>NC_141220.1:22396395-22791395 GCF_054856515.1 Filicampus tigris | reverse complement strand
TTTAATGCAATTTAAAATAAAATATGTAATTAATATTTTATTCATTTTAATTAGATTTTTTTTATCAATTTAATTAATCTTGTAGAATATTGTATTATAAATTTCATGATTTTAAAAATAATACATTAGGACATTTGTTAATTTATGTAAAATACTCTAATTGTGTCATTTTTTTTATTCCTATAATGGCAGTCGATATGTATTTTAATAATTTAATAATTTAATTTATATTAAAGTAATTACATTTTATTTTTAATTTACCTTATACAGTAATACACAATTATTTAACAGCCTTTTACTCAATGACACTGCAGCGCAGTGCCATGAAAACTGTTTAACTGCTTTTGTTATTTTTATTACACCCCCATTTTACCCTCCACATGGTAGTTTCTGCAGCGAATATTATTATTTTCAAAGATTGATAAAAGGAAAAATTACTGTACAGTATGTAACTGGCATTTTCAGCTTGTCATGCTTCATAGGGGCCATAAGAGGGAGACAAAGTCGAACGAAACCTGCCAGCTCTACTTTTCCCAGTCTTTTTAAATATATATATTTTTTTAACCTTCTACTTAAATACATAAGTACATCAGTACGTAAGTACTGCGTCCAATTGTATAATATTGTATTCTACTGTATACTGTTTTCTAGTGTCCCAGTAAAACGTACGACCCTCGCATCAAGACCACCAAAGATTTCCCGGACGAGGTGGTCAGCTTCATCCGTTACCACCCGCTTATGTTCCGCTCCGTCTACCCACTGAGCGGCCGGCCCGTGTTCACGCGCGTCCGAGTGGACTACACCCTCACCCAGATTGTGGTGGACAGAGTTTTAGCCGAGGACGGCCAGTATGAGGTTCTCTTCTTGGGGACGGGTGAGTGTGTGGTGCCTGTTACCCAAACTGGCCACCAGGGGGTAATGCATCATCTCGAGAGCATCATCAGTGTTTTAATGTGCAGCGCAGACAGTGAGCGTCTGTGCATATATTTTATACAACAGTGGATAATTCTCAAACATGTACTGCCTAAAAAGATGCAATCTTAAAACATTACACGCAAATATATTGTATTCAAACAACTGAATTGTACTGTACTAGACTTAAAAAAAACTTCAAGCCACTGTAATAATGCAGTTTGGACATTTAATTCAGTGTTCCTTTACGTACCTCTAGAAGACTCACGAGATTATTGCTTCGAGTGTCTTTCACAACAAATATTAAATTGGTTAGATGCATGGATAGAGAAAGATAAAGACAAAGAAAGAGGAAAATGGCTTCACATTTCTTTCACGATAACTAGATAGAATTTGGAAGTACTTGATTTCAAATTAGATTATTGTAGTGCTTTCATTCTGGATTTTTTAAAAAAGGGCTTGACATTTATTTCACAATAACTAAAACAGATTTGCAATTGATTTTACGGACATTGCATTCCTTCATTAACAAAAACTAGCTTGAACTATCTTTCCCAACAAATAGATTTCATTTTTAGTGCAAAAACTTTGGCAACAGTGCTTTATAGGGTTTAATTGATTTTCTCTCCCATAGAGGAGGTTGAATTTGTTAGTGCCTGACCTTTGGACAAAATTCTTTCAAGTACTTGAAAGTTCTTCTGTCTGTCTGTCTTTCTGTCGTCTGTCTGTCTGTCACAGATGCTGGCACAGTTCTGAAGGTGGTGAGCATCACCAGAGACAAGTGGTCCACAGAGGAAGTGGTGCTGGAAGAGCTTCAAGTGTTCCAGGTTGGACACGAGAGAAACACACGCACACTCTTATATACACACACACACACACACACGCACACACACACAAAATAAAGTGACTGTGAACCACTTGACATTACAAGACAGCTGTTGTGCAGATGTGCGGTGGCAAACTTTAAGAAAGATAAATAAATCATTTTCTTTAGAACGTGGTCCAAAAATGAATGTTTATGATTATATAATTATTTTGTTTACAGGTTCCCACTCCAATTCTCAATCTGGAGATTTCTTCCAAGCAGGTTAGACTTCCTTCAATTACTTACTGTAATTGGGGCCAGAATGTGATTGTGGGAGGTGGGGTTTCATGGGGGAGGGTTCTGTCAATTGTCACTCCTACGGCATCTTCACAACACATCTAATCTTCTCAATTCACAATGTGACGTCTTTAAGACAAAAAAAACAAGTGAGGTACGCACAAGGAAAAAAGTTTGGACACCCCGATTCAAAACATAAATATGTAAAGGATTGGTTTTACTTACATGTTTTGACGCCATTTATTTTTCAAAATTTCTATATAGTTTTTGTTATTATTTCTGTGGAAGGGGAGGTGTAATGCCGGGAAAAAAAAGCGTGCTGGAATTTGGAATTTTCTGGGATTTGCTTTTTATACCAGCTAAGGGGGGGGGGTGGGGGGGGAGTTGGGGGGGGGACTATTGTAATAGAAATTGGATTAAAGAAAAGGGTGCTTTAGTTTGAAGTCAAATCGTGTGGCGTAATTTATTTTTCTAGTCATGTGTGGAGCAATTTCAAAATCAATTAAGATGTTAAAAAATTATTTACGGTTTCTTGTGTTTACACAAGCGTGGTAAAACGTTGGAATTTATTTGGCTCTGATAACTAAAATTAATATGCCACTTAAGAATAATAAGAAAAATAAATGTCCTTAAGATAAGGATTGAATTAAATAGACCTCACATACACAAAATGGACCTAAATCAAAGTTTAAAACAAATACTTCAAGATTAACAGCAACTGAGACTTCAAAGTTAAATACGACTGAGCTGTGATCCTTGCAAGTATAACTGATGTAAAACAAAAAATCAAGTGACAGTTGCAGTACGTTTTCAGTTAAAAACCTACACTAGCACCTAATAGGTAGCTGAGGGTCAAAGGCTGTTTCGGTTCATGTTTCTTGTCAACATACTTGAGACGTTGCCATTTTTCATCAGCGGTTGCTTAGCGGGTGCAGTACAAGTCGCTTTTATTTGTTTTTTCATGCCCAGCCCCCCACCCCCCTGGACCACTGGGTCCTGTTGAATCTCTGACTGTAAAAGCCCAGCTCGTCATCATGCTTGTTCGACTTCCTCCCGTCCCTCCCCGTGAGTTTCGAGCTCTCGCGTCTGCCTCACGCCTCATTATCTCAAAGGTCAGGGGTGTCACGAGACACTTCAACCCTAATCAAAGCCGCCATTAATCTCTCACTGCATTTTGACCTGCCGGGTAGAGGTTTTGTGGGTTTGACATTTTTGTTGGGGAATCTCCTTACCTTTGGACAAGTTTGATCAGATACTAAACAATACAATAACATTACAGTGTTCAGTTAAATCTCTGAAATATAAACACAGTACTTTGTACTTCTGGGTGGCAAATTATCAAAATATCCACACCGTTTTCTTTATTTTTGCTGATTTCTTTTGGCAGCCCGCTTCTTCCTTCACAATCACACCACACTGTAAAAACGCAACTTGCATTTTTTTAATGACATTTATGGAGACGTTGATAGTTAGCAAAACAAAGAAAGAAAGTTGTTTGCTTCAAAACAACGTGCTGAGTTGTTTTAATTTATATCTTTAAATCGGGGCACAATACAAGGAGCAAATAGTTTTGTAAACTCATTTCTTGGTAGAAAATGCGAATAAGCCAATTTTCAAACTAACTTCAAATGTTATATGTTGAATTGCCCGACTTCAAACGCCTTGGAATTTTGAGTTCCTCCATTTTTTTTTACAGTGTAAATGTAGAGCCTCCAAACCTGATACATGGTGACAGTTTTCCATTGCAGTTCGTTTGTACTGTGCTCAACTTGTGGGAGTGAGTCGGCCACATCACGCACTGTTCAACGGGCTTTACCCCTCTTCTCTCCTGCTGTAGTTTGACTGTGTGAAATGCCAATAAGATATTAAATTCATACAGCTCAACCAAATATTTTCTGTATACCTGTGAGAGAATGTCTTCCACAATCCTGATGATGGAGTTTTGGTTCCCGGTCATTCCCTTTGGAAGTGGCTACGGAAATTGTTTTTGTCATGGTTCCATTACGAATCTGTTAGTCATTTTCTGTCATCCGGAAGTACCTCGGTGCCTAATGTTTACAATCATTATTATTCTGAACTGTACTAGTCTGAATTCCTGAATTGTTCCGATTTGAATGCTGGATCCTCTGTGTTGAATTTTCACGCCGCCGTAATGTAAATGTGAAGGTGTGAAATGTGTGTGTTGTGTTTGTGTAGCAACAGCTGTACGTTGGCTCAAGCGAGGGTCTGGCCCAGCTCTCGCTCAGCAGATGTCGCCTGTACGGTCAAGCCTGCGCCGAGTGCTGCCTGGCCCGAGACCCCCACTGTGCCTGGGATGGACACATGTGCTCCAGATACGTCCCTGCATCCAAGAGGTGACGACTCGATATATTTGTCCTCACTATCGCACTGGTCACCAGTCAACGGTAGGGCGCTTATTCACAGTTTGGCATTTGTGAATTTCTTATCCTATCCTCCGTTATTGGCTGAAAAAGTCATCTTTTGTGGTTTTTGTGATCAGGCTATTTGGTGACATCTCATTGCCAAGTATCTCTGTTGAACAAAGGGGAAGGAGCTTCATTTACAACCCCTGGCAAAAAATTATGGGATTATCAGTCTGAGAGGGTGTTTATTCAGTTGTTTAAATGTGTAGAAGAAGAAAAAGCAGATCAGACATGACACACAACTATCTGGCCTTAAGAAACACTAAAAGAAATTTAAAAAAATGTTATAGTCAGTGAAATGAAATCTTTAGACCAAGCAGAGGGGGAAAATTATGGAGACACTCAATTCTAAGGAAAAAAACAAAACAAAAAAAAACAACAACAAATGGATTCACCCTGTAAATTTCCATTCACAAAACTAACACCTGCATCGGATTAGATCGTTTTGCTGGTTTGCAGTGAATCAGAACTGATCACACCTTGGAGAGCTGTTGCACCAAGTGGACTGACATGAATCAAGGCTCCAACATGAGATATGTCAATTGAAACAAAGGAGGTTACTTGTATCAAACTTCTTAAAGAAGCTTAATTATGCAATTTTGCAAAAGATGTTGGTTGTCCACAGTGAGCTGTGTCTAAAATCTAGACCAGGTACAAACAACATGGCAAGGTTGTTCAAGGAGTGCATAATGGACGTCCAATGTGCATAAGCGTCCAATATGTCATAACAACAGAAAACGCACAGCAAAACAATTGGACAAATGGGAGGAAACTGGAGTCAAATTCTGTGACCGAACTGTAAGAAACCGCCTGAAGGAAATGGGCTTTACAAACAGAAAAGCTAAAAGAAAGTATCATTATCAGCTAAACAGACAAAAACAAGCTTACAATGGGCTAAGGAAAAGCAATTGTGGACTATGGATGACTCAATGAAAGTCATATTCAATGATGATTTGCGAATCTTTGGTGTCGTTCCAATGAGATTTATGAAGACGATTTCCTTGAAAAAAAAATGCAAATTTCTACAGTCATTGATGACTTGGGGCTGCATGTCGGACAAAGGCACTAAGGAGATGGCGGCTTCAATAAATGCACACGTTTTCGTTGACATTTGGGACACTTTGCCAGGGGTTGTAGGCAGGTCACAAGTTTCGTCTAAAAGTGTGAAAAGTGTCCCGCCGCCACCTAGTGGCCTCTTTTGGCAATTACAAATTTGTGTAGGCGTCAGATTTTCACTATTTGCTTTTCATGAGGGTATTGCCTTTTTCCATAACAAGTCTTTTCCAGAACAAATTGTGGGCTGTAAAGAATTATCACCTTAAAGTTCAACTTGCAGGCCAGAGTGACTTTGCCGGCGGTGATGCTGTTATGTTTTTTTTTTTTTTTTTCTTTTGTGGAAAACACAAGGCTCTTTGAAAGTTGAACCTCGCAGCATCAGCGAGTGTGTAGTCTGCAGATGTATGGTGACAAAGGGCAAAAGAGGAGGAGGAGGGGGAGGAAGAGAAGCAGAATGAGGGGGAGGAGGAAGAGGTGAGGGTAAAGCAAGCTGATGAAGCCGCTGTGAAAACTTGCTACGGTTAACTTGAGCACTGAGAGACATTCAGTAAAACGTTGGCGCTCATTCACAGTCATCGCCAATTATTTCTCAGGCTTAGTGGTACCTTGATTTACGACCTAAATTCATTCCGAGACCAAGCTTCTAACTCAAGTTACTTGAACTGTTTGTCATGCCATTTTTTCCCATTGAAGTGAATTGAAACGCCATTAATCCATTCCAGACCCCGAAACAAAAAAACCAGAACGTTTACGATAAGGAAAAATAGGGATTAATTGTAAATGTAACCGGCTGCATCATGGTCGACCGGTTAACACGTCCGCCTCACAGTTCAGAGGTCATGGGTTCGAATCCGGCCCCAGCCTTCCTGTGTGGAGTTTGCATGTTCTTCCCGTGCCTGTGTGGGTTTTCTCCGGGTACTCTGGTTGCCTCCCATATTCCAAAAATATGCATGATAGGTGATTGAACAATCTACATTGTCCCTCGGTGTGATTGTGACTGTGAATGTTTGTTTGTCTCTGTGTATCCTACGATTGGCTGGCAACCAATTGCCCGAAGACAGCTGGGATAGGCTCCAGCACGCCGGCGACCCTTGTGAGGATAAGCAGTTTGGATAATGGATGGATGGGAGGATGTAAATATAGCAATGAAAACATAAGATAGATAATGTTACGTTTTTTCGGTTTTTTTTTAAGTGCAATTAAGCCAAAAGCAAGTCAGAGCAGTAGCTTTGATTCCAGCTCCAGTTGCCTATATTTCCACATCTGCTTCATGCTCCCTATGAGTATTTTTATTTGTCTGCTTATCCTGTTCAACAAATGACTGAAAATAATTCAATAACTGTAGTTGCCCCTTTTTTTTTTTTTTCACACTTCACTTAAGTCATTGAACGAACATGTGCGCCATGCTCCTTGCGAGTGTATTCATTTCATATTTTTGTGTTTGGCTACTTGACCTGTTCAATAAATGGCTGAAATTGCACCACCAACCTTGGTTACCGCATCCACAATTTTATCCTCCTTACTCAAAGGCTCCACCGGAGTAATTTATTTATTTATTTTTTTAAAGAAAAATATATACTTTTTTCCTAGGAGAGCCAGGAGACAGGACATCAAGCATGGAGACCCCGCCAGCCAGTGTTGGGATACAGAGGACAGTACGTAGAGTATTCTAATTGGGATGTCCTCATTTTAATGTGCTTTTGTGGAGTTGAGAATACAACATACCTTCGGATTGCGTTTTCTTTCAGGTCTTGGCGTGGGGCGGGTGGAGGAGCGAGTTCTCTTTGGTGTGCAGAGCAACTCGACGTTCCTCGAGTGCATCCCCAAATCTCAGCAGGCCCAGATCCACTGGTTTGTTCGCAGGACTGGATTGGAACACAGGGAGCAGGTCAGTCGAAAATTCAAACTTTTTACCGGTCTTTCCCTGAGGTCTTCAATCAGAGCGCAGAACTTCATAGATTTGATGAACGCATCGAAGCATGAAAAAATCTATTAAATCTCATTTTAGTTGCAGTCTTGACTTATTGGAGGTCAGAGTCCTGAATGTCAACACAAATCACATTAGAGCACATCCTACTGGGAAGATTAAAGGAGACTTACACGCAGGACACCAATCACTTCAAAAACAGATGAACGGACAACTCCCAGTAGGCTGCGGCGTCATAAAAAGTCATAAAAAGGAGCCCGCGAGTTCCTTAAATTGAGTTGTCATTGATTTTCACAAGTGTCTTGGGCTTTGAAAGTGTTGAGCCACAAGGACAGAAGAACATCTGCAGTTTATCACACCATGATAGGAAGTTAGTCATACAAATGGATTTCTCATTCAATGGCCATTATCTTCTCAGTATCAAACTAAGCAGTCATCCATCGATTTGCGAGCGAGTGTGTGTAAAGCGGAGTGTGTTCAGGGTAAGAGTGAAAATTTTATGCTAAAAAAAAAGTGAAGATAAAAACTCTTGTTCAGGCTTATATTATATGTTCATATTGGCAAAGACTGTTTAAATTGGTTACATTTGGTGCATTTTAATGGGTGTCAATTATGCACTGATTTATATGGGGTTCATTCATTTCATTTGAGTTACGAGCATGCTTATGGAACATATTAAACTTGTAAATCAAGCCACCGCTATCCCCAAGTCCTTCAAGCTCACAGGGGTGAAAGTAAACACACAGGTGCAGAGACCACTAACACTGCCCCCCCTTCCCTCATTCGTTTTCTTTTACCGGCATGTTTCTTCCCACAGCAGAAAGTAGTGTTTGCGCATTGCAGGCCGGCATGTGTGCATGTTCCTTTATTATCCCCAGACACAGCAGAAATCGTAACAGAGCGATCCCCACAGTCGGACATGTGTTTGCCACCAGCCTGGACACAATGGGGTGTTTTCAGTGTTCGTGTGTGTAACCAACTGACCGACCTTGTGATGATTTGTGACCTATTGTGCTCAAGACAAAAAGTGATGATGGGCCAGAACCGGATGCATGGGATGATCCTCCCCAAGCAATGTCATGGATGACGGTTGTTGTTGCATTGATTGAAACCATGCCTGAAGAGACACAGGAAGCCATTTTGGTTTGAAGTAGCCATGTTAGGAAGCCATTTCCCCTTCAACAACAAATTCTTCCGAGAGGTTTTGTCTGATTGTCATTAAATTTGAACCGCGTAAACAAAGCTGAAATTACACTAGAAGGCCAATTCTGATTAAATGCTTATATTCCCTTTTTCTTACTTTGCCCATTTGATGTACATTTCAAGTGGCATATCCCATATGGCTTTGATTTGATTTGTTTGTTTTTGAGCAGGCCAAAAACAAATATCTCATTTGTCTAACAGGCCAAAGAGTATTTAGAACAAACAAACAAACAGATGTGTGATAATGGCAAAAAAAGCCACCACCATGCACATCAGTGACAAAACACACTCTACACGTGTTTCTGAAAAACGAAGTAACTAAGCTAAGTAACAAAAAAGGAAGCATTGTTTACACTGATGGACCAAATGAACCAATTTGCAGTGTGTCAACAAGGGCTGGCCCGAGTTGGTCGATACATCGTTTATTTGGGTCACATTGATTTAAAAAAATTACAATAATATAAATTCAATCTTTCTCCTTAGTGGCCTCTGTAGCCAATTGATGCGTACTGTTTACACTGACGACATGGCGACGAATAGAGAGGTGGCACCGTTTTGTCAGTCATTTGGAATTGTTTTGGGTTTTCATTTACGCTGCTATGACACACATCCAAATTGTGCCACTTTAGAGCAAAAACTTTAATTTGCAACTTGAACTATGCAGTGCAAATACAGCCAAAGACAAATGATTCTCAATTTCCATAAAAAACTATTGTTTGCGTCACTGCAAGTTTGCCGACTTGTCATCAACAACTATAATTCTAATGATGTCAGTGCCAGAACAAAGACGCCCTTTACTGGCAGAAATCTATAGATTAAGGGTGTCCAAACTCTGACCAGGCGGCCTGTGGCCTGACTGTATTTTTTAAGCAGCTCGTGCGAGTCGTGCCATATAATACGAATAACATTTGACATGGCA
This sequence comes from Filicampus tigris, assembly GCF_054856515.1. Lineage (NCBI taxonomy): Eukaryota > Metazoa > Chordata > Actinopteri > Syngnathiformes > Syngnathidae > Filicampus > Filicampus tigris. The sequence goes on along the minus strand of NC_141220.1, from coordinate 22,781,853 downwards.
TGCAAGTCTGTATTTTAAAAAAGGGTCTTATATTATACCTTTAACAGAAAATTGTGACATTATTTATACATTGTAATACATAGTAAACGATATGCAATTGCGATTGCTTAAAAATGAATAATTTCAAGAAGCTCTTTCATCTTTCGAGCTTTCTTGTATGTCGTCCTTGGAAGAAATAGTTTGGACACCCCAGGCATTCACTGATGCTAACTCCGGTTTTAATGCTGTGTCTACTTTGCTTCCTCATCCACATGCTGCACAATTTCTTACCTCGTCACTGTTTGCTTCTTGCTGCCTTGTGGCAGAACTACAACTGGCCAATCAAGTCTCATTCATCGTAAAAAGCCCGCCACAAACAACGTGAGCGGAACAGACGTGTTTGCGGTTACGGCTCTGTAGACTGGAATGTTGGCCCGTTACAATAAGCAACAAGGGAAACACGAATGGTGTCATATTTTTATGTTTAGATGAAAACAAAGCCATTGTAGAAATTTGTAGAACTTTGACTTTTTAATTGCTTGTACGATGATCCCCAGCAATATGGTGACTATACCTACCTACCTACCTACCTATCTATCTCACCATCCAGGGTAGCTGATGGTGTAGTGTTGCACTAGCCTGAGTTGTGTGCGGGCAGTCTGTGTGCGCCCTGCTACTGGCTGGCGACCAGTTCAGGGTGTTGTCCACCTTTCGCCCATAGTCAGCTGGGATAAGCTCCAGCACCTTCCCACGACCCTGTACAGGATAAACGGTGTGGGAGATGACACACATGGCCGATATCCATCCATCCATCCATTATATCGTCACAAAATTGCGAGATGAGCCAAGAGCCGCGTCAGCACGCTAAACTAGACATGTCCCGGTGCGAAAATGGAGATGCACCCGTTTTTAGGCTGAGCGCAGTCTACTTTCTGTGACCAAATTATCAGGATCATTGGGGGCGCGGGGGCGCCATATGCCCAAACGCCCAATGAGACGCATCGTGATCACAAACACGCTACGAGACTAGATTTGCCATGCGCCAAAATGAAACGGTCGTCTGAGCAGCATTTTTATGCAATACCTTACTATAAAACAGCTTTATTGCTCTTGAAAAACATCCAAATATGACATAAATGTTTATCACCAGACAGCAATATATGGAACATACTCTCAACTTGTTATGCAGATGCCTCTAGGGGCTAGTTGACATGCTGGAAAAAAATGAGTGAGGAAAAAAAAAAAAAAAAGAAACTCATGGATCCCATTATACATAAAAAAAAAAATCAGTGACGTGTGATATTACCGCAACTGTGCACTTCTACACAGCATCCTTCGGTTAAGTTTAATTAAGATGCTGTGATACAAAATGTTTTCAGCACGTGTAGGCTGGAAAAGTTACTCTGAGGTATGAAACTGTTATTAAAACCATAAACCATTTTCAACTGTAAAAAGAAAAATAATATCAATACCTCCAATACCAGATCTTTATGCTCAAAAATCAATTCTCAAATAGAAATATTGATACTTTAGATACTCCAGTTATTCAAGGTAATGTATACCATGACTTATTCATCAGTGATTCACAATGTGTGGTAAGAATGGGAGCCCAGGTACCACTCCCTCTAGTCGTATGCAAAACATCACAGAATTCAACAATGCATAATGTTAATAATGGCTTAAAATGACAATCATCTCAAAATTTCCATACCAATTGATCGCTAAGCTTAAAAATTCCGTCCTCTTTTTCTCATAGGTCAGGCTGGATGACCGCGTCATACAAACAGACCGAGGCCTCCTGATTCGCTCCCTGCACACAACAGACGTTGGCGTGTACGAGTGCGAAGCTCAGGAGCACACTCACTTCGCACACACGCTCCGCCGGCTCACGCTGCAGCTGGTCCCACACGGCCAACTGGACCGCAAGCCCAAAGCCGGCGAGGACCCAATGATGGAGTTACGGCACGGCCACCGTTACAAAGACTACCTGAGGCTCATGAGCTCCCCCGTGGGCTCCCTGGAAGAGTACTGCGACTCTCTCTGGCTCGAGAAGAGGCCGTCGAAGGCCCGCGGCCGAGGCTTGGGAGTCGGCAAGTGGAAGCACATGCAGGAAATGAAGAAGAGTCGGAACAGGAGGCACCACAGAGAGAAGGAAAGACAGACTGACAAACGGTAGTGGACAATGAATGATGGAGATGGCAGTAGAAATGATAGGACGGATCAGTCTACAGGCAAAAAATGGAAACGTTCACAGTTGACTGCATATTTAGCAGGCAGTTTTTTGTACTCTATTTTTAAGGCTGTGGTGTAAAATGTTCCAAAACTAGTGCAGACCGATTGATTAAGCAATTAAATGTAACTTTTACAAATGTTGAGAATCCAGGAATTGGTAGCCCCTATCCCACTGAGCGGTGAGCAATTGCGAGAGTTTTCAAAAGAAGCGAATGTTGCGTTCACGTCAGGGTTCGTTCAATAACGCAAATGTTCAGAGAACGTCATGCCAACATGTTCAAAAGAGTACAGGCGAACATCTGCCGAACAATTAGTGACCATTTGGTGAACATTTGTGACTTGAAGAAACCCTGACGAACTCTGACATGAACGCGCGTTTTTCGACCTTCGCAATTAGTCACAATTGTTTGACCCTCAGGGCTTGGAACAGTTATCATTTCAGTAGCAGGGCAACAAAACAAAATATGCAAAATAGCACCATTTGGTAGACAAGCCTGCGAGCCAGTAATGGGGGTCCTGAGGTTACAACAGTGGCAGCACAACCCAACAGTTATCATTCAGAAGCGAGACAACTTTGTAGAAAATGGCGTGACATTTTGCTGCATCCTTTGAATGGGGTAAAAAAGTAGTGGAATTGACTATAATATTTGTATGAAAAACAATCCAGTTAAAAACAGAATGATTGTAAATGACCGCAAACTCTTAAGCGATCCTAAGAAACCGAGGCCCCCCTTTATCAAATTGAAGTGCCAGAAAATACTAATTATAGTGTGTTGTTTGCAAGTTCTCTACCTATATTTCTTTATCAGCAATTGTTTTAACAATCGAACATTAACACACTAAAATAGCTGACGTCAGCTTGTTCAAACTGAACCACCATGCCTCTGCTGGTCGCAGTAGAGTAGTGCGAGTCAATTTTGCATCACAGGTGACAACACAGCCGACGACTTATTCATCGATTGTTACGCCCATTCATTGAGAGACAAACTACTGTCAAATTAGTTATTGTGAGAAAACGTTTTCCTCTTGGAGATAATGCATTCATGTTGAATGACTGTAAATAATTGTAATAACTTGTACAGGGTAGACAGGCGCATCTCAATACCTCCATCTCCACTCTGCAGCGAATAGAAACAGTCATCGAGTCATTAAAACTCACACAAAAGGGTGTGTAATTGCCTGCAGATGCTAGAAGATGGTAAAGCACTGTTTTCTATTATACAAAGCAACAGCCTGATAAAATGAAGCTCCTACCTTCAGTTCAATTTAGGTGCGATATTTATTATAAGAGGCATGGCTTAGCACAACACTGGTAAATAGGCACTTCAAGAAATAACAGCGGCCAGGTCCCCCCCACTAAAATGTGTAAATAGGTGAATTTTGCCAATGGAGAGCCACGAATATGGGGGTTCACTGTAAATTAGAATCATGTAGATAAGTTCATTTATTTCAGTAGTTCATTCAAAAAGTGAAATTCATGCAGATTAATTACACATACTTTTCACAAGGCCTAATTTCTATGAAACGTAACGTTAGTTTTTTAAAATGGTTAATTTGGGCTTTTCGTTGTTTAGTTGTCAGCTATAACCATCACAGAAAATAATAATTTTCATGAAACATATATTGCGAATTTACAGTATAAATAGTTACACTATTTAGAGTTCCACTTTTTGAATTGAACTGTTAGAATTATGAATAAATTATGCTTCCACAATATTCAAATTCATTGAGATGCACCTGTGCACCTGTCCAGTGTAGTCTAATAAGTGCTTTTATGATAAACTTGTAGGCTGTGATGTCAAGGGCAGCCAATACTATATTTTTGTACCGTCAGATCTTTTGTTTTTGATGAAGCTATTTAAATAAATATGCCTCGCGTGCCTAAAACCTGAACGTCCCTTGTCGTTTGTAAATAAATGTAAGAGGTGTGCAGTTTCTAGACCACGGCAGCTTGAGGATTGGTGGATTGGCCTTTATCCAGGTGTCCCGATATAGCAATGCAGGTCCCCGGACGATGTACGTCTCCGGGATGATTCAGAACCAGCTGCTCTCTTGTTTGCTCATAAAAAAAAATGAGAGAAAAGTTGCTGTGTATGTAAAAGCATGTAATCACACTGATGCTTTCTAGAATAAACTGATGAGCATCTTCGCATGTTTTGTGCAACGCAAACCTCAATAGTGTCACATTGTGTAGTTACTAGTGACAATTAATTGGATGATTAACCCCTCTAGACATTTTTGGTGTCTAAAGGTAGTCTTAAAATTGGGCTTTATGAAGAACATTACTGTGATCCTCCACAGTGATTCTTCGCGTCTCGTTATAAATATTTTACACATTACCTCTGTGGTCATTGTTTATTTATCGGCTGGCCCGCAAACAACAAACATATCAAGCGAAAAACTGAACCACTCTATGAAGACAATGTCCTCATTCCTCAGTAATTGCAGTATTTTGTGGTTTCCTTGAAGAGAGCTGCTGCTCAGACAGAAGCAGCGGGAAGGGAAAGTGTGAATAAAAAGCAGTAATTTGATGTGATTGCGGGAATGAGCACGTTGGACTGGCTGGAGACCACATAGTGGGTTTGCAGGACATTCACACGGAGATGGAGGCAGATTGCAAACAGCAGAATTCCCCTCGGTTAGCTTCAAGCTAGTACAGTGGAACCTCAGGCTACACATTTAATTTGTTTCGGGATCCGTTCTCAAATCCAAACGTTTGCAAGCCGAGGTAATGATTTCCGTTGAAATAAATGAAATCCAATGAAACCGTTTCAGGCTCAGAACGTTATATTTACCTTGTTTTAATCATTGTGTGCATGGTTAAAAACTAAATTCTGTGTAATATAAAAATACTGCAGGCGGAAACACAATTTATGGACTCGCTAGCAATTTGCCATGCAGTGCCAGCCTTTCTGGGTACAGTAATGTTTACATTTGTGGTTGCAATGTTGAATGTTATTTTTAGTTCAACAGAACATATCAAGTTTATATACATATCAACATTACAAGTGACACTAAATTCACTAGTTTTAACCAACCCTTGCATATCCTGGTAAAAAAGTTTGTATTTCAAGGGTCTCAAAACCAACAAATTTGGGTGGTCATGTTCATCATAGCAGGACGTAAAATATATAAATTAATCAAAATATTTAATCGCGATCAACCGCAGTTTTCATAGTTAACAATCATCGATTACGTCCCGTGCATTGACATTTTCATTTTTTTAATATTAATTTTGGGAGTGCATATATTATTTGGTTTGGTACGGCGCATTTCCTGAACAAAGAAGAAAAGAGAGAGGTGAATTAGAGCGCGGCTGTTCATGTCTAAATAAAGATGCAACAAAACACTGTCCCGCCGTGTCGTTTGTCTTTAGCAAGGAAGACGCCAGAAGAAAAAATAAACTCAAACCTATATTGTAACGCGCTATACCACGGCCTCCGAAGATAATGTAGAACAACTATTAAGGGTTACACACCCAACAACATACTTCACGATTGAGAGCGGAATTGAGATGTCAACTAGAGGGTATTTACAGCTGTGCGTGTTGTGTTTGTCGAGTGGTGACTGTGAATCTTTGGGCTTGGGTGGAGGCGATCAGAATTCTGTCGTAGCTGTCATGCCTGGCCAGTATTGATGGTAGCCTGAGGGTAGCAATAGACAAGAGGTATGCACGCATGGACTCCAACCAGTTGTTTTCCGATGAGAAATGACCACCTATTCCTGATTTACCGACATATGCAACCACCCCTCTTCTTGGCATTTGTGAAAGAAAGAATATATAGATCCTAAACTAGGTATGTGCAAGGTCTGACCGCGGGCTATATCGCTTTTGACTTTGGGTGACATAGGAACAACGAGCATAAAAGCCTCTGAGCATTTTTCGGGCTAAAAGAAGTCTATTATACATCAAGTGGTCCTTAGACGTCTAGGCTAAAATCGGTCTACCACTGTTCTAAAAATGAACGTTTTTTTCAGCCATCTAATAGACGCCTAAAAGATGACTACGTCTATATGCCTCGTCTAATCTTCTATTTATAGACATCTAAAGTTAGACATTTGCCAGACGTTTATTTCATACCAAATGTATATGCCTCGTCTAACCTCAGACATCGCTAAAGAACGTCTATTTATAGACGTCTAAATTCAGACCTTTGCTGGACGTTTACCTTAATACCAAATTTAAATCCCATTATATAACCTTTGGTGTTCCAGTGTCCTGAGCTCTGAGGGACAAGAAAAACGCATTTATCAGCAGATGGCCGGGATTCTTTACAGGCAGAGTAAATAACAGCGATGGGCAGGGAGCTTCACCACTTTGAATGTAGCCGGTTGGTTAAAAGTGGTAGAAACATGGGATTTTAGCATTTTTAATAGTAAAATGGCTCGTCTAAAATAGTCAATCAGTGCTCCTGTGCACGGCGCACAATGATTGGATGGCCATTTTCCCGCCGAGGGCCACCAATAAGAAAGAAGCGCTGGCACAGCGCAGCTCTCTATATAAGTAGCGTGTGAGGGAGAGGCTCCTAGTCACACAAGTGACTCGAAGGCACAAAGAGCTCGAACCCCAACCCTATAAATAAACAAAGGGGGATTTTTTTGTGGCTCAATTGAGCAACATTCGTTAATTAACAACCAATTTTGGGGGCGCAAGGATTCCAACAGTGACAAAATGTAATTTTTTGTCCATCCCGATATTGGGATGTTTAATAAACTAATAGTGAAAAATGTTCTGTATGTGACCCTTGGTGGAAAAGTAATTCAATACTCAGGCTTCTAGAATCGTCTTAGTGGGTTCAATAATTGTGAATTGACTTGACCCAAGACAAATCTAGGGCTGTTTCCATACACTGACCTTGGACTTTTTTTTTTGTTTGACAAACATACATTTTGTCTGCATCAAAGTTCTATCAAAACACAAGTATGCATTCTTGGCATTTCACCCGATACATGCATTGATATATTATCCCACACCGTGTTATGATATGTGCAAAAGAAGTGTTGGTCTGCCTTAGATTAGAGACGTTTCTAATTAGACGAATGAATGTATGCTGGACAAACTGCGAAGGCAGTTACTTAACATTCTACTCTTTAAATCTTGGAATCTCTGTTGATGGATGGTTTTAAGAAGATCTTGGAGTCAGCCTCAGACTTTACAACTTCGTCTGTTTATAAAGTGTCAACTTCTCATTTTTCTTTTGACATTTTGACAAAGAGAAGACAAAGATGTTCTGGTTCACTTTAAAAGTGAATGCTTGACAAACCATTAAATCGCTCCCATTTCAATTTTCAACAAAAGTGCCTTATCCATTACTAAAGTACTGCTTTTACAATACAAGAGTTGTAGAAAATATGACTTCAGATTTCGACAATGTAACAACAGCAAAAGCCTATTAATTTAGTAGAGCACTCGCAAGTGGATATTGATGTATGGCATATTTGGGTCTCATTACTCAATTGTGAAACTAAACTATAACTTCTCAAATGATTCATTGACAACAAACATGATAAACGATTGCCTATCAGTCATAGATCAACGTCCTGCATTGGACCTCATTGTATAGAGTTTTGCAAAACATGCAGCCTTTCCAAAAAGTGTTGACATGAAACTGAATACATTCTCGAGTCAGTGGGAGTCTTAATGCATCACATATTACAATGTTGCCTGCGTCTGGATCATATTCCACAGAGTGTTTGTTATGCATGAGCGTGTGAATATGCGTTCCTCATGTCTCCGACGCTTTCATGGTCACGAATGATAAATAAGAGTTAAAAATAAAGAAAGAAATTTGTGAATGGGAGATCCATGGGTACTGATCTGCAAGTATGCAGGGGTCCAAAACTGAACTGCCCTTCTGGGACTAATAAAGAGTTCTGATTCTGAATATGATTCTTTTCTGGACCTAAGTTTAAAGAAAATACAATTGTCAAAATACCCATGGATAAAAAATAAATTTAAAAAGTAAACTGTGCATGTACTTTTGTAACAGGGCTAGGAAAAAAAAAAAAAATCGACGCACTTATTGTACTACATTATAATTACACAAAACCCGTAAATTGATACCTCACTTGTTCTTTTATTATGTATTCTTTTATTATCCTTCATAACCCAAGGGTGGAACAAACATTTTTACGTGTTGCCCAACTTTCATAATTAATGTGGCACTGCCTCTTTTAAGTTGAGCTCATGCTTTTGACTCTCCCATTTTTCTGTTGATGTCCATGGGGAGGTAAGCAGCTGGAGAAACTTTTGTTGTTTTCATTTACAAGTTTTAAATATTTTGATGCATTGCTGTGCCATATCATTTGTGTAGGAGCATGTTGTATCGCCACATTTGACGGGAGGATTTTGAATTATGCTGTTGTCGTCAGGTATGTTGTGTTTGTGTGCACAATTCATGTCGCTCTTTTTCTGTTGATGTCCATGGGGAGGGAACGTTGTATCGCCACATTTGACAGAAAGATTTTGATTTGTGCTATTATTGTCAGGTTTGTGATTGAGATGATTAGACGCACCAACACAGGAAATCCTGCTGTGTGTCGTCACTACACTGAAAGACAACACCGCCGAACACAACAGGTTACTCTTTCACTGTTTGGTAACCACGTGAACTGATGGTGGCCGGATGTTGTGAAGTGACTGTAGTTGGCAATTTGGCAATCAACCCAAGAAAAAAAATCGTAAAATCCAAACAAAAAAACTAAAAAAAATAGTTAGACTTTGACGTAACCACATGAATTGATGGTGGCCAGGTGTTCTGAAGTCTGTGACGCCATCTCGCTATCATTGCATTGTATATCATTGTACAGTATCTGCGGGGCTTTATGTAAAGTATAATTTTGACAAGTGTCAGGAGATAAAAAGCTCACGCTGAATATTTGACACCATAACAGCTGCAACACTGCACATTTGTCCCATTCAGTGTGTTAAGCACATGCCTGCGCTAACCCAAAGAACTACCGCATGAACCATTCTGTTTCATTATTATTCAGGTTTGTCACTGCATTGTTCTCTAACTGGCTGTTTAGCAAACAATCGTTTTTTCTTTTGCCATGAAACGCACAATGTGCTTCTATTTAATTGAAGTGCCAAGGCCTCAAGCCAAACATGTTGCACAAAACAAAGTCCGTCCAAGGTTTAATATGAGAACAGGCAATAAACAGGAATATTACAACGACAACAACAACAACACAGCATGCCAAGAAGCATGAAGTGGACTGTAAAAAAAAAAAAAAAAAGTAAGTAAAAGCTGGCAGCTTATACTCGCTGCGTTGAGAATGAGACCTACTTTTTCCGAAGCAGCACCAATGCCCGCAATTTTTCGAGTTATCCGTCATTTATTTCTGTGATGACTTTTTACATGATCCTTTTTGTTGTTTACTCATGTCACAAGATTAGCATCGCTATGAGAACACATTTTGATGAAAAGCCTATGCTAGCTAGCTCTTAACGTGACATGAGGTTATTTTTTTGGTCTTCGTAGTATGAGCAGTAGCACTACTGTATAACAGGGGAACTATTTTGTGTACACATACATATGTTTTGTTGTCCCAAGTAATCAAAACAGGTATTCTCGAATATAATTGACGGTCCCCAAAAATGTTTTGTTTTTTTTTAAATGCAGTTTTACTTATTACATATGTTCTCAAGTACATTTCAGAGTCTGTACTTCACTTTTTACTTAAATCATTTCCCGCCAGATGTTTTCAAAGCTTAGTTCCCAATATTGCTAGCTGTTTTAGAACATTTTGATTGATCTTTTAAAAACCACTGCATTTTGTTTTCTTTGACAGTATAAGCACCTAGCAAACATGGGTTGATTCCACAAAAAACTTGGCTTTCTGACACCAAAAATAGAAAAGACACACTTTTTGTGAAAAGAAACATGTCATGAAGATCGGCGATGCTAATATTGTATTTGCTTTGGTGACACCGCAAACTATAAAGCAACAAAAACAAGACTGAGAACGGGATTTTGATGGGAAATATTTTTGCCACCTCTTCCCGTAATGAATACCAGGCATCTGATGAAAAATAGTCAAGGCTTTTTTTTCTGTGAAACAGCTGGAAATGAAAAAAAATATTTAGCACAGCCTGAAAGCAACTCACTGAACATAGCGTGTCGGTAAATTTTAAGTCAATTGTCCGATTGATGGATGATTCAGTGCTTTTGCAAAGCGGTACATTGCCTGGAAGTAGAGTCGACACAGCTGGATTTGTGAAAAAAACACACTGACTATGTCATATCACCGATCCATCTTGCCCAGCTTCAAGCTGTTAGGGACCGGGCACAAAACGAGAGTGGAATGCTCCACTTGCTTTGTCTGGTATCCATATGAAATGACTGCTGATTTTTTTAAACAAAGATGTTGTCTGAGGTGCAATTTTATCAGAAATGGACAACACGCTATATACAGAACATTTGAATAGGATTAAAAAAAAAAAAAAAAACGCTATCAAAAGACCCTAGCGCTTTTCCATACCGTTTCTATTGGATATTTTGCAGAGGCATTTGTGACTCTTTTTTTCAACAAACCATTTGACATTTGACAGGTCAACACGCCTGGGCTTCTGTGTAAAAAGAATTATCTTAATGCCCTCATTGTTTGTTAATGATTTTGCGTTATCATCCCTGACCAGATGGTTGATGACTGTGAATTAATTCAACCATATTGAAGGTTTGAATGTATGACTGCATTATTCAAGGGGTTGCAAAGAAGGAGAAACCAAGTGTGAATCAAGTGAAAAAGGATTCCTGTTGAAAATGGGGGAGGGAAAAAAAAAAAAAATCGGAATAGCAATGTTGGGTTGGATTTAGAATTTATACCCAATTTCACAAAATATGCGCATTGCTTGACACACAATATTCTCCTTTCTGCATTCGTCTTTGAAGTTCATGTGCTTTGTCCAAATCTGCTTTCCACTTGTCATGCTTTTATTGAATTTAATAAAAAAAATGCACTTTTTGTTTGACTGTGTTGGAGCATATTATAATAAACACAATACTTTTTCAGTGGTGGTGTATGTCATTCTTCACCCTGAAAAAAGTAAAACATTAACATTATACTCTATTTAATAACAGTAAACTCATTTTTGTTTTAGACATCTAGTTAAAATTTAAGATCGTTTGAGCAAGAATTTGCCATTTTCAGACTATGAGATGTTCGCACAACACCCTCTACAGTGGTATCTTGACTGAAATTACACCTACTGTATATCAAATCAATCATTCCCAGTGAAATACCATTAATATATTACAGCCCCCTAAAAACACATTTGCATGATGTGTTCGAAAATAAAGAAAATAGCACTATATTGTATAAAATCAAAATAAAAGACAATATAAAAAAATTAATTGGCTTTAGAAAGTTTAATTACTGTACATAATGTAGTATTTGTGTGACGGATGTGTGCCTTTAAAGAGGGAAGTCAACCCAAACATATTTTTTTCAAGAATATATTCTATGCAGGCCCAATAGTTGAAACAAGCACCCTTCTGATAACTATTGCGTTTGTGGAATAGGAGTTAATCCACCCGTTTTTAGCCATCTATGGGGGCCGCCCTTTTGTCACTTCTCACACTATCACAGTTGCTCAGGTAACGACCAATCACGGCTCACCTGTTTGCTGAAGCTGAGCCATGACTGGTCATTATCTGAGCCCTGAGCAACTGTGATGCCATTTTCAGTCGACAGAAGTGACAAAATGGCCAACCCCTAAAATGGTTAGATTTTGCTGCTTAACTCATATTCCACAAATGCAATATCATTCTGAATGCGTTGTTTTAACTAGTGGGCCTGCATAGAACATATTATTGAAAAAACTATGTTTGGGCTGACTTTTTAATGAGCCTGGCTTAGTGATTGAAGTCGGTTAGTCTGCGTGTGAGTGTCTGGGCATGAGTTGTTGCCTACAGCAGCTCCATACGAGTGTTCACATGTTGTATTTGTGTGTTTGACTGTTTTTTCCATTCAGTAAATGTCTGAAAGGGCAACTGTGGTACCCGAATTGCTCCATTTTCCTTTTTTGCTTCACTTGAGCGATCTAAAGCTCATTTGTACATTAAGTTATGCCTTGCAAAAACACGGGTAAAAAATACCAAGAAAAGGCCTCATAACTGGAAAAACTTAAGTTGTGGCACACGCAAGTCAGAATCCTTGACTAACTTATGTTTTTTTGAGGAAAGTGTAGTGTCAGTCCAAAGAATCACTGCCTGAGTGTAGCTCGGTTGCATTTAACGTCTGTTTTTGAAAAGTGTTTGTTTTTAAATATTCAGGTACCATTTTTGATAAACTTTTGTGCAATATAGTTTGATTGAATCTTTGTTTTTCCCCACTATCCATCCATCCATCCATCAGAATAATATAAAATAATGTTCAGGGATTATACCACCGTCTCGTTTTTGATGACCACTACCACTCTGTTGTTCAGTATTTTCATGCTGTTCGTGATGCTGTTACTTGGAGAGTATTTTACTCTGAGCTACTTGGCGTACAAAATTTGAGAAACCACTGTAGTCAAGCATATGGCCTCCCAAATCTGTGTTGGCCATCGTGTTGCTTCGTGGCAAACACATTCCTGTCTTCCAGTGTGAACTCTGACTACTGAACCGCTAAATTTCGCTCGTGACTGATTAAATCTACCTACCAATTTACCTCTCACAATTTGGCCCAATCCTAACCATGATAGCAGCTTTTGAACTTATTTGAAAAAAAAAAAAAAAAAAACAAACATTGATATATTGGAGTGGCAGCACAGTGAATGGCACTAAGTCTGCACTTTTGGCAAGCGTGAAGGACGCGGTGCTCATCAAGCTCGACCACTCTCCCCAGGTGAGGGATGACCTCGCGCGCAGACATTTTATGGCTCCTTCCGCAATGCTTAATACTGAATTATTGCCGAGAATAAGCAGGGAGTATATTTCACAGCGGACGTAGAGGTCACGTACGAGCAGTTGTGAATTTTATAGCGGTTCATATTGCGAGACGGGTTGGGGGGAGAAAGGCCGGGTAAGAGGTACGAAATGAAAGTGACAATCTTCTTGACAAATGGCAGAACATTGTCAGGGAAAGCTGTCATTTCCAGAGATTCATTGGTCTCGGTGAATCTACCTGTTTAAACTCCACCAGATTCAAGGCTTTTTTGCTTAAGAGTGTCAAATGGTCTTCAAGACTTCATTCAGTCTTGAACACACTATTTCACTCTTTTTTAATACTACACATTTTATTTTGTCAAACAGCAAAACTAATGTACAAGGTCTTTTTCAATTTGTGATTTTAAAGAGAAAAAAAATATTGACTCTCATTAACATGGTCACTATCATGCAGCTTGACCCGGACCACCATTTCTGAGAACAACAAATTTTTGTTTATATCGACATGAGTGTACATGTATGTATGAATGTCCACTTTTAAAACCCGGTTGAAGACGCATATCTATTTGCTGGTTTTTGATCCTACACTAGACTTGACATTTTTGGCTCTTTTCTGGTGTCTATTGTACATAGTGTTTTATGTTAATTTATCCATTTCACATGTTGTGTTATGGCTATTTTGTTGTTTGTATGTAAAGTGATTTGTTACAGCTCTAGCTGTTGTGAAATGCGTTGTACAAATAAAATTGTATTGAATTGTATTGCATAAATGTACTCGTATGTACAATTGAGGCCGAGCAGTGTTCCGGAATCGACTGTTCGTGTCAGACCTTTGATCTTCCACTGCAGTTGAAAACAAACTTGTTTTTGTATGTTGCTTTGACACTATGGTGAAATATTTTCTCTGAAGGCCTGTTGATCATGTTTGTGGCATTCTTTCAACAGGACTTTTCATATTTTTGTGTTTTCACTTTGCTTTTGTGTCCCAGTGCCATCTGGTCATTTACAACAAATGGTGAGATCACATTTCACATGCTTCTATTTATGCAAAGTGCCCGCTAACGCTAATTAATTCTTGTTTGTCTGCATATAGAGCATCTGCTTGTGTGAGATGAAGGTGAGGGAGAATGACTGCAGAGAGGGAGGCCATCACTTGGCTGCAAGTATTGTGAGGTTGATGCTATTATGCAGATGAGGGCGTTAAAAGTAGATGCACACCAGCCGGCGTGTCATTAAAGCGGTAATGGCAGTAGAGTTCAATCCTAGCGAAACCAGACATCATCCATTCATTGGCTTTGATACGTTAAGCTTCTCCATCTGCATATTATTGACAGGGGTTTTGATACACTTACCTCCTTATTACAAAAACACCCCATATGTTATTTATTTCATCTGCTGCTTTAACTAATGTAGGCAAAGATGCTTTCACATTGAAGAGAGAGGGGCCATAAAGTGTTTATATCTTTCTTTCTTATCTAAAGGAGAAAATTGCTTCTCCTCCCGAATGACAGCCTGGTGTTTAGTTTCTTGTTTTTTGGAACAAGTCTGCAGAAAGACTAAAATGAATAGAATTTTTCAGTGTGATGTGAGAGGTGCTGTATTTCAGAATAGTAATAGCTTCAACGAAACCACAACTAAATTTGATCAAGGAACGAGAAAACTGGGGAAATGCCACAAATGATAATTTTAGCGTTCTTCTGTACTGTACCACCACAGTTTAAATGTGTTAAGGTTCGGAAAAAAAAAGCTCCGTCATGTTAATTCCGTGGAAGGCAGAGCAGTGGCATTAATTTACATTTCAACAGTTGATTTAAAAAATAGACATGGTGGGAAATCAAACCTGTACCTTGGCACCTATTGTTTACATACATTATGAAAAGCTTGATAGCATGTGAAGTAGCGATGGGCATACTTATCGATTAATCAATCGGAATTCTGCCCATTGTCTGGAATTGACGGATGGCAAATCGAGGCAAAATTGGGCCCAATGCTTGGCGAGTTGACTCGTTTGCTGTCTCAAGATGTAAAAGTTTGAGTTCAACTGTTCCGTTACATCCACGAAGGAGCACCACTCCTCCAGGCATCGTTACTGCGCATGACATTAAAAAAGGCATGGAAATAGGGGTTCAGAGAATTGCAATGATTTTAATTGCTCTGCCTAAGTAGGTATTGATTTAGTATTGTAGTCAAATAAGGTGACCAAAAAATACAATATGACGCCACTGTGAACTACAACCACAATAGGAAATATTATTAAAGATATCATTTTTTAATACAGCTTTATTGTTGGATTATTGGATTTAGCGGTT
Source organism: Filicampus tigris (assembly GCF_054856515.1). Taxonomy (NCBI): domain Eukaryota; kingdom Metazoa; phylum Chordata; class Actinopteri; order Syngnathiformes; family Syngnathidae; genus Filicampus; species Filicampus tigris. The sequence goes on along the minus strand of NC_141220.1, from coordinate 22,766,459 downwards.
ATGGTTTTATGCTCTGTGCCTGCTTATCCGTTTGCTGTCGAACCAACAATGCACTCTCTATTACAACCCAAATAATATCATCCGAGTTGAAATGAAAATATAGCCAATTACTAGATGCTCATCCTAATAAGGATGTCAGACTCACACTGTCTGTGTGACATAAAAGGTAGCAATCCACTCATGCCGCTTTGTTATGATGAGATCAGAAGACCACAGTGGAAAGCCATTATCTCAATTACCCAATTACATCAAATCATGGATAGCAGACATCACCCACACCACAGCATAGGCCTGTTCAATGAAACTGTTGTTGTAAGTTCCACCACAAATGTGTGAGAAGATAAAGTTGTGGTCTCCATTTTCACTGAGTGGTCCTTGTCGTCAAACAGCACAAATAAAATGGACACAAATGGAGCACACTGGATAATCCTACGCAGAAAGTCCTAAACCAACAGGAAAGGAACAAAAACAAGTACTGTAATGTAAAGAAAACACAACAGAACACTTCTGCATAGTCGAAAACTGTAATAAAGTAAAACTATGCACTCACCTTTTCAAGACACTGAGATACTCATAGGTGGGATTTTAGGTCATATGTTAACATTATTTACTGTCAAAATGGTGTTAAAAGAAGTTAGTCTAGGAAAAAGTATGGCATATTTTTCACCAACATTTTGGTGAAACTATCACGATTGGGATGTTAAAACCAGAATTGGGCATTACGCCTAGCCACTGGACTGATCCGTCTATCCGCCTATGACGCATGATGCAATCATCTATAACCTGACATTGATGATTATTGGTTTGTTTGATGCAGGTAAGTTTGCTACTTATTTCGTGTATTTTATATCAGGCATGTTTTTGGTCAGCATGCCTAATAGCATGCCCCGTGACATCACACCGAGCGGGTCACAATAAAGACTGTAGACAAATGTAGATGCATGCTCGCAGATGACTCCTGTTAGAGTGCTGCTTATATTCTGCATGTTTATCTCAGAAATAAACATGCCGGGTAAACACTGCTGCTATGGAACTTGCAGAAACAACAACTCCAGACACTACGACCATGCACATATGAAGGATGTGTTCTTTATTCTTTTCCCGAAGCCAAAAACTCAGAGAGATAAATGTGAATGATGTGTCAACCTGTGCGGACGTCCAAGTTTAACGCCAGCAAAGTGAAGCCTTTTACCTTTACTGTATATGTAGTAAACATTTCATTGGGCGTTGGTCCGTCACATATATAAGCGGAATGGAATGCCCAGTTCTGCAAAAAAGCATTTACGGAACTGGTTGGGGAGCATGGATGTAAACATTGCACATTATACTGCATCACAATGTAAACAAAAACAGTGCACGTTCCTTGAAAATGTGTTTTACTACCAGGTATTTTGAATGGTGTTTTTCCTCTAGATAGTTGTGTTTTATTGTAGTTCACCTTTAACCTATGTAATACTTTTTTCTTATTTTTATTGGGGTAAAAAAAAAAAAATTATCAATAGCGACTGATATGGAATACTTACATCATGATACAATTTTCAGCCATATCGCTCAGCCCTAGTTCCAAGATTTAAACGCAAGGTCCACAACGCCTATGTGGATAGGCACATTATGTACATCAAATTCCCATGAACTCAGGGCGAGTTAACCCAAACAAAACATGGCTTTGCCATTTGATAATGGCAGTGATAGATGTATCTTCTATTATTCAGTAAAATGTTTATTTGTCTCTTCCACTAACGCTTCCCAATGCCATGTCATCAAACTTCACTTTGCAATTTCCACCACTACACCCGTTACCAACAGCATACCCTATCTGTCAGAGTGAGTGAACACACAATTTACCTCTATAATGTACATATGTCAGGTAAAAAGCAATGTCCTGTGAAGGACGACCACTACTCCCAAGAGTCTGAAGTCTCCCACTAACTGCTGGTAATACATACAGGGGAGGGGCTATTCTTAGATTCTGTGTCAAGCCTGTCTCTAGGGAGCCGCCGAGGGGTCTCCATTACATACACATACGTGCATGCAGGTGTCCTCAGACATCTCCATTTGATCTTTATGAAGCACTGAAAGCCAATTGGAAATCACGGCACTCCATGTACGAGATCGTGTTCAGCAACGTGATAACTCAATTAATTGAGTGGTGTGCAGATTGGGTTGCCGGCAGCCAGCAGTTGTTGCGTGTTAATATAGAGTGGCCTGCCAGACCCCCTGCTGGAAAACAAAGAGCATGCGGCGTTTATGTGCCACTGAGATCAGCCATTCCCAAACACTGACTCTGGAAAAGGAGCAATTTATTTGGGTCGCCCAACACATTTGCAGACTTTAACGATGACATGATTACGTATAATGTGGTTATATTTATTTATACAACAATCATGACCCTGAGGTCAGCTTCAATGTTTGCTTGTGATGTCATGTATTGAAAGTCACTCAGGGACTATACATGGGGAACACATTACATCAGTTAAGTCAGGGGTGTCCTCGACCACATTTTCATCTCAGGCCGCATTGTATTTATGGTTGATATCAGAGGGCCTGTGAACTATGAAAATGAAATAGATGTATAATCAATTCATCATATTGTTATGTACTGCATACACAATTTCCCCCACATCACGAAGAAAAGCTGAGGAAAAAGTACAACTTTCTGACAGATTTACTGCAAAAATGAAAACAACTTAATTTACCAAGAAATATGAAATAGACACTTGATTTATGTTATTTGGCCATAAAAAAAAAAATAATTTAGATACTGCGGGTTGGATCTGGTCCCGGGCCCTGAGTTTGACAAGTGTGATTTATGTGCTTAGTATAGAGTGAGTAGTCTAGACAGATGTGCAGAGCTGGGCATTTTACTAAAAATTGAGTGGCCATCATTAGTCTGCAGCGTGGGTTATTAGTAAACGCTTATAGGCCAGTCCCCCTCTAATTCTAAATGGGCTTCCGCCAGCAATTCCGACTGCAAATTTCAATACCACCCCGCCGCTGGTCGATATTTGAACAGAAAGAGTGACTCTGCGGCATGGAAGCCTGTTCACAGCCTGGTCCCTCACTTGAAATCTGTCCCCCAAGCAACAACTCACTATTGTTCCTCGCCGCGCTCGCCACGGCCATCGAAGCCTTGCCCCAAAAAATAGCCTAATGACGGACTGCAGACGAAAGGTGGATTAAATACATGGGCTTCCGACATTGGTTACTACGCCTATTTTAATTTGTTTCCCTTCATTCGTCAACCTTCAGCAAACCGGGCGTCTGTCATATGCCGATAGATGGACCGGTCCGTCACACAGAAGGAATAGAATGCGGCATAACCCCCACACGCAAAAAAACTGAAAAAAAAGCCAAAGAAAAAAACAACTAACGTCACAGTGATTTTAAGTTTTTGTACAACTATTCCCTAACATTATGCTGTTTAAGGAGCGCAAATACAGAGTTTGCTATTTTCACTGTAATTTAACAAACAACTGTCTTGCTTGTGACCCATGGTCAGAGCTTTGAAGCATCCTATTGTTCAGTGAAGCTTATATTGCTTGGGTTAGAGTTGGGGAAATTGAGGGAAAGGTCACCCTGGGAGCATGGAAGTAAGACGAGGAAATGCTATTCCTGTGCTAGAAAATGATGTAATTGACCCTCTTTTTCACCTTGGTAACCTTAGCATCACAATAGCTTGACGGCCGTAACACAACACTCCTTTGTAAACGCGATGCTTGAGACTTTAATCATTGCACTTTTTCCGATCTCACGACGCGACAATAAGCATGTCCCCCATTTGTTGCAGATACTCTAGCACCTGGCAGTTGGGGCCAGTTGTGAGCCCGCCCCCCCCTCCCCGCCTCACTGCGCCCCATCACATGTAAATCCCGAGGTAGGCATCTCAAGCACATAGCACCTCATAACGAGGGCATTGACTTTCAGACCACACGCAACATCGACGTCTCGCAAGGGTAGAAATCCTGTCCACGTGTGTGGCGAACTTGGGTTAGGCTCCATGCAGCTGTCCTTAGAGAAGGATTCCAGCATTCATCTAGGCAATGGCACATTGTCATATCGACTGTGTTTCTATCTAGTTGTCTGGTATAGGAATGAAAATTAATGTTCTAGGCTGGATTAAAATTGCAGGTCCAACTGTCCAATTCAGATTGCTTACATCCTCTATGTTTGGCTGTCTATTTCCATGTACATTTCATGTGACACACGTCCTATTAGTGTTGTCAAAAATACCAAAACTCTGATTTGGATTACTACTGTATATCTGGATAAAGTACCTCAATGCAGATACTGAAACGATACCATGGCAAAATAGAAGAGGTCTGATTCCAATTTAAAAACATCCAATTCTAACCCTTCAATTAATTCTGCCGTAACGCATATCCTGAATGAGAGGGGAAAAAAATGGAAATGTGACAATTGAAGACCACACGATGCGACTCGGCAAAACAACGACTGCAATGGATCAATGCGACTCACACACACTCATTGAGCAACTGAGCCCTGGATGTCTACCGAGGTGTTGTGACAGAAAAATGGGATCCTGTATCAGGTTTTGAGGATTCATTTGCAGTACTGATTTACTTTTACTGAACAACAAAAACATGGCACAATTACCAAGAAAGCAGCAGGATGCCACAAAAAAAGTGGGTGAAAATAAAGAATGTGGATATTCTGAGAGGCTGCCTCGCCCCATTCATTTTATCTGGCACACTTTATACATTGCTCACTGTCGCTAAAGTATGTATTGTTGTAAAACACAATGTATTTGTACTGTAAATACTGAATCTGTACTGGGTGATGATGCTTCAGCGCTCGGCTGGGTCTCGCTTCATATTAAAATTCAGAAATGTATACCAAATGATCTAAATGGTTGTTTTACCGCATTTGTCACAAGATCTGTCAGGGCAGCCGCACACTAAGTGATGTGGCTGAACTACACTCAACACTCACGCAGTGTCTGGGGGTCTGACACAAGATTTCACAAGTGACCACTGGTTTGGCGACGATTCAAAAATGTTCTTGCAGTTATAAGATGTGGGGACGTTTCAAAGTATAAACAATCTAAATGCACGAAAGTTTTCACACGCGGAAAAAAAAAAAAAAAAAAATATCAAACAAGTGAGAAACAGCCATCCACCACGCATTTCCAAGCAATAGAAATACAGAAGAAATGGTACACAGTGTGTTTTACAACAATAATTAAAACCACATATGCACCTGTTGATGAAACAGTGAAGCTTGTGGTAAAACAGAACGCGAGCGGTGAACATACCGCTGCCGTTACATTCAAATAAAAGGGAATGAGCTCCGCCTTTCAATATACTGTATTCCTGTTTTTTCGGCATTATTCTCACCCATATCCTCTTTCTGTAGCAACCTGCGTCTTCCTTCACTAATACTCCATCTTTTTATGGTTTAAAAAAAAAAAAAGATACGGTACAGTGTATGAGGAACCTCAGTATGTGATACAGGCTTACACAGTTTACATTGCAAGTAGCCCTTGGCGAGTGGCCATTTGTCACTTTTTTGCAGTAATCGGATTCGGAACAATCGCATAGTATGCGGCGGCCCCTTAGTATTTTGTTAAAAGGCCACGTTAAAAGTCAAGAGTCACTGGATGTTAATGCTTTTACACCTGGCTATTATGTGCTTATTTCTCGAAATGCAGGCTCCCCCTGAAAAAGTCAGACTAATTCCAGATGAGGTTCTAAAACTGGCATGTTCCTCTCGTGTAAGTGGATCCGTAAAAATGAAAGGCTGGGTGAAAGCGCACCAGGCTGATATTTCATCAGAAGGGATTGACTCCCACAAGCTTCATATTGTGTTTTCACAAGGGTTTTTTTTCATCATCATCTATGGATATAATTGAAGCATTATCCATCGATGGAAAGCAAGACATTCACTAATATCTCTTTAAAACAGGGACCTTCATTCAAAATTCAGAGGCGTCCAATTGCAATGTTTTTCTCAGGGCAAAGTTCTGAACTTCAAAGTGTTTTGCTTGGCGTAGCTGGCACAGTTAATTTCACATTTCTGGTCCATGAAAAACTAACACCTGTCCCTACAATAAATCAACTTTGGTCCTTCTAAAGGACCTGATATTTATTTAACAGCAACTGGTTTGCATGATACCTTGACTTGATCCGAACGCCGACCACAGTCCACCATATGAAGATCCCTGCTCTCAAGACTTACCTGATCTGCCTGCATGCCTAGATTGTGGTAACTATTTATTTTCTATCATTCTGTTACATTTGTTTCCCATTCATATTGGCTATTACTTGATTAAATCGACTTGTTCTTGGGCGTCTGGATGCTGACAGCAGTCAGTATAGACCAGACTGATTCAGAGCCATCAGATAATTGGGCCTACCCCAGCTTTTGTTGGAGGCGGGGTAAATCAGGCTACAGATTATCTTTCCGCTTTAGGTAGAATCCAAAGGATAGAAAAGTGGCAGACTTGGATATCTTCTATGACTGTACTTCATGCTGGGGTTGTAGGAAGGTAGGAAGGTTAGAGTTGGCCTTTGTTGCTCAGCGATGGATTGTGTGCCTGCAGTCGTTTGCTCTGCAAGCAGAGCTCTAAAGCTACATTTCTGGTGTTTAATGGTCTCCCATGAGCCTGCTCCCGTTTTTACTGGCCAGCTCGTGTGAGGGCGGAAGAGACAATAGTGATTGTGCCTGAGGGTGAAAAAAGATATGATGCGGGGAATGAGTTTACGGATTGAATGAAGTACTGGACGTATCGATAGGAAAAGGGGGTACGAAGGTTGTTGACAAGGGGGTAAAAAGAAACAGAGACACGGGGCTTGCGGTGTAAGGAAACCCGCAGCCCCCGGAGTCGGTCTGGCTTGTGCTGATGGATGGCCTGTTCCGCAGGAGATGTCTGACGACTGGATGAAAAGACTCGACTTTAACCATGACATTCCCTTGAACCCAATGTGCATTCCAACACAGCGCTCATCCACAAATGTCACAGCACGGTTTAACGCCCGGTTCAGAAATCGTTCACATTTCAACTACACTCTGTATCATTTTTCAAGCTTTTTCAGCGCCTCGCAAATGTGGGGAATTACACTTTTGAATGTTACTAATACGGACTAGAAATTAAGTTTTTTTTCTTTCCAAGTTTGAAACTTAATTTATCCACGTTATATCAAATTAATTTTCACAAATGAAAAGAATTGAAATGCATATTATTCATTGTAGCCTCCGAAAAACATTTTGGTTTTAAGAGAAACAGTAATTGATTGTAAAATATAAATATGGAAACATAATAGCGGAATAGAGGTTAGCATGTTCGTATCACAATTCCGAGATTTGGGGTTCGAATCCAGGGGTCTGGACTTCCTGTTTGGACTTTGTATGCTCTCTTTTTGCCCACGTGGGTTTTCTCCAAATGCTCCGGCTTCCTCCAACATTTTAAAAACACGAATGTTAACTTCATTGAAGACTCAAAATTGTCTGGGGGTGTGATTGTGAGTGCAAATGGTTGTTTGTCTATAGGTGTCCTGCAATTGGCTAGCGACCAGACGAGGGTCTGACCCGTCTTTTGCCCAAAGTCAGCTGGGATAGTCTGCAGCACACCCACGACACTGAGGATAAGTGGTTTAAAAAATGGATGGATGGACAAAACATAATCAGCCAGATATGTATTAGTTAATATTCCTTTATTGAAAATTCAAGCACTTTTCAAACGGTGATAACATTAAAAATCTCATATTTCCAAGACTTCCATGAAGTGATGAAATGATAAATGACGCAATATAACTCAGCCTGTGTGCTCTCACCACCACCACACATTTATTTATTATGATTTATTCTTTATTACGTGTGTGTGTGTGTTTGTTTTCTTCATTGGTTTCAGCAGGCTACCTCGCAATGTACAGAGGTCCGCCATCAAGCTCGGGGTCACACTCGCAGCCATTAATCACAAAGCAGACTCCAGCATTGAAGTGACTACTTGGTTGACAATTCCCTTCCCCAATGCAGGACAGCTAAGGGTGCAATTCACACGTGTCTCTGTAAAAAAAAATGTTTTCTGTGCTGGACGTACACATACATATTGTACAGATACTTGAAAAATCTACTTCAGCATTCATTTTTATCATGACTGTTTAAGTTAACTCCCTACATTTGACAACATACAGTGTCTGTGCTTTCTGCTCCTGTGTGCTCATATCTGTAATTCTACTTAAGCACAGCATGGGAGTACTTTTACCACCTCTGATGATGTTCTATCTGATGTAGAGGCAGGAAGTTGGTGACGGAGCTAATTTGGCAGCGGGTGTTTCTGGGTCTCACTAAAAGCTTCAGTTGAGGCTCGCTGCAAACCCGCGGGAAGTCGCGGTTATACTTTACGACCCGGGTCGTCTGAAGGGATGGAGTCAGTTACAGGGCAGAGAGATGGGAACCTGCACGCAACCACCATCAGTGAAGATATATATAGAGGTTGTCCTCCACAGCCCACCCCCCTTCCTCAGAGGTGAACGGGTCGTATAAAAAAACGCATTTTATAGCCCACGTGACCTGTTTTCACACAGACTTCCCAGCTTTTATTTAGGATGTGGTTGAGGTCAGTCTCATATGGTCGCCATTACATCTAAAATATAATTCATACATTTTTATGTCAAATTGTCAAGTCATCTAAGCATACTCATGCAGTGCATGGTGTATTTTATTCTGGTCTTTCTTCACCATGCACCTTTTGTCTGACATATCTATCTATAGATCTGTCTTTTTGTCTGATCTGATCTGTCTGCTTGATCTGACCTGATCTATCTAATCTAAAATGTATTTCCCTCTACTGTCTTTGATGGCACACCATGCAAAATGTCTGGAGATTAAACAGAACTGATTGGAAATTGTTCGTGTATCCCCTGTTATTAATAATCAACGGTACAGGACAGAGTCAGCTCGCGTCTTATTCTGTTACAAAATTACGCTAGCATAGTAGAAAACTCATAATTACAGTAAATATTTAAATGACAGGCATTTATAGGCCCTGAATATATAATGTACTTTACATACAACATAGTCCTATAACAGGTAAAGTTTTACAAAGTCAAACAATGTCTTGAAAAATAATAGTGATTGAACCACAGAAGACACAAAGGCCTTATTTGACCTTTGATCTCAGCCATCACTATCATCCAGGGTCGGATATCGTTCAATAAATCAATAAGATGCTCTTAGGTTGACATTGCGATAAACCCTGAAAGTTGAAAGAACGCTGCCAAGACACTTGTGTGGATTTCGGCCAAGGTCGACTCCCATGTTGCAGATTTTTTTTTTTTTCTATTGGAGCTTCTCTGTTGACGCTGTTGTATTTTTAGCTATCAGATGGGACAAAACAGTACATCATGTTTTCTCAGATATTTAAATTATAATAATTGAGTCTGGCCTCTGCATTTATGACATTAAATTACCCAGGGTATTCTGTATCACACAGGTGTCAAACACAGTTTGACACCACTGCTGTAGGAGAAAGTATACGGTAAATTGAAACCGGGGGGTTAAGTTTGAAAAAAAATTGTGAAAGAAAGCAAAATGGGCGGGTGGAGTGCTGACAGAAACAGGATGCATGGACATTGTCACAGAGGCCCCGCAATTGGGTTGGGGGCCTCCCATGGTGTCGCACAACATTGTCCCTAGACGAAGGGTGACTGCTCATTTGCTCTCGTTGACCAGGTGCAGAGGCCTGACCCGCGCTGGAGTCTACAGCAGCAGCAATGACTGGTGTGAACTGGAGGTTTCACACATGAATCCTTGAATAGTACTAGACTAGGGTGGCTCACAATTGGGCTCAGCCTGAGAACCCACATTTTCCCATGATCACCCATTCCAGACACTCTTTAGCAGAATCTTTCATACAAGCAGGGGCTTAAATTGATTCATTTGAATGATGTACTGTGTTACCTTGACTTAGAAGCGCCTCTAACAATGAGTCTTTCGACTTATAGGGTGTCGCTTGGTTGATTTTTTTTTTTTTGTGTGTGTGTGTTGCAAGCAAAAATTTGAGGTACAAGCAAACTTCAGCTACACTCCAACTCCAGTGAAGTGTAAAAAAATGGAGAAAGTGTAAAGCCCTAGCATGTGGGCAAGGAGTGCCACCATCGCTCCATCATCTTATTGAACGAAACAAACAATAAAACACAAAATCTGCGCTGTCCTGTGAAAAACAAGTATGTCCAGCTTGGGAAATTATCTAAATGTTCACATTAATGCGATGTCTGTGACGCGGAAACCGCATTCACGTAAAATAAGACAAATGAATGACGAAATATAACATGAGAACGCTTGAAATGCCCGGAGCTCTTGTAGGTCACAACGAGCACCCAGAAGCTCAAACGCACACTAACAGCAAACTGGAATCAATAGCACAATGTAGTACTTCACTCCATTTTGCCTTAATTTCTTCAAGACACGATTAATCAATAATAAAGGATAGCGACTACATGTAATAATGAATACATGAATGAATTACATACATTTAAAATTGCTATTTCTCCTCACATGGCTTCTCAAACTTAACAAAAGCTACTGTAGCAGTAAAGACAATCAAATGACCAGGGCTATGAGGTTAAATTGATATTTTTGATATGTTTTTAACCACCCAGAACATTCACGTCTATAAAGCACTAGAGAATCCCTACACCAGATTCTTGTATGTTGTACGCGTGCCTAATAATGTACCTTTGTCTAACGTCTGAATCCATTGCCAGTAGATGTTGAAGGAATGCTATTGCTAAATGCAAGTGCCATGTGTGCTACGTTGTGTGCTGCGCCATGTGCCAATCACCTTGCGTGTGCTGAGAAAATATTTATTCACATTTAGCACTTTCTTTTGTTACCCTCTGTTTCTTCTTCCATCCACTGAGGCATGTTTTTTTTTCCTCCCTGCTTGGTACCATGTGGAGTTCCTGGTGTGTAAATCAACACCTTTGTGACACTCCACAGGACCTGGCGAAATGGCCGCGGAATAGAAACCAGCTTTATGGTAAATGCAAATTTTCTCCTCATGTGGCGATACCAGGGGCACACGTCCGAGATGCTCTGACAAACGCGTATGCTCAGTGCCACAAGCAGCTGTTGCCCCACTATACTTCTTGAAACAATAAAGACGAGAGGAGTTGAGAGGAGCTCGAGTGCGGCCGTGATCGGAGGTCCTCATGAACACACCAACTTTGGATCAGTGGGAAAAAGAAAAACGAGCAAGAAATGTGGCCTCTCTGGAAGACTGGTGCCTAATCACACATTCCTAAAACTTGGATCAATCCAGCCATCCATTTTCAACTGAGTTTATATGCTAATTATTTAATCTGACATTCAAAAACCACAGTGCCAGAAAACAAACAGCCAAACACATTACCACATGCTTGGAAATGCATATGGTGTTCATCAATACATCGGTTGTCAACAATGAAGAACTGACACTGCATATGGACCGCACAGTGTTAACGTGCAACCTCAACGGTTGGCGTTTTGTTGCAGTAATACAGTCAAAGCAGTAACACAGTCGAAGCAGTAACAATTTAACACGTAATGGCATCATGACGTTAATTCGACTCGACTGCACGCTCTTCGGATCCAGCTTTAAAATGTGGCCTGCGTTTCCATGGAGGCGGGCCTGAGCGAAGTCTTGTCTGGAGCACACTTTTATAGCCTATATTGCTTTACATACATAGGACAGTCTTCCTCTACATTTAAAACATGGAGGCACCTGAAGGCACCCCACGTTTAGACTCGAGAGAATTTACCTTTAAATATAAGTTTTTACTTGTATTTAATCTTAAAGCATCACTTATAACATAAGACACATTAAGCCTGTCTAAATTTACTAAAGGTTTATCTGTCCATGAAGGCAACATGAGAGAGGCGTGGCTTTATTAGAATGACACAATGGTGAATGAAAAAACGGTGTGTTGAATTTACTCACTTTTATTTCGTTAAGTGTTCGTGCATGGTAAAATCATCTGATCCAGATACATTTAGTAAATGTGCAGTCTAAAAAAATAAAATAAATAAAAAATTAATCCAGATGATTATATTGCGTGCAACCACTTGACAAAATAAAATTAAGTACATTCAACACAAACTTTTTTCAGGGATACTGTGCCTAATACTAATAGACTTCTCATATACTGACTCAGATTTTTTTTTTTGACAGACGGCAGAACTACGCTACAACAAAACTCGCCTGGGTGAACTGAAGCAATGAGGAAATGTAAAGTGGTGTGTGGCTCAGAAAGAGGGCGGAGACAGAAAAACTCAAGTTTCACTGAGATGAACCTGCTCCCGACCAAGTTAGTTTCAGAACGTCTGTTACTGCAGTAACTGACCGGGAGCTTAAGTTACCTTTCTGAAAGCAGCTAGAGTTACCCCACGTTCTCTGGTTTGAGTTCTTGAAGCAGAACAGTCAGAGTTTGCCTCATTTCAGGGTTAGCAGACTCTGAGTTTTCACTAAACCTGCTTCCTGAAACGGACCTCCGTAAAGGTTAGCTCAAACCAACAAGGTCATGCATAAACACTCCAAGCCGTCAATATCAAGGGGTAGTCAATCAATAAAGAACACTCAAAGCAGCAGGCCTCCACTGACCAATCATCCGTTTCCATAATTCAAAAGTGGAATTGAGGTCATCTTATTGACATTTCTTTTTCATTGTCACACATCTCACCACAATGAAATCAAGACGAAATATTCAAATATGTCATTAGGCATCACATCACTGAACCACAGCGGCACGATTCAATTCTGTGAGGCCCATAAAAGATTCTACTGGAAGACAGGACATTACTGATTGCGCAACCCATTATGACTTGGTACGCTCATGGAACTTCTCTATTTTTCATTATCCTTATGTTTATTCCGAGTCATGTATTCTCACTCCTCGTCGGTCCAATATGGGGTTGACCCAGTCAAAAATGGCGAACATCTGCAACTGCCATCTGCTCTGGTGAGCGGAATTTGTGTGGGAATTGAAGCTAAAGTTAGCGTGTGTCCTGGTCGCCAGCCCTCTCCATGCTCAGCAAGGCTATAAAGTTGTCATCGCGGGACGTATTGACCCACTGTTGGCAAGCGGAATTAAAATCCACAAGCATTCTAGTGAGATGTTCGGCTTTGGTCTCATTTAAAGGCACTACATAAAACTTTTGTAATGAATTGTCCGTTGTGAAAATGAATTTTTACCCGGCCCTAAAAGTATTTTATGTAATAATTGAAGTGATGTGGTATGTTGTCATGCTGGCAAAACCTCGTTTATTTTGCATTATCCTGACCACAGAGACAGAGAGCTCAGATATAGCTGGAAAGATGTCTCTTGATGATTTTGTGATGTTTGTAAATAACAAAGCTTTGTTGTTGGGAGTAGAGAAAATGTAGAATGCTTATGGGCTTCAAATCAGACTGAATAGCGTAAACTGGATGCAGCTGAAGAGCAGTTTGTCAATAACTCATTCACTGACAGCTGCTTTCAAAGCAGAGCTCTCCATACAATATTTGCCAGCCATTTTACAGCATTTTGACTGATCTTTCAAAACCCACAGAAAAACAAAATAAAGTAACTCTTGTTTTCTTACCAGAAAAAAAAAAGTTTGTAGCGTTTTCCATTATTTTATAATCAGAAGTAGAACATGGGTTGATTTCACCAAAAACACCACTTTCTAACCGAAATCTCGCATACATCAAGCTTTTGTAAAAAGATGTGAAGGTTTTTGTGGACATATCAGAGACTTTGACGGATTTGTTTTTTTATTTTGCTTGTGTAACACCTCAAACTACAAAACAACAAAAGCCAGACTGAGAAAGGGCTTTTGATGGCAAATAATTTACTTATGAGCAATACTGAGTCCACCACATGGTTTAACTAAGTAAAAACAAATACTGCAGGGATGCCAAATGTTACAAAATGTCCGTATTTTGTTATAAATATCACTGTTAGGGACATAAAAAGATATCAAGGGTCATATTGCTCAAAGTGGTTCAACAGAAGCTAAAATACTTATATACACTATATATACTTATATATACATATAATTGCAATGTATGTTTACAACAACCCCCTCCCTGAGCCGTCACCTTACCGTGGTGGAGGGATTTGCGTGTCCCAATGATCCTAGGAGCTAAGTTGTCTAGGGCTTTATGCCCCTGGCAGTGTCACATGCATGTCAAACAGGTCCTATGTGAGGGACTAGACCAAGCACAGCTCACAGACCCTTAGTGATGAACCTAAACATTGGATCCAGTTTTCCCTTGCCCGGGCGCGGTCGCCGGAGCCCCCCTTTGGAGCCAGACGTGAAGGTGGGGCTCGCTAGCGAGTGCATGGTGGCCGGGCACCGCAATCATGGGGCATGGCTGGGCTCCGCCCGAAAAGGCAACGTGGGTCCCCATTCCCGTGGGCTCACCACCTGTGAGTGGGCCAAAGGGGTCGAGTGCCCTGTGAGCTGGGTGGCGGTAAAAGGCAGAGACCTTGGCGGTCCGATCCCCGGCTTTAGAAACTAGCTCTTGGTCATGGAATGTCACCTCTCTGGCAGGAAAAGAGCCTGAGCTGGTGTGCGAGGTTGAGAAGTTCCGACTCCTTATAGTCAGGCTCACCTCCACACACAGCTTGGGCTTTTGTAGCAGTCCTCTCGAGAGTGGTTGGACACTCTTCCACTCTGGAGTTGCACAAGATGGGAGGGGCCGAGCAGGCGTGGGCATACTTATTGCCCCCCGGCTTGGCGCCTGTACATCGGGGTTCACTCCCCGGTGGACGAGAGAGTAGCCTCTCTAGGCCTAAGGGTGACGGGACGGGTCCTGACTGCTATCTATATACTGTACAGTATATATATAGGAGCTCCTTTTTTGACCACCACGTAAATTAAATATGTTCTGTTATGGCAGTAACGGAAAACTCCTTATTTTGAGCCTTGAAAAAGTCTAATACCATTGACAGTGATAAATGATGATATAACAATGAATTATTACATACATTTGGCGAAAGGTGAGGTCGAGCCTGGACTGGATGCAGGCCAAATGCAATTGCATTTGTCTTCAATTAACTTAACCTGTTTATTTTTGGAAGGTGGGAGGAAGCCGGAGTACTAGGAGAAAATCGATGCTATATTTTCCAGAAAATGTTAAAACTACAGAGCATTCCACTGTATTGAAATCGGTTACATTGCTGCCACGAGGTGTAACAGTTGATGAAAGTTTATCTACATTTCTTGATACACTAAAGTGTCTTTTAACCCCTGATGTGGTTCTTCATGTGGTAACCACCAAAGCAGATCATCATCTCGGATTAAAATTCCTGTCCACTTTGTAATATCTTCACCGTTTTCTGCAGTCGTATCAGATTTTCTGGTCAGGCGTCAGCATATCAAATAGCCAGGATGGAGAGTGTGTATGTCCTGTTAACGCACTTAAGTGAGTGGAACCACCTGCATGGCATTATAGCGTCAGTGCATAGCATTTGTCTGCGGATGTATGAAAACACACACCGGCCGGCCGCTCTAATCTGACTGGGCCTGGCCTTGTTTATTATTTTCAAGCAGAGATGGAAACACGCAGTGACTGGACTTGCACCGGACTGGCAACTGCACTGACAAGTCCGCCCAGTATTGAAGATGAGGTATGTCTGGTGTGTCTACTTGCAAACAATTAAGCTTAAACCTTTAAAACAAAAAAAGTGTGCTACCTCAGCGACTGCTGCCTGTGTGGGAAACCACCGGGAGAAGTAAATGTGCAAGTCATTGAAACAATCTCTTTGTATATTGGTTTTATCTTAACTCCTACCAAAATATTTTACCTCTAAGGACCTCTGGAGGACAGTGAAAACCAACAGCAGCTAAAGTTAATATTTGGACTTTACTCATGTTAAATTAATCTATACAACTATGGGTAGGAGTTTGTCCATGATTCATTTTATAATTTTGAAGGTTATAGTTCATTGGAATAAGCGGTACAATTGAACAGGGTCCAATAAGCGATTGTTGAATCGGTTTATCATGCAGATGTAACTTGATTGTATAGTTAATTTTCGATTGACGGTGAAAGGCGTGATACTGGTGTCTCCAGTGCGCACCAGCGCTGCCTGCCTCTCCATCCTCCTTGTACTTTTTTATTATTATATTTTAAAAAGAAAAGAAAGAAATCCTAATCGGCCGGAGGTTTGCAAACAAGACTCACCAGTGCCAGAGGGAAACTCTATCAGATAATTGTAGATATCTTGTTATTGTAGATCTAGAACAATCTCCCTATCGGTCAGCGCAACACTAAAACCGTTCCAGAAAGACTTTGAAAAGTGTACTGCCCACGAAGAACTCTTTCTGATCTTTTGTAATTCTGCATTTCACATTAGTTTAGCGATTACCATGACCTTCTCCATCTTCTCATATTATCTCTTGTTGCTCGGTGTGTTGCATACTTAGGCTACTCATCGTCTGCCTTTAGTGATACCGGTTAGAAGTGTAACTTAGAGAAGAGGATCCACATCGCGCTGCATAGAAATAGTACATAGAAATGTTGCAGCGGAAGTTAGCTTAGCTCCTAGCGTTCGCAATCATCTGAGAAAGCAAGGACTCAAGGAAGATGGGTTGGTGTGACCTGTCCACGAATAGCTTGCCGCCTATTGGTGAGCTTGAGGGGATAAGAGTGTTTTTAATAAAATGCAGCTTTGCTATCACAAAGTTGGGTTGTCTGAGATCACGATTTCGATCCCAAAACGATAAATCCTTCAGCCTATTTCCCATATCTGTATTCAAGCTCGCTATTGACAGCCAACCTTTAATTTTGTTAACTAAACGACTAAACTACTTTTGGTGTATTTCAACATGTTCTGCAGAAATAAATCAGACATGTCACTGCCTTTGGACATGATTGCAGTACAATACAAGGTGCAACGCTTTATTGACATGGATATTGTACATTTGATACATGACAGCATCATTTACCCTGAAGTGGTTTCCATGCGTATTATTATCCATTGAGCGCCTGTTTTGTTACCTTGGATCTCATGTTGCCAAGGTGGCAAGTTCACACATTTGTCCATGGCAGTAAAGTAAGTTATTGTGTTGCTGTTGCACTCGGTAATAGACACTATAACAGTAGGAGAGAATTTACCTCGGGGCGAGAAAACATGACGTGATCTCTTAGTGAGATGTAAATGTGTGGTAAATATGGGGTAGTAACTAGGAGCAAGTGTGCCGGCGTGCGCTTATGATGGCATGCAGCCCAGTTAATGGAATGATGGAGTGCTCAATGTTTGCTCATAAACTTGCGGCTTTTATGAAGTCTGTTTAGGCTCTTAATACGAGCGAGTGTTGTTCTAGGAATTCAAACACTTGCAACTCTTGGTGCAAGCAGTCGTATCTCTTTAACAGCAGTAATTACTCAATAATGCTGACTTTTGGAATTTGACCCAAAAAATGTTCCAAATAATTCCTTTCGATGATTAAATTAGCTTCAAAGGTTCCACGGTCAAGTTGGTGAGCACCCACACACAGACACAGAAACAAGCACACTGCTGCAAGCCCTCCCCAGTGCAAGAGATTTAATGCCTCTGTAACACGATGATGCAACAAAAACACTCATTCTATGACCAGATTTAAATAATTTCAGAGGTGTCCAACATCAACAAATAAAATACACGCGTCAATGGATGGTCTTCCAGAAGAACATACTTCATCGTCATCAATCCTTTCACATTGACAGTGACACCAAAAAGCAAGTGCGTCTGGAGCAGTGAGAATATGTAAGATGAAGCCAACATGCTTGTGTGTTCATGCATGTGTGTGTAACTTTGTGTGAAAATCTTTGAAGTTCAACCAAAAGCTGAAAGTGTTATAGAAAAGGCTGCTCCGATGTGCTGAGAGGCTCGATTGTTTGGATCACAATGGTGTCATAAATACTTTCACACCACATAATGCCACAGACGCCATCAGGAGGGACCGAAGGTGTGACTTGAAAGATAGAGGATTGGTTGTTGAGCTGCTTTTCAGGACCATGAATGCAGGACCAAGCAGTTTGGCATAGTGAAGATGTTCAAAAAACAGGCTTCGAGATTAATGCCACTCTAATTTAAAGTTCGTCAAACTAATCATAAAACAAAGAATATCGCATCCTGCATTTTTGAGAGGACCTCATAACTTTGCCTCAAAGTCCACTAGCTTAATGCTAACAGTTAATGAGAAAGGCCATTGATAGGCTAATGAATAGCATATATGGGGCAGTGTTATAATGCTTTCAAGTAACTGATATTTGAACACATGTGGAGGGACAATATAACAATAATCACAGGTGTATATTGTTCATCTTCTGTGGAGAATTACTATTACTGCAGCTTACTGAATCAAAGGGGTTGGGTTACTGTTCCTTTGTGTCTGTACGACTGTTTTATACTGCTTCCCGCTGGCATGCACACCAAAATCAGCCATGAATAATTAGCTATAATAGTCTAGTAATCTTATTAAAAACATATTTACAAAGCATTTCGCATTGGTGCGCCGTTGGGTGGCTTCTGCAACGGATTAATTTAATTTCCATTCATTTAATGGGGAAGGATGATTTGACATTAGTGTATAAGTTCAGAGTATGGTCATTTCAAGGCACCACTGCATTAAAAATACACAAATTAGTCATTTTGGGGATCTTTGTTGTATGCACACTTAACTTGGCAAAAACACAAAGAAACAAGCACTAATCATTGTTGTGTGAATGTGGACTCAATCAATACACATCTTTAAAAAATAAAATGCAACTGGGGCTGCCTTCAATAGTTATGTAATTTTGTCACTTATTTACCATCTTTCGCCGAGTTATGGTCGGCAAGTGTTGGAGCAAATTGGGCCTTAAGATGGCTAAGTAGAAACGTGCTTCCAGCGCACCAGCATGCGCAGCAAATGCGTGTCAAGTGGTTGTTGTGGTTGCACTGCCAATGAACAATCTTCCTCATTCAATGTCTGCACATATTTCTCTCACTGGAGTCTCTTTGTTGGAGAAGCAGAGACTATCTGGTCTCTGCCAATGTGGTACTACTTAGCTGGAAAAAATTCCAGAGATTAGAGCGGTGTAGTTTAACGAACTGTAATTCCCAGCATAAAACCTTAGAGAGAATTTATCGCAGAGGATACAATCCAGACCCACAAGAGCTGAATGCAACGTAAAGAAGGTATATATTCTGTGTATGTATGTGTGTGTGTGTATATATATATATATATATATATATATATATATATATATATATATATATATATATATATATATATATATATATATATATATATATATATATATATATATATATATATATATATATATATATATATATATATATATATATATATATATATATATATATATATATATATATATATATATATATAAGGCGGCACGGTGGTCGACTGGTTAGCACGTCCACCTCACAGTTCAGAGGTCGCGGGTTCGATCCCGGCTCCGGCCTCCCTGTGTGGAGTTTGCATGTTCTCCCCGTGCCTGCGTGGGTTTTCTCCGGGCACTCCGGTTTCCTCCCACATTCCAAAAACATGCATGGTAAGTTGATTGGATACTCTAAATTGCCCCTAGGTGTGATTGTGAGTGCGGATGTTTGTCTCTGTGTGCCCTGCGATTGGCTGGCAACCAGTTCAGGGTGTCCCCCGCCTACTGCCCAAAGACAGCTGGGATAGGCTCCAGCACGCCCCGCGACCCTTGTGAGGAGAAGCGGTACAGATAATGGATGGATGGATATATATATATATATATATATATATATATATATATATATATATATATATATATTTATTTTTATATATATTTTTTTAATGTAATCTGCAGAGCTGGGCATCGCCTAACCGCCACTGCGTTCCGACCTGCATATTTAATCGACCACGTGGTTCCGGTCCTTCCCTCGATGGCTACAGCCAAAGGGGGTCGAGAACGTAATCTTCACATCACAAGCAGGCACCGCACGAGCAGACATGCCGCCAAAGAAAAAATATCAAACCAAAGCAACAGACACACACGCAGAGTGGTGATCGGTGAAATAAAAACAATATGGGGCACATATCATTGAGTCTGTGGGACCGCAAGGTACACAACACTGTTTTATTGTTATTTTTTTTCTTACTCGGCCATGTGTCAGTAGTATGGCACCTGCGTGTGACGTGGTACAGGTTAAGTCAGTTCTCAATGTCGTTTGACTGACTAATCATGTTGCCTCAGATAACGACCAATCACGGCTCACCTGTTTTCTGAGGGTGAGCTATGACTGGTCGTTATCTGAGCCCTGAAGGTGTGTGATGTCATTTTCAGTCGACAGAACTGACAAAATGGCCGCCCCCAGAGATGGCTAAAAACGGGTGGATTTTGCTGCTTAAATCATATTCCACAAACACAATATTATTCAGAATGCTGTGTTTTAATTAGTGGACCTGCACAGAACATATTCTTAAAAAAATATATGTGTGGGTTGATTCGGCTATAAACAAAGTTATGGTGCCTGTGGATGTTGTCTCGTATTTTTACTGCTTCTGTTAAATTGCTGATGAGCACAATTGCAGTATCCCACGAGATTTGGTTGGCTTGACAAATATCCCAGCTTTTATATAAGTGTTGGTTTCTTAGTTGGTACATTGGAGAGTTTTTTAACCACTGTCCTCATATTGTTCTTGAACATGTGGTTGTCTTTAATTCCCCCATCTCAGATCATGCTTCATACTTGTTGCCCCATGCCTTCTGTCTGGATGCTATTAGTCCCTCTTCATCGTTTAGCCTCCATTGTAATTTTTCCTCATCTTGACAGCTCACCAAGAAAAATGTGTAGGTTCATTTGACGGAGCCATCATAAATGAACCACAGTGTCCCGACGGACTTGTTTGCAAATGTGTCACATTTACATGTGCAGGTAGCGTGGAAGAACAGAGGACCGTAGTTTCTCTGCATTATCCATCATGCTCAACCCCATTGACACAAGCACACGCGGACATGCCTGTGCATGGTGTCACACAGACCAAACATACATTCCAGGGTGGCACATGAATGCATGTGAATCTTTATCCATCCGAACGAGGCTGAAGGACAAAGCCTGCGAGTCATCATTTGGCATTTGCTTAAGTTGCCAAAGAGTCTGTCTCAGTCCTCACTCAAGACATCCTAATTACCCAAATGAGTCATTAATTTTTAGCAGGGTGTTATTAAGATAAAGTTAATGAAGGTAAGCCTTAATTAAGTCACGATGAATTGAAGTGTCTGGGGGAACCATTAGCACGTTATCTACTGCCGTTATCGCACACTTGTCTGATTTTACAGCAATATACGGGCAGCCTATTACCATGTATGCTGAAGTGTCGCTTACTTTGAGGGAAGTTCATTTCACCCATCTTCGAAGCACTTTTAAAGATAATGGCTGTTTTTCATTAGTTTTTAAAGTTAAAGTGCTATGCAGTCTTATGCAAAGAAACAATATGCACAATGCGGCTGAGGTTTCTGTGATGTTACCAGAAACTGAAAGGCCCTCGAACTCCGAAGGATCCATATAAACTCACATTAAGACAAGTTCTGCTAAGAACAGTATTAAACAGATCAAACCCTTATTCGTCATCTAATTGGAGGCCATCAAACTGTCTCCAGAAGAGTGAACAATTAACATTTCTCTGTCCAATGACATCACATGGAACAGCAATACAAAGTTTTACAGTGACATAATTCATCCGAAATCAATCGGATTTTGGGCTGCCACCATCAGATGATGTTGCTTCTAACTCCCAGACAACTGTTCGATCTGCCTTCAAAATGGCTGTGTAGTAATACCGAAATAAATACATTTAAACTCAACCCTCAAAACTCATGTATTAAATTAATTGACAACAACGAAAATGAAGGACATTTTTGCTATACTGTAATGATTCATTCATATTTTTTTTTCATTATTTCGTTCGTTTGCATTAATTATAATAACCTTGCATTACACTTGTTCATAATCTATCCTATGGAAAATTCCTTAGGAGGACAGATTATGAGCGTGAGTATGATGAGGCCCAACAACCAGTTTAGTTGGCTGCTAAGAAACCTTTTTAGGCACATGCAGAATTTGTAAAAATAGGATTTTTCGAGGAATTCCAAAATAGTAAACTTGACTGCTACTACGTTCTGAAATATCTTAAGATTGTACATGTGCTTATAATAACATGTTCTTAGCATCCAATTAAACTGCTGGTCGGGCCTCATCACATTCATTCATAATCTGTCTGTTGGCCATGGTTTCATAAACGCTCGAATGGGCTTCCTTACCCGAGGTGAGTTTCACTTTGTTTGGGGAAGATTCTTTCAAGTGCGCCATTATTTGTCACTCAACCAAACCCCTTATTAAGCTAACCACCTTCCAGAGGGAGAGCAGGAACGTGATGGGGTATTGATAATAGGATTGGCTGTGTGTGTGTGTGTGTGTGTGTGGTGGGGGGGGGGGTTGTGTGTGTGTGCATGCCTGTGTGTGCATTTGTGTGTTAGACACTGAATAATCACTTGTGCTTTACAGCTTCCAGAGGGAAAGTGAACCAGAATGGTTGAGGGAAAAAAAAAATCTTGTAACGCTCATAGAATTAAAATTTAATTGAGAAAACTATTTTTGTTGTTTGAGCTTGAGTTTTCAAAACTTTGCCAATGAGGCGAGGTACTGTTTTCATTTAGCGCTACTGCGCTAGCCCAACATAATAATACATTGTGCAGTTGCTGGCACACCGCATACCACAGAGAGACAGACAGAGCTTAAAATGATAATACAATGCTGCAGGTTTGCCTAATTACTGAATTTAGCAATGTAGTTAACATTGTGTTCTCAAATATTTGTTGATATATATTCACCTCGAATCAGTTCCTTATCAGACAACGTTACAGCAACAAGACAAAAACATTCATCTGTGTTGTGTAAACTACAAACAACATGCTTTGTGGAGCGGAAAAACTGTTGCAGATGGTTGGCTTGGAATAGATATGAAGAGTATAGATATGAACTTTGGTCACCTACTTCATTTTTTTATTGGATTGGATATCCATATGTCCATATTCTATGTCATAGACTCAATACCAGTTTTATATTTGTAAAGTTGTTGGACAAAGTACAAAGTAGTTTCTTAGTATGTGATTTTGTGCTACTTATTTTTTTGTTACTTCACTAGCTGTGTGTTGCTTTCACACCTACATTTCTCCTCAAGGGTCATTTTTTGTGTAATGCAAGTTTTTATTTAGATCATATACAAAAATGGAGAGATTTGAAAAAAGGGTTCAATAGCCATCACAAATAGACAGTATTATCATTTCTCATTAAGCAACAAACAACAAAAGGCCTAAATTGAATGTCCCTATACATGACGGTCAAAATAAAAAAATCATTGGCATTTAAATGTGAACAAAACGGTCCCAGGTTCGGCTGAAGTTCTCAACATCATCATTAATCCTAGACAGCATTATGTTCATTCATATTTGTAACTAGGGTTGCCAACTTTCTCACTCCTAAATAAGGGACAGGTGCACGGTGCCACAGTGGTGTGAGCATGTCTGAATTTTGGAGGTTTTTTTTCCTAATTTTCACGTTAATGCTGCAACCGATCACCATCCAAAGCTTTACTAAAAGCATTTTATATTACAGGATCGGTAGATTGTAGTTTTCTGTATTTGCAAGAGTTGATAGTCAATATACGGGACATTTAAGGTCCCGTATGGGACAAACCAAATCAGCCCAAAATACGGGACGTCCCGGCTAATACTGGACAGTTGGCAACCCTATTTGTAACATTGATTGTTTTATGTTGGGTCGGGGGCGGTCTTTACACAATCTGAGGATCGAGGATCACCTGAGCAGCCGTGACCGTCCCTATCTCTATCACCGCAAAGTTGGGCAGTTATGTTCCCAGTATGCCGATTCTTGGTGGTGTAGCTATTGTAAAATCCACCCAAACAGTAGGGGCAGAACTGTGGAGTGTAGGACCCAAGGGGGGTCATGCACCGGAATAGAAAGGCTGTGGATGTTGGTTTAGTTTTCTTTGCTTTTTGTTTGGCCTTCAGTGAAAAGCAGGCAGCATTATTACAATGTGTCCGCTCAGTGGAAACAAAGGCTCCCTTCATGTTTGTCCACCCGTAGGTCACTTAAGACTCTCTGGGTGCCATAATGAGGCACCCAAGCAAAACAAGCCAAATGCTTTGATGTAGAGATTAGGGAAGGGAATGGTAAGTGAGAATGGAGGAGTGAAGTTTGAGAATCAAGGCACAGAAAACTAATGTTACTGGGTTGGAGCATTTCATCTTGAGTGCACACGCTTTGTTCTGTCGCATTTGCAATGGTTCTCTAAATTATTAAAGAAGCGCAAAAATTTGGTTATCAGTGCGGTAATCAGATACTAATTTGTTTCGTTGACCTCCTCCCCCCGGATATAACAGCTTTTCTCCCAGCGCCAGGACTACTCACTTCAATAACATCTGATTCTCTTCCTGCAGGTCGTAAGGGTTCCACCATTGCAGCTAATACCCTCACTTGTCAGCAATGTGACGTGTATTAACTTACATTAATGCTGGTGGTGTCATTCCATACGAGTGAAATGCAAAATATTACCTGCATAGAGACCTGTTCACTTTAAAGTGACACTTGGATGAGCTTAACAGTGGCACAGGTTTGCGTGTAAAAATGACAGTACTAAAATGCTCCCCCCAAAAGACTGTAGTGATTAAAGGGCTTTTTTTGTGATTACATTTACGACAAATTGCACCGACAAATTATAATAATAATCACCTACAAAAACAATAGGGACCTTGCAACGGTTGCTGCTCAGGCCCCAAAAACGGTTGATGTGATCTGGTCCTTCAAATATGTCTCAACTAGAGGAAGTGTCTCTTATAGGGGTCAATGTGGGCTGAAAAATAACATCTTTCTAGTCTCATCTCAGTCAAAACAATCAGAAAAAAACATACCTCTCACCCCAGGTGAAGTCTGTCGTATTCATCACCCGCCCTTTACATCTACCCAACATGAAGCTCAGGACAATTGGTAGAGGCTATTTGCTGAGTTGGATTTAAAGGGTCTTTCAAAGCTTTTGAAATTAATTTGAGGTGTATTTTCATCCCTTCAAAGCATGAGCTGCATTCTACCAAACGAGCTGTTGGAAAAATGAATAACTTCTACCTCAATTTTCATAATGAGTTATTGCACAACACATGGTAAATTGACTTAATTCAGTGCCTCTGATGTTGTTCTTTGTAATAATGGGCTTGCATGACATTGAAGTCTCTGTTCGGAATTTCATTCGAAATTTCGTGGATGTTCACTTTTCGCTCAAGTCCCAGGTTCGTGGTTAAGATTTAGGCATTCACTTTTATCAAACAATGTACTACTGCACCAACGCACCACAGTATTGTTTAATTGTGTGAACTCAGTTAACTGATACAAGCAGAAAAAAAATGGTGTGGTGTATGGTTGACCTAGACCAAGGGGAGGACGTCCCGTCCGAGCTTTTCTTTGGCTTTGTTTTGTCCAGTTCACAGAGTTAAAGGTGGTAGTATACATGACAGTTCGAGGCTGCACAAAGATTAGTGGGTTTATGTGCGAGTCAAGGTTGTGGGTGAGGGTATAAATCTTGACGGAAGGTTGCAGCCACATAGATCGCCTTCTGTTTTGACCTCGCCTTAACACTAGGAGCCACATTAAAAAAGATGACCGCCAATCGATGGATCGTGCCCTCAGACTCCACGGCTCTCGACAAGGTCAATCTTCTTCATCGCAGTCGAAACACATGACGTTTAAGGGATCTGTAGATGCTGATTAGGTGCTCGTTTAGGGTCAGCTGAGAAATATCAATGCTATTAAAAGGATTAGAAGGACACCGAGAGAATACAAATAGAGGAAGTATGTCAAATGGAGTTGTTGACACAGAACAATCAGTTCTAATCAGTCATTCCTTTTCTGGATTTTATTAGTTTGATGTGAATCATGAGGGTTATTGTTTTCAAACTAGTCACACTGCATGATTGAAGGTTGGCTTTAACGCACTGACACAACGATCTTGGATTTGACCCTCAATGAAAGACTCAGCAGGAATGTAATCCCGAGACTTTGCAATTGCTTTTTGATGATGTGTAACTTTCAACCCGCCAATAAAATATGGCATACCGCGGCAATTGACGTGAAGGTGAAGCAGCTTGTTTGATAACAGAACATGATCGTTGCTGGCTATCATTAGCATGCCAATAGACGTGACCAAAATCATTTCTTAATCCTAGACTGAATTTGTCGTGACCATAGACGTGTATGAGTGAGAGTGGAGAAACGGTAGCTATTGAGCGTCTTCCACTGTGACCACAATTTTGGGATGGGGGGGGGGGGGCTTAATATAGTCAGTCACATTTGCGGAGAAGTTCGTGTTATGTCTACTTTTGGATGGAATACCATTACATCGTACTGGTATGGTTTTTAGGACTTTATGACTCATTTCCACCCACTCTTTCCAAACATTTTTTCTGCTTCACACCCAGAGTTAAATATGCCTGCTCGGGTGAAACTCCATGAGCATGAACGAGACATGGCAAGTGGAGTGTAGAGTCATAAAGCACTTTTCTACTGAAGTAGAGAATTTCTCTTAAAAGGTCAAACTAATTTGTCAATCACCATAGCCAAGTATTGTAATGCCATGAATTTTCTTTTCAAAGTATTACAGCAGCACTGCCGTCATTAGTCCGACATAACAGTCTAGTAGTTTAACGCAAACTTACAATGGGATATCCCATAGCTTGGCAAAACCAAAGACAGTATGGCATATGTTTTCTCTGTTCTGCTTCTCTGTTATTTGAGAACGAATTATAATTGCTGGAGTTTAGCTTGAGTTAGCTGACTGTCTTCTACCTCTTGACATCGTCTACCAACTGTACATGTGTGACACTTGTGCCACAGTCCAGGTAAGGCGACACACCAGACGGGCCAGCACAGTATATGTAATATGTGCGGCATATTTAAATTTAGTGGGTGTAGCTTGTACATCAATAGGTGAGAATTATACGGTAATGTGATGAAAAACTGAACATATTAGCTTTGCCACAACCGGAAAGGGTTTGCCAATTTTCTATGATCAACATATCTTCATATTATTGAAGAAGTTGGATCTAAAGAGGTTGGAACTTCTTCTGAAAGGAAAACTGCTGTCATTATAGCCCAAAGAATGGAAAGTAGAGCCAGTCTGCGGATACTGGCGCTACCGCAGACTGCAACCAAGTCAGAAAGAGCCTGTGTGTGTGTGTGTTTGTTGATCCCCACGGAGACGACAATCAGGTAGCACCGGCGATTGAAATATTGATGGCGCTGGTACTTGTCCTAGAATTATATGAAATGCTGAATATGTTTTAAGTGAACATACAAACATTTTTGTTCCTGCACCTTCACACGCAATCATGGAGCATGTGGTCGCCATGACAAGGGCGTGGTTAGCTCAGTGTTGGAGCTGATACAGTTCAACGTTGGCAGTAATTAATTCATGGCTCTGAGGTCTTTGCTGCATTTTCATCCATTTTTTATTACGAAACAGTAAATAACCACCAGCATGTGGTTTATGTAGTCATGAATTGTGCATGTGCCACTCTTGCGTGTCGTCTCAAATTGAAGAGCTGGCGTGGAAAAGAGTTTGCCGCTATTTGTTTTAACGACAGAAATATCAGATAACTTATGGTTTTGTTTTGTCCCAGTTAGCCGCAAAAGCCACGTAGCACTAAGGATGCACATGTCTCTCTTGTCGTATGTTGTCAAGATTGCCTTGGGCAAGATCACCAGTACTGGAAAGGGTAAGCAGTTTGCAAGGAGTAAACATGCTCTCCTTTTTCATCCA
This sequence comes from Filicampus tigris, assembly GCF_054856515.1. Taxonomy (NCBI): domain Eukaryota; kingdom Metazoa; phylum Chordata; class Actinopteri; order Syngnathiformes; family Syngnathidae; genus Filicampus; species Filicampus tigris. The sequence continues at coordinate 22,738,628 of NC_141220.1, read as the reverse complement.
TGCCTGCACACACTGTTGTCTCCCATCACAGCAGGTCTACGTAGGGAAATAATACATAGAATATAAGTACATCATTGCTGTCATTTGGTGGAGCTCAATATCCACAGAGAGGCACACTTTGTTCTTGTTTCTGATTGAGAATATGCACAAATAGACACAACGACAGAATCTTAGCCATTTCAAGCAGTGTTTTGTCATGCTGCCGTTCAGTATAAACTTCCCTGACATGCAATGGGAGTGTGAGGGTGACCCGCCAATTAGAAGTATCAGAGGCGGGCACTTGTCTAGGCCCTTTAAAACGGAAATCCAAACAAAGGTGGAATTTAAACCAATTTACCTTTTTAAACAGAACCCTGTTAGGCAGGATTAATGGAACATGTTTGAACTTTTACAACATTAGTATCGTGTGACAAATAGACTGAGACAACATGGCTGAATAACTGAATATCATGTTAAACTTCACTTCTCCATGCATATCCTTACACAATCTGATACTACACCCAAAAGTAGAAAATTGCTTTGTCCACTTTGCCCCAGGGCTTGTGTAAGGCATCCATCCATCCTCTGGACTGCTTAGCCTCATTAGAACGCTGACTTTGGGTGAGAGGCATACACTAAACTGGTCGCCAACCAATCGCAGCTCGTGTGAGGCAATGCTGAAAAAGTGGGACAAAAGTGCAAAGTGTAGTGGAAGTTCTGCAATGGTGTCTTTCTTTATCTTTATTTTTCTGACGTGGAAAATTAAGAGAAGGCATATTTAAGTGTGTCCCAAAAATCACACACTCGTGGTCAAAATAAGAATTTTAAAAGCTATGTTCGGCATTATCACACTCTCGTGTCTTAAGTATATAAATTCTCAAAACTGTGTGGCCTAACAATCACACATCTGTGTTATAAAAATAATCAATTTCAAAGCATATGTAGCATAATCCCACACTCATTTAGTCATCCATCCCTTTTCTGAACTGCTATTCAAAATAATCATTCCCAGAGCTATTTGTGGCATAACAATCCCTTGCTCATGCAATCAAATTATATTTTTCAAAGCTACTGTATGTGTGGCATAGCAATCATACGTTCGTGTATGTGACCTTGTGAGTCTTGAAACATAGTTACACAGTAAGTTACACAGTTACTAACACGAAAGGAGGAAATAGAGTAATGACTAAAGCTGAGGCAAGTAAATATCATATAAACCAGGCTTGAACTAAGCGGTCAAGACGTGTATTATGCACCACGTTAATTAATACACATTAAATAGCAAAACTAAGAATTAAATGCCAAGACAACCGTAAAAAGAAAGTAGAAGAAGAAGAACCACAGAGACAGTCCAAAGAATCTTTGCTTGGTTTATGTCACCTACTGCGGGTAGTTGGAGGTTAAGGGAAGCTGAATGCTACTGACTGAGAAGCAGCTAGCGAGCAACAGCTTCGGCTGGCTAATAGTGCACCTCAACATGTTGGGGAGTCGCTCCTAAGTCAGTAATCATTACCTGCATGGCGGCCAATAAGCTACATTTCTGACAAGTATCATACTCACAAAGGGATAACGAGAAAAGATGGAAAAGCCAGGCTAAATGCTAAGGTAACGAAAGATTGACAAGGCTAGAGCATATAACACTATAATTAAGTGCTTGGGTAATCGATTACACTTTTCAGAGATGTCTAGCTGAACCGTGTTGAAGCGGAGAGCATATAACTTTGAACAATAAAATAGCAGGAGAGTTCATTTGTGTCTGTATTCTGGAAAATAATAATTGAAATGAATCGGAACCGGAATTGAATTAAGTTTGAGCTTTGAGCTTGATAAATATGAATCATGTGTTTTACCTGCCACGACAGAGGAGCCCCACCACAAGGCTAATCTGCACTCCAGCTGTGGGGGTGGATGCGTGGGGTTAGCTCTATGGGATGTTTTTGTAAAGGGTAGGTGGGTGACAAATGTGGTTAATTTGCTTGTCTGTAATCTTGTGGTTCATTTTGCTGAGCCAAATCCACTCATTTAGAGGATTATGTTCCCATGCTTGTGTAGTGAGTAGGTGGAGGTCAGAGGGGCCATGCCATAGAAAAGGTGGAATGGAGAAAATGGCTTTTCAGTGGTGCATGCGGAGAGTGGTGGGATATGGAAGCAGTTGTGGTACTGGTGTACTGGGAGGTGGAGAGGAAAGATCTGAGGCTTGGGGAGCGCTTATGTAGTCAAGATGTGTGCTGAGGTGCGTTGTTTACAGTAAGTGAACTGAGATGGGTGGTTGGGGGGCGGGGGGGTAGCTTTTTAATTGTTATTGACAGGATCCAGTTTGAGACAAGCTAGCATGAAGACTAAGACAGTTTCAACCTTAAGGTGGATTGGGGCTTCTGAAAGAGGCCACCCTCCTCCTTGAAACACGATGCTTCATTTGAGCTGTGAATAACCCAAAAGATATCAAGGCCATGTCCCTCTTTTGACAAGAGTCGTGCTATTCAGTTTATTAAGTCTGCCAAATTCCCAAACACGCTAAACCAGAAAATTAAGATGTGCTAGTTTTTACACCATACGCATGTGTGACTGTCTAGGAGTCATTACTCCTTTCAATGAATCATCTTACCTCACGTTGACATTCTCCCTTCTGTTCTATTGTGCTTCATCTCTTTCCACATCCTTACTTCCAAAAACTAGTTTGCCTGGTGAAGTAAGAATACATGATTATGCGGTACAAGAAGTCATGCTCAATTACTCCTGAAATACTGTTTTAGTATCTGAGTGTTTTATATTTATGGCCTTGAAGAGTTTTTCAAGCAAATGTTTACGACAGCCTTTGCTGGTTATTGATAGGCTGCAGCGTTTTCCGACTTGTGTACAAATTCGGGTTACCTCACAGCTATAGGAACGGAACTCCATCGTAAATCAAGGACCTCCTGTATAGTTAACATGCAAAGTGCCTGCAGGAGGAACAATGGGTTAATTCTCAAGCAACCCATATTCAGTCCAAATTTGTCTACAACAATTGCTCCAACGTAATGGTCGATTGCGTTACAAGAACCTTGGCACAGTGCTGAAAATCCCACAGGGTTAAGCAGAGACTGTGGCGTGATGCTGGCTCCCAATGGACATTAGCATAACGGCCAGGCCTCATCCACTCACTAGTAGATTAGTTCTGCTCTCCTCCCACTGTCTAATGGCCCTTTATCTGCATAGATCCACCCCGGTAGAGGGTCCTGAACACCACTATGGTCGCTGGCGTCATTATCATGCACCACGAAGAGGCATGGGCTCACTAAGAGTCCGCTGTTAGCAGGGAGATTGACATCACATTTGGCACGCTTGGAGAGAAAGGACAGGGAACTCCCCCTTTGACTATGATGGAGTAGCTAGTCAATCTGTCTGCACGACTTAAGAGTGTTCATCTGCTCTGCTAGTCGCTTGCATTGTTTAAAATTCTGCTAAATGAGTTGGTGTGGTTGATCATAATAATTTTAAAACACTATAAAGTGTAAATAAATGTCTTGTGATGTCTTGACACACAAATTTGCGTGCTTAAAAATTGTTAAAGCGGAAGTTAACCCGAACGTATTTTTTTCCAGAATGTTCTATGCAAGCTCACTAGTTGAAACAAGGCATTCTGAATAATATTGCATTTGTGGAATATGAGAAATCCACCTGTTTTTAGCTATCTAAGGGGGAGGGTGCGAATGAAAATGACATCACAGTTGCTCAGGGCTCAGATAATAACCAATCATGGCTCAGCTGCAGAAAACAGGTGAGCTGTGATTGGTCGTTACCTGAGCCTTGAGCAACTGTGATGTCATTTTCATTCGACAGCAGTGACAAAATGGCTGCTTAACTCATACTGCACAGACGCAATATTTATCAGAACGCCTTGTTTCAACTAGTGGGCCTGCATAGAACATATTCTACGCCTATTTGTTTTAATAATTTGCTAGCTTGTGTATTTAATATTAGTATTACACGACGGAGATGTTAGCTTGTGCATTTAATATTAGCATTACGCGACGGAGACAACTTGGCCTCGGGGGAGGGGGGGGGGTTGTTGCCGCTGCCCTTCCCCCCTTTGGACCCGCCCGCGGTGGTTGGGGCCCGCCGGTATAGATGATGCTTGGCCAGCGTTAAAATCAACACCCTAGGTGTTGAATTAACACCATCAGATGTGCAGTGTAATGCACCGAAAAATCAGCTGATGTGAAAAAAGGTACTTAATTTGTTATGACTGAGTACGACATAGTTCTCAGACTTTGCGCCTTTTTCTCTGCAAGTTTCTTCAAGTTTCTTCAACCATGTACATGTATAGTATTTTGTGGAAAAAAAATGTCTGTCTTGAAATTCACTCAACAATCACAGTCAATCTCGCAGTACGTCAGATTGAAAATGTCGTAACATGATTCTTAGAACAAACTTCCTTTCCCATGTAATAGTTGAAAGGTTGGTGTCTGATAAGACCTGTTTGTCTTATTATGGAGTTACATCATTGACTTATCAGACACATCTCTGATCCATTGGTCTCAGGTGAGTTAGCCTTCACTTTAAAACTGTGAAATACATGTTGCATGTGACTGGTCTAGACATTTGACAGTCATGCACTTGGGTAACATTTAGGTGAATTATATGTGCTTAACTTAGCTTGCTGACCCAACAATCCTGGATATTTGGTACCGGTTTGACTGACCACACCCATTTTGTTTGGCAACAAGATTGTTGGCCTGTCAGTTTTAGGAAACAAAATTGCGAATGTACTGATTTAATCACTGACCTCAACTACTCTGGCCATCTTGTATCTTTTCACAATAGGCACAATTGTTTGCCTTTGAAATTGTTCATCACACTTTGAAGTAGATGGATATTGATGGAACCAGTACAGGGCCTGATGACAGGCACATGCAAGTGAATATATTGAAATTGAAACAAATATCAGACCCCTGTATTCTGAAAAGTTAATGAAATAGTCCTTATTTAGTCTGAAAACCAGAGAGGGAAGCATAACGGTTTTCCGGAGGGCAGAAAATTGGTATTAGGCATATCTTGTTGCAAGAGAGCAGATTAAGTGCACACTGCTGAGAAACAGAAACAATCCATTAAGACAGAGGTGGGCATCATCTATCTGCCACTAAGTTCCCATCTGTTTTATGTATGTATGTATTTATAAAATATCAAATAAAAACAACAGACACACGTACAGTGTGATGATTGGCGAAATAAAAACAACATAGGGCACATGTAATTGCGTCTGTGGGACCAAAAGCAAGAAAACACTGTTGTATTTTTTATTTATTTGGCTGCATGTCAGGAGTGCACCACCTGCGTCGGACGTGGTACCAATAAGCCCGTTCTCCATGCCGTTTGGCTGTCTCGGATCGACCTTGGACCAAATTTAATGGGGAAGTCAACAGGCTCAAGTAGCTCAAATAGTCAACTGCGTTGCATTGCATTGCATTACATAGTGACTTTTTTGCATCATTAAATAGGAAAACTAATCACAGGTTTTGGCCATTGGAATATTGTGGAGTTTACTGTCACTTAAAAACAATGGAGGGAGGTTAACCCATACCAACTGATCTAATATTTAATATTTGTATTTATATAATTAAATGTTAAAAATATAGCTAACCGTAACAGTAGGATGTTCTGCTTTCATGTTTAATTAACTACTTTCCTGTTTGTGTGTGTGCGTATGCCTTGCCCTAACCTTAATTTGCGCTTCCTCCTCTCTCTCTCTCTCTCTGTCTCTCTCTCTCCCTCCCGACTGCACTCTCACTCTGCCTTCCTGACAATGTGCACACTTCTGCCTAAGCTGTGCTCACTTGCACTGTGCAGCGTGGACAGGGCAGAGCTGTGCTAACTCAACGGGAAGAGAAGATTTCAGGAAGAAAAAGTGGACAAAGGGGAGGTCTCAACACAGACGACTAAGGATTAAGAGCAGAAAACAAACAGGACAGTGTTTTCCCGCAGTTGACGTGGATGATGATTTAAATGAGGGTGACAGATTTACCTTGCTGCTTCTCCACTCCCCATTAGTAAATTCACCTTGGGCTTGTTCCTGGGAACGGGCTCCCATGCAGTCACGATAACCCCCCAAACTCATCTTTTGGACTGGCTTTCAACTGTTTCTTTAGGTCCAGATCAAACCACAAATATTAGGGGACACTTTTTGGAGTGGATCTGTGGATCTGTAGTAGTAACCCGGAGGTGTGCAGAGGACAGACGCCGCTGGCATTGATCACCTTAGGACCATGGTCTCTCTTCTATGGGGCAGCTTTGTGCTGACCTGTGGCATGATTCTGTTTCGGAAAGGGGGCGACGGAGCACTGACTAAGGCCAATGTCTCACGACTAAAACTCTCATACAAAGGTGAGTTTTGTACACTTGTAACACCCTTCACACCATCTTAAAAATATTCTGACACTGTCCACATTGTCAATTTCTTTGTTTTTATCTGTAAAAAAAAAAAAAATACTTTGCTAAAATAATGGGAACACACAAAATGATGAGATGCATGGCTTTCATTTTTAGACTAGCTTCTAAATTAGTCACACGCGACTCAGCAATGCGTCGTTTAAATGATCGCTTGTTATTATTACTACTATTTACAGCATATATGCCATGTATTCCCGTCAATTGCATCTTCTGGATATTTGACCATCATGGGGTACACAATGATTTTTAGCATCTTAACTCATTTTTAATACTGTATGTGAGAAACCTCATGTATGACATGGAAAAATATTGCATTGTTCTGACTGCTCTTATAGTGTGTGCTGTAGTCAAGATGAACATAGTACGTTACACACAATGATTTCTGCCATTATACTATGGCTGACCTGTACGAGGCCAATTAAAGCCACAGGGATTCCAGACAGCCAGAAAAGAACAAATAAGAAGAAAGAGTGGTATAAGAAGAAGGAATAGAAGACGCAAGGCCAACTGTTATCTTATCTGGAAACAAGATTGTGGTGGCAATCTCTTCTTGGCATTTTTATTGTGGCGAATGACTTGTGAAGTATGTTTTAAAAACATTGAACACAACCAGTTGCTCCTTGATTTGTGTCCAGGCAACAGCAAGAGCTTCCTGATTTGCTATTGTTACGTTTCATGTGACAACCACTGAGTCTGTGGTTCAGCAATTCTATGTTCACTACACACAAGAATTTGTGATCTTAAATTGACCAGGTTTAAAATTTACAGTTCTCGAGTCTGACCATTTTCTAAGATAACAAACTTAACATACCCCACGCCACAGGATAATCACTCGGGGTAATCTTCCAGAGACATTAGATAAATTGTTTTTTGCCGATTCTGATCGCAAGGAAAGGAAAACACTCAAATTAGGCCAGATTGGCGGCATGAGTGTACCTGATTTTAGGATTTGCAATCAAAAGTATCAAAAAGTTTAACTCTTCTTGAACGTTTGACGAATGGATCAGGAAGGGGATGAAAAAAAAAGAAATCACTAACATACCCCACACCACAGGACAATGGGATAATCGGGCCTCTGATGACTTTAATCGCAAGGGGGAGTGAGGGAGATGCTCAAATTGGGCCAAATTACTGACAAACATACGCTTAACAGATACTTCTTTAGATACAAATGCATGATTTAAAAACATCCATATCCTGTGATGTAATTGACTGGGATAATCATTTAACCAAAATATGCTGTTGTGGTTGTAGTAGATTCATGTTCCTGTCATGTATGCATGGTCTAGTCAACTGTTCAAATCTGTCTGAGATTCACTCTCATTATCTTATCTTCGCCTAAATTATCTGACAAAGCGCTGCTTGCCGGTGTGTACGCGTCGTGAAAAGTGGTGCCAGATGCTGACTTCCTGCCAGCCAAGTGTCATTTATTTCTTCTCTTCCCACGTGTCATTCCCCCCTGTGTTCCGCAACGTGCGGCAATTATGCTTGGAATGAATGGCGCAGGTCTGTTTAAGCAGATGGCTTTACCCTGGAAAAGAAATAGTCCTCGCTCAGGACTGGGAGATCCATAATTACACACACACACACACACACATGCACGCACACGCACACACGTTCACATTGCCATCTGTAGACTGCTAATGATACCTGTGAGCATATCAATCAGTTAAAAAGTACATGCTGTCAGTTGGTAGAAGCACGCCCACAAGAAGTGATGTCTCCATTGCAGCGGAAGCCAACTTGCTTATTTAATTGTGTACTTCTGAATGAGGGCCTCATTTACATGAGGCCCTTTGGGGGGCACTATTTAGCAACTGCTAACCTGAAAAGCAGCATTATGAGCAGCTTTAACCTGCCTAATTAAGGTGCTAGAGAACATTTTAAATCATCCCCCTGTATGTTACAATAGGAGACATCACATTAACGCATTATGAATCATTCACATCATCAAATAAATTATGTATTACCCTGTGATAGGTGAAGTGGACTGATTCACTATTAGAAAACAAGAATAAAATCAGCCTGTTTTAGTCCTGCACTGTGTTTACATCAAGCAATAAGAGCAACACTGAAATGTTGTGGTGGCTGTATATGATTAATACACGCTAAAAACAGTTGGGTTGAAAATAACACAGTTTTGGGTCAAAAATGGAACGATCCACTACTTGGGTCAATTTGACACAACTTTATGGGTTTCTGGAAAAACAACCCCCAAAATGGGTAGTTTTGAACAAAACAATGCACGAAGGTCGGTCAAATTGACGCAATTAGTGAATCGGGCCAGTTTTGGCCCAATATTGTGTTATTTTTAACCCCACTGTTATATATGTAGAATACAAATACAGCGAATACAAATGAAATTAATGAATAGATTATATATATATATATATATATATATATATATATATATATATATATATATATATATATATATATATATATATATATATATATAACATGACAATAAAAGCAGAATGTATGGTCAGTGCCATTACACATACCAAAACAGTGACACCAGTATCCATAAATATATGCAGATAAATGGAAAATGATACATGACTAAATAGATATTTAGATATTTGAATTCATCTCTCTTTTAGAGTCTCTGAAGGCATTTTTACTCGACAGTGAGAGATGGTCCAATCCTGCATTATCAGCGGCACGTGGGGCGCTGAACTTAAAGAAATCCGACCCCTAGAGGTCAATACATGGTGTGGGTCTGAACCAGTGTGAACGCAAACAGCTATGTACGAATACAAAGACTTCGCTTGTACAAATGTAGCATTAAGCTGTATATCTCAAAGCGCCTGCTGCCTCCATAGTTCCTCACTAAACAGTTATACTATTTGATACATACTGATTTTTTTTCCCACCAACACACACACACACACACAGTGCAGACCCCACGAGATTCTGACTGATCTTCAGAAGTGAGCGCTGAAGGTCAGTAGGTCAGTGGCGTAGGAGGAAAGATAACAACGATACCCCACGGCTACCTAAACACGAGCTAAGGTCCAACTGTATCAACAATCACGCTGTGAGGTGATGCCAAGGCGCCTAAAGGGGGTGACAGCATTAAATAAATGTACTCGCGTAAGATGAATGACAACATTAATGGATATTAGGACAATTCACAGCCTATGAGTGAATTCATTATCCTGGAAGTAAATGACCATCCATATGCTTTATGAGCCAAAAGAGGTGTTAACTGCCAAGGAGTGATGAGATGTTACTTTAGTTTTATAGGATGTACTGCCAGAAGTACTAGTACGTGCAGTGCAAGGGTCTGGAACTAGGTAAACAATTTCCAATAAATTCCCATTGGGAATTTAAAATGGGGAATACTGGAAATAATCCAAATTGGAAATGAAAAAAAAAAAAATCACTGGAATTAACTGGCAACGCAAAGACTCCAGCGAGGTTTGAAATAACTTGTTTACTTTGAGGAGCGGTTTTCCTAAACAATGGCCATTTGAAGAGCAACTTTCTTATTTGGAGGAGCAATTTTTGCAAGTTAATCCCATGGACATGAAAAAGTGGTTTTATTAATACAATTATGACAAGATATTGACTGAACAATTGTTTTCCTTTTTTAGATATAATTTAGTTTTGATTTTAAATTCACATTGTGAATAGCAGCAAACTAAATACAGTATGTTCGGTGAGGCAATTTCAATTTCAAGTATAAATTTCAGTTCATACTGAGTGTTTCTGAATGGGTTGTAAAGGAAAGCCAAATTGATTTAAAAAAAAAGAAAAAAAGAGAGAGAGAGGTCTACCCTCATGTAATTTGAGAATTTATTGTGCGGATCTCAAAAGTCAAAATCAAAACTCAGGGCTGTATTGTCAAAAATAATCACATCTGTGATATATTATTCCATATACTATAATAATATACTTTCCAAATATGTCTGTTTATTTTACTCTAGATTTGCTAGCTTGTGCATTTAATATTAGCGTAACGCGACGGAGACGACTTTACATGCATTAAGATGGTAACGGAGAGAATCCGGTCACTTTTCCAAATAAAATGTTTTTCAGCCTTGGATAATAAATAAATAAATAAACCGGAAGTGCAGTACTGTACTTTTTTTCTTTCATCTATGCAGCCTGCTGCGGCCCAGTACCGTTTATTGTGGTATCCGCAGAAATTACAATAAAATACAACTTTGACTAAAACATTATATACAGTACACTTGGCATTACATAGGGTGCATAGGCATGAAACAGAATCACATGTCTATACCGACTTGTATATTCAAAAAGGACAGGATAAACTCAAGTGCACAATGAGTTTGGCACAACAACAGATAAAATAGCCAAAAGGAGAGGCTGAAGAAGTTAGGAGACAATCGACAGTCATGTTTCTAAATCACATGCGTTACAGGAATAGCCTGAGAGAGAGCTATGTGACGTATGACCTGAGTGGCGGGAGCAAAAAAACCTGGAAGAGAAAGGTTAGAGTGAGCAGGAGGGAAAAAGAGAGAATATAAAAATAAAAATAACCCCGTTTTCTAAGCGACCTGACGCCTCTTTGTTTCTGTCTACTACGCTGACTGCAGTCAGTCCGCCCTTACCACAATTTGGAGTTGATACTACTGACTCAAGCCTGATCACGGAAGGTAACATGGTTGAAAGCAGCACAGGACACTGGGATGGAGTTCCGCGGCCTGCTTTCTGCAGAATGATAATGATGACATCCGCAACATTCCCGTGTGCACCCGGATTAGCAACAGACCAACCGGCATGCAGCGAGTAAAAATAGGCAGCCGAGATGTTTTCTGCATTTCAGCGTCTGTACCGGAGAACATACTCGACTAATGAAGCTTTGTGGTGCATTTCCTCAGGCGTAAATGAACCATATGCGGACTGCTTGTGTTTTGTCAATGTGTAAATTCCCACAATCAGTCGCATGAGTGATGCATCAGTGTTCATAAGTATATGCTACATGTGGGCTTTTGTCAAGATGTGTTCCTTCTGTTTTTCTGGAAGCACTTAGATAACACTACCGCTGCCCCCCAGTCAAGAAAGAGAAAGAGAGAATGTAGGGTAAAAGAGTTTATTTTTATCAGTCTCACATGGGACTGTTGATTCTTTGCATCTATTCCATCTGCCCTCCCATTGCTGGTTTTTCATTCCTCACAAATTCTTTGCGACAGAAGAAGCAGTCAGACCAAGTGAGAGTGGGTAAGAAAGGGCAGCTGTTAAAACAACCAAGGTGCAGGATAGAGAAAGTGACAGTTGGTGAAAAGCAAAGGTGGTAGGTGGACAGATGAGAGAAAGCTTAACATTTGGCACTGAGGCAGCTGACACCTGTTGAAAGCGGCACATCGTCCAATTCACTTGCTTGTATGTTGTTACCCTGTTTGACAGTGGATCATTTGAATATGCGTTGAAATTCACATGCGCCAAATTTTGCTTTGAAATTGCTGGAGATAATGGATGTTTGTCATTAACCAGAGGGGACACAGTGGATCGAACATGTAGAGGCCCATACCATGCAGGAAAAACATCCTCTTTCTTTCCAATAACACAAATCCCAGTGAGCACCATGAACAGACGTTCCACACACAATAGTGTTTTTCCCTAGATGATTAGCTTTGAGTTACTTCTATACCCACAATGTCCATGTTGTTGTCTTGGACACCGCTCACACGGAAAGTTATCATGGATCAGCTGATTGATGTTTACTGTATGTTGCATAGGATGCAGGTAGCAATACTGTTTACATGCAAGCATCTGTATTATCCGGTAGTGTTTTAATAGAACACATGTAACAGATTGAAAAGAGACTGACATGTTTGCATTTTTCATCTCAGGACCCAAAGCTAAATTGGGGGTTGCATGACTTGAATCGACTTGAGTCAACTAGTTGCTGATGATGTCATCGACATTAAAAAACTTGAGGGGAGGTTTTGTGATAAATTACTGTATATTCTCTAATTACGGAGATCTCATACACCAAATTTAAGCAAAGCATACAATAGAAAACAAGAGCATGGACGCGGGCCTGTTTCAAGATATTTCCAGCCAGAGAAAAAAAATCCTCTAGTGCAGTGTGCTTGTCGCTGCGACAGCAAGTTGGTGTTTTGCACAACTTGGCCAAACGGGAAACATGTCCCACTTCTGGGCACACCACAGCAGCAGGGTTCTCATGGTGGGAATTTGTGGTGTTTGCAAATAATCACAAACTGCTTCATCTCCGACGAAGTAATTCTTTGCTTTCCTTCCGCTTTTTTAGTGCGGTCCCAAAATTTGTTCAAAGACCTATCTGAGCCTGCCTTTTTATTTTTTTGCCTTTATTGGTTCTCCCTGACTTACCAAAGCTATACATTCAGAAATAGGACTCTAAGGACAATTGATCAGAGACTAGTCGACAACTGTACAACTGTTCTCTTCACTGAACAGGAAGCGATGGATTTTTACACAGCATTACTGTATTGTATATGTAATAGATCCATCCGTCTATCCATCTTTAATACCACAGCCTTGGTGGAGGTAAAAATGGATCAGGTGGGTGTTACGGTCCTGTCAGTAAAATGACTTAGTGTGAGCACATTCACCTGTGATGGATCACCATGACCAGAGAATATAAATCTGGGATGCAACTTTGGACTAGGTTGAGCAACACATTTTGCAGACGCTGACTGGGGGGGGTGAGTAATAGCCCGATCGTCCCATAGTAAAATTTATCATCCCGGATGCATGACGAATGGATGTTATCATCAACCGATGAATGGATATCCATAATGGATAACTGACGGGATGGCTTGACTTTAAACAATTTACGTTAAACAATCAATTTGTATGGCTTCACAACTTTAGGAATGATTTCAAATCCTCAGGGATTTATAAAGTTGGCTATACATATCAGGGTCTCAGAGAATGATGGGAGTGGGGTGATCTGTATTTGAGGGTTTAGGGTTAATCCAACATATTGTCTTTACATTTGGGAGACTGTCTAAATCCTCCCCTACTGCTGAGGCACCGGAAATCAAAGCAATAACATCAGGGGCTAAACGAGCATACATGGCACGCAGGTTATTTCTATGTACTGAAAGCAAAGGCTCAATATTCAAATTTGGTAATTTTGGAGATGATGTGATTAGGTTTACAGTACACGCCTTGGTTGCAACTATTTGGGTACGTGAACAACAAATTTGACAACTGAACGATATAGTTGCGTAAAATAAATTGATGGAAAATAAAATCCTGCTGCAGAATTCGTTCTGCATCTTTGGTTTTAAGCTTGGATGTCATCATTCTATTAGCTTTTCACACACTTGAGTTGAGCTGGTCTTCAAATTTGCATTACACAAAGGACAGTATAATGTGATAATTGTATGCTTACAGGATATGCAGAGATGAGGGCTTTCATAGTCAGCGAGACAAGTTGAGCTTTCCGCTGTAAAAGCAAATGTCGCCTTGGCAAACCCTCCATTTACACAGCAAAACGTGATCTGCAAACCATACTTAATGTGTCCTAATAGCAGCTGTGGTTAGGCATAATACTGCAAATACTGCAGTTTGGGCTGTGAACTATATTTCTATGTTATATATTCCTCCTAGTTTTCCACTGTGAGCGCATCAAGTTTTGCTTGGCTGCTCTGGTGACGTGACCCTCACTATGGAGGCAACGTCATCATTGGTTCCCAGTGCTGGCATCACCTGGGCAGTTCAGTTAAGCTTGGCACCGCCTCCTTGGTGCTTGCTGGCTGTTTTCCCTGGCCCAGCTGTACAATTTCTAACATCAACTCTTTTGAAATATGACAGTGTCTATGAAAAATGAAGCAAACCACAGGTCTATGGCAAAACTGACAGAACTGGCATATTCAGTCCCACACTGTTATACTGTAACCTGGAATAACACTTTCAAAGGTATTCTGATGGTATACTCACTTGTACAGATGAAAATAGCGTTACATTTTTGTAGTCTGTAATGGTGGAGTGGCCCAGACACCTCTTGGGTTCGTGTTAGAGCTAACATTAATGCTCTGGGATGTGTCAGTTTGACAAATTTTTCATGACATATTAGAAAACAGATGTTGGTGTTTAACACATCAGTTCACGAGTACGGTTTCGAATGTGTGAATTCTTAATGAATTATAATAATGAATTGAGACAGGAGTTCAGAAAATTTAAGAGAGGGATATTCAAGTGCTTCTAAAAATATGTTTTAAACAAACAATTGCTCTATGGTCATTCTTCTCAAAATCAGCCAAAACTAACATGTTGTCAGAGTGACGTTCTCTTTGTGATGGGTTTAAAACACTCCACCTTCCCCCGCAGACATGCTGGAGTCCAACAACCTTGTAACGTTCGAAGGTCTGCTCAACAGTTCGTCTTACCACACCTTCCTGCTGGATGAAGAGAAAGGAAGACTGGTGGTGGGAGCCAAAGACTACATTTTCTCCTTCAACCTCCTCAACATCAGCAAAGATATCGTACAGGTAAAACAAACCCTTCAGGGTTATGTCTGGCCGACTTCATGCAATCAGAGCTTAATGTACGTCAGGCTTCTCCTGTTCAGGTTCGACTGGAAAGTGTCTCATGAATATTACAAGGCAGCACTGTTGCACGCCATCACACACTGTGCCCGGCACGTTAGCCGCGGTATGTTCACCTGGATGAATAATAGAGTAAAGTGAAACAAAGTGGAGAACAAAACGCACTGTGACCCTTTCAACCTGCATATACTGTATACACACATGCATGTATGGACACGCAAGGGATGATTCTTTTGGTCTTTTTGGTTTGTGGTTGCAGATACCTTGGCCGGCATCTCCCATCAGGAGAGATGAATGCAAGTGGGCTGGAAAAGATCTCTCGGTAATAAAGCTGACTTTTTCGATGATTATTTTTGGGACAATATACTATTATATTCGGGAACCTATTTATTGATTTTCCATTACGTAAAAACAAACAAACTTGAATTATGGTTAATTTTCTCCAACTGGCCATAACTGCACTCTTAGAGCACAATGCCTGCTTGTGCAATTAATAGTGCAGATGAAAAAAGTTTTACTACATTTTTTTTTAAATATATGGCGCATAATAATACCATTCATATTTTCAGAAATCATGAGAACAACACACTGGCATACTTGCCTCAGGTCAGATTGCAGTCTCAGCACCAACTTGGAGACCAGCATTTGACCTTAATCACCGCTAAAGCTTTCAGGAGCTGTTTTTAAAAGAGCAAAGCTTAGTGGATCTCTATTAGTCTAGTTAAATCTACTGCTATGATACCAAGCATGAATAATATGTAGAGTCATATTTTCAAGGGTCATCCGCATTATCTTTGTGCTGCAGAAACCTTAAATTTGCAGACAGCAAACGTATTTGTTACAGTCATACCGAATTACGAAAGTGCCAAAGTAGTACCGAAGACCATAACCCACAAATTGATTCACTGATACACTCGGATTATATTGGTTTCTTTTAGATGAGGGGAAAAAAATCCGTACTTTCTGGATTTCATACATGTCTTCAGAGTCATTTGGCTCAATTCCGTTGGAAACATAACTGTAATACTGTTTGTCTTGTCATGAGTCAGAGACCATCAAAAGCAAACACAATGTTCTAGTTGTCATCCCTGACATAAGTCTCTGTCTCTGAAAGGCATAGCTGAGGCTCCACATTAGCGGACTGAGGTGATATGATGCCTCCGGCCATGCTGCCGTTTGTGCCTGAGCTCACAGTTTGGATATTGGCCAGGGCAACACTTTTGTACGACGGATTTGAAGGGCCATGAACTCCTTTGTGTGGTATCTGTAAACATTATGGCATAGATGAATAGAGTGGCCCGCAGGGTGTTTTATCCCTCGTAGAGGAAGAACAGATTGAGAATTATAGGATGCTTTGATGTATTGAACCAGTTGGAAGAATGAAAATGCATACAAAGAGTGTGACTATAAATAAGAGTGCAAATATTCAGAAAATGTTGCAATGTCATACCATTAATTAAATCAGGCCAAATTTTGGCATTTTTCCCTTTTGCAATCAAAGCCAGCTAAAGGAACGATTCTCAGTTGTCTCTGAGAGATTATCCTGAGCGATGGGCCTTATGCATAAAGTCACATGACCAAACCGGAAAACAGGTTGGCGGACTTCCTGGGCATGCAGTGTTAACTATTGGCTGATCACATGATGCAGTAACTGTAACAAAAGGTGCTGTATAAATAAAATAAATTGGAATGGATAACAATGAGGTCTAAGTTTATCTGAGGTTAACGTTAGCTTGCACAAATATAATGTTATAGTCAGCGTAACATGGTTTCTATCTAATTCTATCAGCTAAATTAAGCTGCTTATTATGAGCTATCTGCAGATATACATTTTTGATAGTTTACACTTTCAGGCCACAGTACTTTGTGTCATATTTTATAATAATAAGCATAATAAGATCATGCGTCTGCATATTTTCCCTTTCAGACTATGTATATATATATAATTTGTGAGTGAGCAGCTTATTGTGAAAATATGTCTGAATAAATGATCAATAAACTGAAGCTAAACAACAGCGATGGACATGGCTCTTGAAGAAATCCTGTGTGAAAAAAGACACTGGAGGTACTTGGTTCTGGTTTTCCTGCCATAGGGCTAGTCTTATTTCGCCAAATGCGGAAGTTGGTAGTGTATAAACCCTATTTATATCCTGTTGTGTGGTGTGAGTTAGGACATGTTTTTCCGATCTGTTTGCAAAACATTCGTACATTCGTAGACAATCGTAGTTGTAAAACCTGATTAATATTGACGATGGAAAAGCCTAATGTGTTGTACGTAGTCAACACAGAGTTGGCCCGAGCCACTGGCTCTGGGATTGTGACAATAAAATGAACAATAGCAAATTAAGAAGCTCACGCTGTTGCCGGACACAAATAGGAGTAACATATTGTGTTGAGTTGCTTTATAACACAGTATTCAATATAATAGAAATGCTAAGTGTTTGCAACCGAAATGTTGATACCAGACAGACTAGGGGCGGCATGGCTCAAGTGTTCAAGTGGTTGTCTCACAACCCGAAGGTTGTGGGTTAGATCCACAGCCCTTGTGATCGTACCAGCGTGTCCTACTGAACCCCCAGTTGCTCCTGATGCTGAGTCATCAGTTGGTGAATGAGGATATAATGTTAAAGCGCTTTGAGTATTTCGAAGGTAGAAAAGCGCATTACAAGTGAAAGCCCGTTTACCATCTAACAGTTAGTGTCGCCTCTTCCATTTCTTATTCTTTGTATTTTTCAACAGTCTGTATGTCCTGTGGCTCACTCCCATAGGTCAGTCTTCATTTTATCATCGTGTGTGGGATACCTCACAAAAGAAAATACCTAAGATGTTAAAAATCAGTATGTAATCATATGTACTATACTTCAGATGACAATGTTTAAACTTGCAACACATTGCACGACTTTCGTGAATGTGCATCATAAATCCTTGGGTGTGACAGCTGCAAAACTCAGTGGCTGTATGCGTATGACCCATTAAAGCCAGATGAGCTTAGTTATGCATAATTTGCGACATTTTTCTTTTCACTGCCCTTTTTAATATGTGATGACACAGTTAGTTTCATTTGAGGTCAGGTCTGCCTGCAATGTGCTGCAAGAGTGCGCAAGGAAATAAATACGCCATATGGCAACGGCACAGTGGATACAAACACATTCAGATGTCAAATGCAAGCAACGTAATAAATAAAATGCCGGTCTGAGAAATGAAGGGTTTATGTAAGTAATGAGACCATGTGTTAGAGACAGATTGACCTGAGAGCGTGCGCATTTTTTCAGCACTGGGAAATAGTGGAAGATGTTAAAAACTGCCCAATTGTGGAATTTATGATAATTGAGATCAGGTGTGATGTCCGCGAAAGCGGGAAGCATGTTTGTGTTGATTTGTAAAGTTGGACTCAGAAGAAGAATGGCAATGTGGTCTAAGAGCTACATGCACAATTGACTACTCCGCGTAGTGCATTCTGTGTGGGATTACACTAGATTATAGTTGTGTGCGATCTCGAATCTCTTATTGGATTTTCCTCTTGTGGCCACGTGTTTGTTTATCCCAACTGCAACACATCCGCATGAGCCTTGAACCAGTCGGAAATGATGTCTTATTTTTGTCTTTATTCCTCAGAGAGAGTGCGCAAACTTTGTCAAGGTGTTGCAGCCATTCAACCAGACTCACCTCTACGTGTGTGGAACAGGAGCATTTCACCCGGTGTGCTCCTATCTTGAGGTGGGAAAGAAATTAGAGGTATGTCTTTGATATCGCATCAGTTTTAAAAATCACTTCTTCACTTCTACAAATCACACAAAGGTGCACGAGGAACAGTAGCTTTTGGTATCATATATGACTCATGTGGAACTCGTATTTGAGGTTAAGGGAAATGCTTTGTAAGTGTGTCAAGATTACAGTCATACTGAAAAGAAAACTATTTCATATTTTCCTTGAGTTTATTTAAAAACCATTCAGTCAAAGAAATGGCTGCTCACTATCATTGCAAAGCTGACTAACTACTTTTTCCTTATACTGTAGTCTCGCAAACAGTAGCAAATTTATGTACTCAATATGACGTCGACTGTGCTACTTTGCATTTGGATTGTGGGAATAGCATTAAACAATGTTACCACTGAATGAGAATTTATGTCATGTGACCAAGATAAACTGCAGAAACAAAAGGAGACATGTTACGGAACATAAACATGGATGCGCACGACAATGCAGAGATGTTCTAGTCAAAACATACAGTAAAATCAAGCAATTTCCAGAAGCCTGCCTAGTACCCATAGTTCAACCTAGGTAGAAATCAGAAAAAGGGTTTGTTTTAAGGATCCCCATTAACACCGTAAAATGGCCCAATTCTTGCATCTTTGAGCATGGGTTCTTGCCATGTTTTGGTGTGTCCACTCATAAAAGATATCCATCCATCCATTATCTACACTGCTTCTCCGCTTGAGGGTTGTGCCAAGCAAATTCCAAATTGCCAAGTCAAACTTCAGAGGATGAGTCGATTTTGGGGTTACCAAACAAACACTTTTAGTAGAATGAACACAAAAGCAACATTTGTTGAGGTTTTCAGTATAGAAAAGCACATACAAATGGGATTTCTTTAATCTAATAATTATAAAAACTTAGGAAAAATGCAATTCCAGCGAGGTCAGTGAACTCCGATCTAATGACACAGTGACACGTAACCATTCCCCCCCCCAACTCACCCACATTAATTGTAGCATGCAATGAATAACATTTTTAATCCGTAAAAACCACAGAGAGCAACTTTGTGTTTTCTTCACTCAGGACAGCGTTTTCCGACTTCTGCCTCACAGCGAAAACGGCAGAGGAAAAAGTCCCTACGATCCAAAGCTTCTCACCGCCTCCATGCTGATCGGTGAGTCCCCGACATGCCGGGAAAATCTTTTAAGTGCATTTGACACCCATAAAAAAAAAAAACATGACAGTCCTGAAAAGACCCTCTGCCCTTATCGTTCATTGATATTAAAAATGAATGTTTAGGGCAAGTCTGTCATTCACTCCAATTGGATATGCTTTGTGGTTGGTATTTAGACAGTGGGAACCCCTCATTGACACGACAGTAAACTATTTCAATCTGGATACCTCCTTTTGAGAGCTGGTTGTTTGTCGCAGACGACACTGAGCTATTGTGTTGCGATAAGTGGTCAGTATTTGGTGAACAAAAGAGCCAGACAGTCATCTGACACCAATTATTGCCTGTCACTTTTTGTGACATCACACCATTTAACCTGACAGATGGCTGCTTTCCAGCCTGTCACTTCTCATCACTACATTTTTGTCTATACTCTCCCACACCTTATTATGGACACCCCCAATTTTATGGACTTTGTCCTAATCCCACGTGTCCTTCCTTCACCTCTACTCTGTTTCTGGGGACATTTTGATGGAAACATGGAAAAAGTGCTTCCCAAAAACAGAGTCCATTGTGTATATTCACTTCTATCCTCATGCCCACAGATGGGGAATTGTATGCGGGCACGTCGGCTGACTTCATGGGACGGGACTTCGCCATCTTCCGCACCTTAGGAAAGCATCACCCAATCCGGACAGAGCAACATGATTCCCGCTGGCTTAATGGTGAGAAACAACTCTCTTTTGAAGTTGAATGCACATGAATTTGTACACATTTATGCTAGAACAGAACGTAGCCTTCCCCAAAATGTTCCCACACAGTTGTAAGTTAGTATGGTCTCAGATGTCATGAGGTGTTGCGTAGTTGTTTACCTGCAAATAAATTATTCTGCCTTCCTCAGACTTGTTTTTGTTGTTATATAGTTGTAGGTGTCACAAAAGCAAAATATTAGCGTCATGTTCACGTTTCCTTTCACAAAAAGATCAGAAACTGAAAGTTAAGAAACTTTTTTTTTTGTTAAACCACCCATGTTCTACTGTTGAGGATGAAGCGGAAAGTTTATAATACAGTGGTGAGGCCGGCCATGAGGTACGGATTGGAGACAGTGGCTCTGAACAAGCAACAGGAAGCAGAGCTGGAAGTGGTGTAAATCAAGATGTTGAGGTTTTATTTAGGAGTCACCAGGATGGATAGCATCAGAAATGAGCCCATCAGAGGGACAGCCAAGGATAGACATTTCGGGGGAAGTTAACCTACTCAGATGGTTTGGACATATCCAGAGGGGAGATAAGTATATTGTATATGGTAACCATATAATTTACGGTTGGAGGGTATGCTGCCGGGACAGAGAGCAAGAAGAAGACCTTAAAGTTAGACGGTGAAAACAATCTACAATTTTTTGGGGGGGTTAAGTTCGGTGCTTGTTGTCATAGAACACAATATTCTGGGTCTTGGTGGATCACTCGAAATACTCTAAAATGGCTGGCAATATGGAAAATTCTGATGTGAAAACTGCTGGCAATCAACAACTGTAATGTAGCCTATTTAGACCACAATTAATTGTCCATAATTATTTGTCTATACTTTGGCTGTCTGTTGTCTAAGCAGAGGCAGTTATGTTGCCTATACTTCAGCAATTGGTGTATTTGAACAGTTAAACTTGAATTCATGAGGTGCATCTGATCCGTGCGTGCACGCTGCACTAATACTGGCAGCGGCAAAAATATTTTTTTTATCCACATCTGGACGGGACATGATTGTGCACTGCCATTTTGCATATCTCAACTGTGCCATACAAGAGCAAAAAATAAAATAAAAATAATTGTATACTACGTGGCCGAAGACTAGCTCAACCCCTGATGATTAAATGAATAATGTTGTTTTGTACATGTATTTTGCTTAATGTGTATCTCTCTACATGTGGGGTAGATCCCAGGTTCGTTGGTGTCCATCTGATTCCAGAGAGCGACAACCCGGAGGATGATAAAATCTACCTGTTCTTCAGAGAAAATGCCATTGATGGAGAGCATGCCGGGAAAGCCACACATGCTCGAATTGGCCAGCTCTGCAAAGTATGAACAATAGTAGACCCTTCAACCCATTCTCACAAACCCACACAGATTCACTCACACAATCCATTATGTGGAGAGGCCTCCATACTTAGGGGAGAAAAAAAAAACTTGACTGGTGTCTGAGAGGCTTGCATAATGGCTCTTCTCATAGGTTGTTGTCTATGGTTATATTTAGCTTTAACAGGAGAGTGGGCTTTGTTGTGCAAAGGACAATCATCCCATATGACAAAAACCTGAGAGAAATGCTAAATGTCACCAGAAGCCGAGAATCAAAGATCTCAGTGGTACCACGTGACCCCTAATGTAATAAGTAGTACTGATTGGTTTACATGTACCCTGCAGAACTTGGAGATGCTTAATCACTGGTCTTGAGATGTAAAATACTGCTCTTAATTACTCAGAATGACCTCGGGGGCCACAGGAGTCTGGTGAATAAGTGGACCACCTTCTTAAAGGCTCGTCTCGTCTGCTCTGTGCCAGGAAGTAACGGCATTGACACACATTTTGATGAACTACGTAAGATGCCGTTAAATAAATTGCACAATCAAGTGCAGTAATTGTAAATATCTTTATGATATGTTGCTATCTTTTTGGCTTCCAGAGGATGTTTTTCTCATCAGCACCAAGGATCCCAAAAGCCCAATAGTCTATGCAGTGTTCACCACATCCAGGTACTGGGACTTACTTCTGTGTAATAATTTTTAGGGCCCGACCGACATGGAATTTTTTTTTAGGCTGATGGCGATGCCGATTTTTGGCAGAAAAAAAAAATACAGATTTACAATTAATCAGATGATTAATTTAAATAATATACACTGCATAAAATAACTTTTTTCCCCACCTAGTGCATTTCCGTTGGCATCAATTATACGTGGATTTTCGCTATTCGTGCGCTGGCCTGCTCCCTATTCCGCTGGCCGATTAATCGGTTGGGCCCTAATAATTCCATCTAAATACTGATTTCACAGCTGAACGTGTTCTTTTTATACCATTAGCAACATCTTCAAAGGCTCAGCCGTGTGCATGTACAGCATGACTGACATCCGCAGAGTATTCCTGGGTCCTTACGCTCATAGAGATGGACCAAACTATCAGTGGGTGCCCTTCCAGGGGAGAGTGCCTTACCCACGGCCCGGCACAGTGAGTGTATTAATCAGAATTAAATAATTACAATTTCAATGGATGGGACTCACTGATGGCTCACTTTCTCTGCAGTGTCCCAGCAAGACGTTCGGAGGATTCGGCACAACCAAGGACCTTCCTGATGAAGTCGTAGTCTTTGCCCGAAGCCACCCGGCCATGTTCAATCCTGTCTACCCAATCAACAACAGACCGATCATTGTTAGAACCGACGTGGACTATCAATTCATGCAGATAGTGGTGGATAAAGTAGAAGCAGAAGATGGCCAGTATGACGTCATGTTCATTGGCACAGGTATGACAACTCATTGAAAGAGTTCGGAATGAAGCACTTTGGAAAGCCGAATGTCCTTTACGTCATGAATACTGTCATTTTGTACCAGACATAGGAACAATTCTGAAAGTGGTAGCAATCCCAAGAGGGTCGTGGCATGACCTGGAGGAAGTGCTGCTGGAGGAAATGACTGTTTTCAGAGTAAGTTATTCTCTCATCACTTCTACAGGGTGACCAAAACAACAAGCCCTGAAAGAAGATTTGGATTTGCAATTGAAATTTGAAATTGATTTCTGAAGAAGAAAAGGCCAATGACTTAAATGGATTAATATGGTGTTCTAAACACAATAAAACTGTTATACCTCAAGTTGCATTTGATTCGGTAAAAAAATTAAGAAATTATGTCTACTGAAAGTTAGGGCCCGTTTTTTTGGGGGGCGGGGGGGGGGGGGTTACCCTGTATTATCATTAGCCGTGCAAGTCTTATAAATTTCCCATATTGTGTGTTACAGAAGCCAACAGCCATTACAGCGATGGAGCTTTCAACAAAGCAGGTATTTATAATCAACAGAAAAACAATTGTTCGACTGAAGTTTTAAAGATGAATGGTCTATTAATCAGAGAAACAACATGCAGTCCAGAAGGACAAAGTCAAAGATAGTAATTCATGTCATTTGATTTTTACAATTTCTTTCACTTCACCCCTTCGTGTGCCATCACCTTACCATTGTTGGGGGATTTGTGTGTCCCAATGATAATAGTAGCTAAGTTATTTGGGGGTTTATGCCTCCGCCAGGGCAAACAGGACCAAGGTGAGGGATCAGACAAAAGAACCCTTATGACGGGTACAACATAGGCCAGGCTTGGATGTGGGGCTTGCTGGTGAGCTCCTGGTGGCTGGGCCTGCGCCCATGGGCCCCGGCCGGGCACAGCCTGAAAAGGCAACATGGGTCCCCCTTCGCATGAGCTCACCAGCTATGGGAGGGGCAAAGGGGTCGGGAGGATAGTGAGCTAGGCGTCGTAACCTTGGCGGTCTGATCCCTGGCTACAGAAGCTCGCTCTTGGGATATGGAATGTCACCTCTCTGGAAGGGAAGGAGCCTGAGCTGGTGTGAGAGTCAGAGTATTTTAAACAGGTGTAGGCATACTTGTTGCCCCTGGCTTGGTTCCTGTACATTGGGGTCTACACAAGTGGATGAGAGGGGTATCCTTCCTCCGCTTTTGGATGGGGTCCTGACTGTTGTTTGTGCCTATGGATCAGGTCTACGCCCTCGACAGGGTCCTTGGGTCAGAGATGGGAAATTCAGGTCCAGAAAGCAAAAACCCTGCCACAGTTTGTCTTTAGCCACAAGTGCCTCTAATCCAGTGTTTTTCAAACTTTTTTGAGTCAAGGCACATTTATTTCATTGAAAAAAATCCCGCGGCACACCACCAGCTGAAATTGTGAAAAAAAAAAATCTTATTTTAACAATATAAGGGCAATATTGTTTATATAAACATTTTTTTAACATTGAAGAATGACGTTATATTATAATTTCTTGTATAGGAATTAAATAAACACAAACAAAAAGTATTTTAGAGTGTTTCATATTGATACTTACTCAGTGTGAAACATGAGCCTGTTTGGATAAACATGCGTCACTAATTCGCTTGTCTCTAAACAAAGACAATTAGCTACTTGCTGCTGACACCTGACAATATCTGTATGCCGCGGCACACACACAGTTTGAAAAACACTGCTCTAATCAACTGAGCTCGTTAACCTGGCGATTGAGTAGAAGCATCTGTGTCTAAAGCCAAACTGTGGTAGGGTTTTTACTTTCTGGGCTTGGATTTCCCATCTCTGCTCGAGGGTGCATGGGAGTTTGCCAACCAGTCTACGTGTGTTTTGTGGACTTGGAGAAGGCGTTCGACTGTGTGCCCCGGGGTATCTTGTGGGGTCTACTTCCGGAGTATGGACACACTGGAGAGACTATGTCTCCTAGCTGGCTTGGGAACGCCTCGGGATGGACGAAGTGGCTAGGGAGAAGGAAGTCTGGGCTTTCCTGCTTAAGATGCTGCCCAAGCGACCCGACCTCGGTTAAGCGGAAAATGATGATGATGATTTTTTCACATCATAATACATTCAGTAAACTAACCCTTTTCTATGAGTAGTCAAAACATTTGACTGGGCCGTTTATTTCATGCACCAGTTAGGTGTTGGTATCATCAGCAAATCCATCATTAGATTGCATCCCCAGGGGTAAACTGGTACTACATTAAGATCCAAACTGTTTGCTATTGTTAGAAATGGTCAGGAAAATCAAAGCAGGCCAGTTATTTCACAAAGTGTTTAGAACCCTGGCACAAACCAACCATGTTTTGTTGTTCTGAAAGAAGTAATCAAATACAATGATTTATCTACGCAGCAACAACTGTATCTGGGCTCAGATATTGGTGTGTCCCAAATGCCTTTGCATCGCTGTGAGGTTTATGGAAAGGCCTGCGCTGAATGCTGCCTGGCACGGGACCCCTACTGTGCATGGGATGGGACAGAGTGCTCCCGATACTTCCCCATGGCTAAGAGGTACTGGACATGTCTTTTATGATCATATACTAAATCATGGACCGGCAATGATTTAGTACATTTTCCAAATGGCACACCTGAGCAACCAGAATGGTTGTCGAGGGCCACAGCAACATTATAACTTCAACTTTTTTCAATATTGATTTAATTCGATTATATTCAACATTTCATTATTTTGTTTTGATAAGCTGCTACCCATGTCAATACAACCCAACTCATACTAGCCATTCGAAGTCGGGACTCCTAAATCATAATATAGACAGGTAGACAGGCAGACTGCGGCAACAGTCAGAGGTGGGTGCGTCACTAAATTTTGCTGGTCCGTCAGTCATCATTCACCAGCTGCTGAGCCACCCGTAGGTCATCGTCAGTGTGTCATTATCTAAAGCCGACCGAGTCCGTCATTGTCAGTCCATCACTCCGTCATCATTATTCTAAACCCGCTTCCGTCATCGTTAAACTACAGTTTGTCACCACTATTTTAGGATAGATGGATAGGATAATATTTAGGATTTTTTAGGATTCGACAATCTATCTTTATTTGATTCATTTCAAAATATGAACATTGCATAGTTGACATTTTATTTTGACATGAACACTGCAAGGGCCAGTAAGAGTCTGTATTTGGGCCAGATGTGGCCCACGGGGTTGTACCTTGCCCAGGTATGTTCTACATTGTCTGCCAAGATATATGTAGTGTTTAATTTTAATACGAACAGAGTTTCTATTCTTTTAGTTGATAACTACCACATGGAAGGTTTATTGTGCCAAGAAGCAATCACGTTTCAGCACTTACATTTTGATCAGGCTAAAGAATTTAATGACAAGGATTCAACTAGAGATGAAGTAATGGAAATTCCAAAAGCACTCTGTCAGTATTTTCACATTTCTTAAGTAGACACAACACGAAAAATCAAGCATTCCATATGTAGCGCCTCTCGAGCATGTGTCCAACTATAATGAGAGGTGGCTAACCTGAGTTCTTTACTTCTATAAAGAATATACCAATTTTTAACAAACAAAGTCCCTGTGATTATAGTGCGTGCATCTATTTAAGGTTTGTCAAAA
Source organism: Filicampus tigris (assembly GCF_054856515.1). NCBI lineage: Eukaryota > Metazoa > Chordata > Actinopteri > Syngnathiformes > Syngnathidae > Filicampus > Filicampus tigris. Next base: position 22,711,727 of record NC_141220.1, on the reverse strand, counting down.
TGTACTGAATTGCAATTTAATTATTCAACCATTGATAATCTGTGCCATTTACTTCTCACTAAGTATAACACTAATGATGCCTCTAAAACGACTCTTACTCTTCGAGAACACTAATATCTTTGATAAGAATTATTGGACTTCAAAATTATCAATAGTACATATAACACAAATTTCCAAGTAGGCAAGAAACACACGTATATAAAACAAAGAACATTTCATTATAAAAATGGAAAAATGTAGAAAATAAATTGTTCTCTCAAGTGGCTTTGTTTCACAAATAAATCTATTTTAACTGATCTAATATTCAACCTAAAATGTTCACATACACAATATTAATGTAACGGCCCAATCAATTTTCCCTACAGCCGGCAACCACTAAAGTCACACACCCCAATGTTGCAGGCCAGATCGATGCTTGTGTACGTAAATGGCCCTTCACCCAAAGGCAAAAATAAACATAGGTACCTTTCAATTAAGCAGGTTCACTCATGTGGTCCAAACGGCAGGAATGAGGAAAGCAAGAGATGAGATTGCACACGCGATATCAGTCAAGTCCTCCTTGCACGTCCAATTCGATGTCAGTCAAGTCTCCCAGTCAACAACGCTGTGCGGCTCCGGCCAGGTCCTTGTTAATACGGCAACGTATTAATTCACACAGGCCTCACTTGTTGCGTTAGCTTGTCGCTAGCGGCGTAGCAAAATCCATGCGCACTGATTAGCCTAGTGGCTAATTCCACAAACGAAGTCTTCTGCTGAGAAGTCCACTCAAACTGACCAATTCTATCACTGCCAACGTTTTCCAATGAGCCGTGGTCGAACACCTTCGCCAACAGTAATATAAAGTCCACTTTCTGTACACTTCAATACTCATCGGCGTCGTCGTGTCTTTTCTCGGCCTTCTCCTTCTTCGCGATCTCCGTCCCAAACGCACTTTCTGTCCTCTGACCCTGGATATGATTCGCTCATTTACATAAAAGAAATAAAATAATTTACATAAAAGAAATAAAATCATTTACAATACAAACTATATATATATATATATATATATATATATATATATATATATATATATATATATATATATATATATATATATATATATATATATATATATTTTTTTTTTTTTTTCATTTGCTATTATTATACAAAATGCAACAGAAAATATTAAACAACAACTTATTTGCTATTTAATGACATTATCCAACATACAACCTTCCAATATTGAGAAACCTCATGACCTTATTGCTGGTAAACATATTTTAATGTTTAACACAATTCCTATTTATTCAACTATGAATTTATGAATATCTACATTCACTTGAAACAGTTAAGTATTTGTTTAACTTGACAGAGAACATTCACACAAAACGTGTACTGACTACGACAAGAGTGATGCATTCATTTAACTAAGATCAAACTTGGGTGGTGATCACAGAAATTAGTCAGGCAATTGTCAGTAAGACATAAAGAGTTTCATGCCCAGATTCAGTGTCAAGTTACAGTGCAAGTTTTGTTCAAATTGTTTGAATTCCTAAGATGCAGTCCTGTATTTACAAGAGCCAATGTTGATGATGGGGTCAGCATTAACTTGACAAGGGACAGTTTTGTGAAATACTCTTTCTTTTGTGAGATTTATTCCCACGCAAAGGGTCGTATTAATGTTGACCGTCAACAGTAACCTTATGTAAAAAAAAACAAAAAAAACAAAACAGTTTTCATGACAAACACAACACAGCAATGTGAAGCTCCTACCTGGAGATTCAAGCATAAAGGTCACCGCTGACTGCTGTTTGTGTTTCTGCAGGCGAACCAGGAGACAGGATATCAGGAATGGAGACCCTCTTACGCAATGTTCTGATCTGCAGCAGCACGGTACAACTATTACAATGATTAAGGTCTAATTCAATATGTTGGTTTTAGTTAAACCTATTAATAGCATCTTACTTTGAAACATCAAGCCGTTTATTAAAATAAACAACTGAGCCTGTATTTCCATAATGTGCTTTTGATTTGAAATTTGATACACTCAAATGAGGGTGACGAAAGTATGTGCCTGAATGTGAGTTATGTTGCCTTTTTAATGGCGAGTATTTGCGTTTGCACAAACTGGATGAAGACATACCAAAGAAATCCACTGCAGCTTATACAGTACCCTGGATTGTAGTGGGACATTTACATTTTCCCAAGTGGCAATAATTTTCGCCATGGGTTCTCCCAACAATGAAATTATATTCTGCCATAGTACAATATTGAAAATGAATATAGTCAAAGGGGTAGAAATGGAATGAAAATCCTACATGCATAACATGCTAAAAATACAATGTGTGGATTCGTCTGTACTGTTTAATGAAGGAATAAAAAAATTACAAAACAATCAGCAAACTATCTTTGAAGCTGTAGTAATAACTTACCTATTTTTGTTCTGTTTTCATTACCAACTGCAGATCCAGTGTGTATTGAGGTAGTCAGCATGCCTTTTGTTTTTGTGCATTTTTGACAATGAGTGTTATTGGATAGTCCATCTTAAAAAGTTTAATCAAGCCCAGTATTTAACACTATAATAGGCAATCCGTTGCTACAGTAGTAGGGAAAGACAGACTAGCCAGACATTTTCCTGTCAAGACACCGTACCATCAAATAATAAGGTAAAACGACCACATAATGTTACACTACAGAGATTAGTTGACACAGCTACATGTGTTTCCCATTGTGCAAAATTGGACTTTGAACTGTTTCCAACATTAGCCAGAACATTTTTATGCTTTTCAACTCCAGTCAGTCTAGTGACTTATGAGCTATGAAGTGAGGTATAAACATTCGTGACTTACAGTATACTTTCTGATTATTTGTCTTAGATGAACTCAGCGAGCAGAAAACCCTGGAGGACAAGAGTGTTTATGGTGTGGAGAACAGCAGCACCTTCCTCGAGTGCAGCCCCAAATCGCAGCGAGCGCTGACTTACTGGCAGTTTCAGAATTCTCCTGATGAGCGCAAACAGGAGGTTAGCAATTCCTCAAGACTTTTATGGTCTGATAATGTTTTTGGGGCTTATTTGAAAAAACAAAAAACAAAACCTGAATTCATGATGTGTCATGGTAGTGTAAATAGAAAGGCAAATACAAGGCATCTGAAATCTTCAGGTCGGAATCATTCCTCTTCTCAGTGTGGATAAAAATCCATCAATTCATTTTTAATTTCATATAGGATAGCCCCCTGAGATGCAGCATTTCATTTTCGAGGGTTATCTGTCAATGTGAGTGCAGCGCAAACGGGCAGATTGATCGGATATCCTCTTAAATGACAACTTGACCTCAGCGGAATACAAAAATCGGTGGTGCATACTAGGCATGGGCAGGTGCGTGATGTTTTTCATAGTATACCATGGTTGTACAGGGTTTCAATGTGTCATTAATAAGCATTAAAAGTCATTAAATGGATTTAGCAAAATTAAGGCCTTAAAAGCATTAATTACAATGACCAGAGGCATTCAAAATGAATGCAATTGATTTAAAAACATAGTTATTCACAATTTTAAACAGTTACTAATTTTGAATGGAAGTGAAGTGCGATGATTGACAGGCAAAACCTTTCAATTGGGAATTAGGGTTACAGCAGGTGCACGAAGTCAGAACGACGGATGTTGGGAATTCTATGTCCTGTGAATGAGCTCATGCTGTGTTGAAAGTGCGAAAAGGGTAACTTAAAAGTAAACCATATTTCCAGATTTATTTTCATACAAGCCGCTGTCTGGTATTGTGCTCAAAATCGGACCACACACTTCCTAACCAGATGCATAACAAAAATGACATTTTAAAATATGTGCTGGGTCGCTAAAAGTGAAAATCTGCATATAATTGACACCCATTGAAATACGTATATTGGGAAAATGAAACAAGCAAAAAAATGGAACAATTTAAAAAAAAAAAAGGAATGGAAAATAATCCGTGAACAGGTGACTCAGCGGGTGCCAAACCACTAGAATGCAGTCATCAACTATAGTATCATATCATATTGGAATTAAAGTGCATCTTTCTCACAAACCCTAGATACCAGTACACCACTTTCCCCCATATGTCTTATAATTATAGTACATATCACTAACTTATAATAAATTAAAAAAAAATTGTACTACACTTGACAAAATACGTGCAATTTGGTCTACACATACAGGTGGTTCCATGTATGGACAGTGCTAACACATATTAGATATCTTTCATTTGAAATGTACATATAAGAAGACAGTCAAAGTAATCACACATAACTTGGAATTTCACATTTGGTCCTGCCGTGTAAATCCAGCCATAGAAAATGCAAACTGTTAAATTTTCAGGGTCACATGATACAGCCATTGCTTATTTGAAAACGTTCTTTTTTTTTCACCACAGATCAAATCAGAAGAACGTTTTATCCACACAGAGCAAGGTCTGTTGATCCGCACGCTCAACAAGAAAGACACTGGAATCTATCTGTGCCAGGCAGTGGAGCACGGCTTCATGCAGACGCTTCTGAGGGTGACCTTGGAGGTGATCGACACCGAGCGCCTTGAGGATCTGCTGCACAGTGACGACGAGGCCATCGCCAATCCGTCGGTGCAGGACCTCCTACAGCCTCGGGAGACGGCCATTCACAAGCTGTGGTACCGAGACTTCCTGTCTTTGGTCAATCACCCGACTCTGAACAGCGTGGACGAGTTCTGCGAGCAGGTCTGGAAGCGGGAGCGCAAGCACAAGAAGCAGAAAGCTCAGCTGGTGGAGGACCAGCAGAAGGCGGCGCTGAACGTCCATAGCCACGTGCACAATCAAGGCCTGGCAGCCAAGTGGAAACACCTGCAAGAGAGGCAAAAGGGGCGCAACCGCAGGACCCACGAACTGGAGCGGGCCCCCCGCAGTGTCTGACCCATAAAACTTGCCTGAAAGCATACCTCCGATTCTCATTCTGTGTCCCTCATGACTGTTCCCATTAACTGAGCTGCAGACTCTTTCCGCAGTGACCGGCTTGAAAGCATATTTCTTCCGCCCCAAAGTGCCAGCTGCTGTGTTCCGTGCACGGGCGTACCGGTGCTGATGAGTATTGTGTCACAGCGGACGGTTAGGTCATGTTTTCTCAGCTGGCCTCAGCTGCTTGGGGACACTAAGTGTCAAATAGCACAAGGAGTGAACACAAAAACCCGCCTCAGACACTCAGTGGCTTTGTGGGCTTGGGAGTCCAACGCTAATTTACTGGCCGCGACATGGACATGACTGAACTGGTGCAGGCGATGTGGTTTTAATAAGGCGCTGATAGAAGTACAAGACGACAGCCCAAGCACTGCACGACACTGCGGGCAATGCAACGGCACCACAAATATGTAGCTACAAACATGTAAATACTGTATGGCATATAAAAAAGGGAGAGTAACACATTTTTTCCCATGTTGTTCCTCACGATAGAGATTTATTTAAAAAGCCATTTTGTACTCTTCTGTGTGTCTGTGCCATAGATAAGCTTCTCAGACAAAATGCTTCTGTCCTGTCCATCTCAGCGGATTCTTGCCGGTGGTCCTTAGGATTCTTCAAACTCTGTGCATGAAATGCGACAAGTTATTCCGACGTTGAATATAATCTTCTGTTACCTGTATATTTATTGCTTATACTCCTATGTGAATTGTAAAAAGGCTTCTTTATTACAACGTCTGGCTGTTTTATTGGACCAAGAGTATTATCACAAGTACTTTCGAACTGGATATATCAAGGAGAGATTTGTCGGTAACGGTCAATGATGTGCACTGAGCAATAACACAATATCCCTCGCCATGTATTCCTTCATTAAATAGCCTCCCAAGTCTTTATATGAAGCACACGCACAAGCTTGAATGTAGCTGTGAACATTTTGTAAATATAGACGCTATCCTCCATGTCTGAGGACACGGCGTGCTAGTGCATGTGACTACTATTGTAGCGTTCCCATTTCGCTATGGCAGTAATGTATTCATCCCATGGTGAGCACACAGTACACAACATTAATGATGTAAATACATTTTTTTTTGAGTGTGTAATGACCTGATTAAAGGGGGGTAAAGAAGATCTGTTCAAACGTCTACACACCAGCTAACATGATACCAAGCAACAATGTACAGTATATAAACAAATGTGCAGTACATCAGTACAGTATGTCGTCTTTGGAGTGTTTCTAAGCCTTATCTACCATTATGACTGTGGCAAATGTGAAACACCATTATGAGCTAAACTATAACATAACAAAATTTATCAGTATGATAAGTTTTGATCATAAAGAGATAATATATGATTCCAAGTGAGGATATCAAGCTCGGCTGCTGCTTTGGCATGGTGATGTATTCTACTGTTCAAAATAAATGTCTCTTCATAAAATAACGCCTTCCTTAAGTGTTTTTTTTTTTCATTTACAGGCTCCTCCTCCAGTGCTAGTAATTTACAGTCACTCTCCACCCATCCAATTACATAACTCATTTATGTGATGAATTAGAGATGGAGGACTACCAGTTCCCAAAGAATGAATAGCAAATTAGTAAAGGGCTGTCACTATCAAATACATTTGATTAATCCAATGATGAATCTGGTAATCGGATAAAATTGTATTTTGCATTGAAGTATTACAAAACAATTTCCCTCCGATTACTGTTCACCAATGAATGTTTATTTAGTATTGTTCAGTGAATAAAAAATAACTAAACAACAGTCATGCAATATCATACGAGAGAGATTAAGGTCTTTTTGAAAATGATTTAATCACTGGTTCTGTCATTGTTCTCCAAATTAAAAGCAGACGTTTATGTCTTCTTTTGATTAAACACATGATATTCAATCTGGTTTCATGGAGGACTACAGAAATCAGAGAACTGCTGAGAGACGCAAATTGGAGGATTTGGACAATTTAAAGTTAAACAATGGGTCTAAAAGATTAAATACTTTTTGATTAATTTGATCATCAATTAATCGATCCATTTTGACACCTCTAAATTTGTTTATTATGCGGCACCCCAGGAATAAGAGACATTAGTGGGTGTTTATATGAAAGACATCAACATAAGTGGTGATGCGTGACATCACCAGCTGTTAGCACAGACAGCTGTTTAACTCACACAGCGGCATAAACTACACTCGCAGAGCAGTTCAAAGTGTGCTAAAACAATCGGAAATAAATAATCTTGACTACCCACATCAAATGCCAAGCTTCAAAAACGAACAAGACACTTGCATTGTGCTGCACTACTTCCCTCCAGTGGTTGTCATGGAGCAGTACAAGACACCACATTTTTGTGCAAGAAAAAAAAAAACTATGCAGTCCTTCATACAAGAATTTATATAATATCAATTTTTCCGGCAAAATTACCTCGCAGTATTACATTTGACTCATTGAGGAGCTACAATCACCTTAATTCCTTGAATCCTGCCGCAGGCCATCATCCCCATAATAACCCAAGTCCGAGTGCACTTTAATACAGAATAAGACTGCCCTCAGGCGGCTAAAAATGACACACCTCTAAACTGCATTATGAAAAATAGACGACTCCGAAGCCATGGAAAGTAAGCGATACGCCCACCGGTACAAGTGCCAACACACACAAGCGGAAGAAGTGACTAACATACCTACATTAGGGAGAAGTTGCAATCCGTCTCATTTATTTTTTGGGCATGAAACATTTCCTGGAGCTTGACAATGTTTGTGTGGGAGTGCCGGGTAACAGCATTCTAAAGCGTTTAAAAGACTAAAGTGTCGGCCTCAGTATGAGTGATGCTCTAACGGAAAAGAAAAGTGAATATAGTATAATATAGAGATCAAGGGAAGAAAACTGCATGTGATTTTAGTGGCCCTTCAACAAGCAGAAACATACACAAGATGATCAGAGGTGAGCAGGAGCAGGAGGATTGTGCTCAGTGAGAGACATATTCAGGTGCACCCTGATTTTTTCCCGGCCCACCCATTAGCCACGTTCTGGCTCCGCCCTGATCCAGTTTACTCCCGCACATACATATACGTAATGGTCTGTTATCAACTAACTGTAGTCTCGAACCTTCACCAACAGGGGGTACTAATACACCAAAAGAGCTGTGAAACGCTTTAAGTATTGATTGATCGTTTTTATTGTTCAATTAAATGAGAAACTAAATGAATGAGAAGAAACACCATGACGAGCACACTTCAAAGCCGGCGAGTCAGAGACGTGTCTCGATGATGTCATATCCGTCTTCCTCTTTGAAGCTTTTCAAAGTGTAATGCTAAATCAAGGAAATACTCCGTTAATGTATATCAATTCGAGAAACCACTAATCGTGACATGGATATTTTATTGTTTAATACAACATATTAAATTTGGTAAAAATCGTTTCACAAACACATTAACCATGATTGTAGTAGGTGAGAACAGGGTCTGAGCCATGGGTGGGCCTGGGCCCACCCAGATTGACAGACTGCCCACCCAATGAGATTCGTGAAAAAAATATATACTTTTTACATTTTAGTTAAATTATGAAATTATTTTTGAATTTGTGTTTTTTATTTTGTTGAAATTAAGAATGGCATAATTGTGGTTGTCTAAGGAAGATCAGAACTTCATATTCAGTTGATCATTTCATTTGAATCTACAATGTGTCGGGATAGGAGGATTGTGCTTAATGAGAGAAATCAGGCCCACCCTGATTTTTCCAGGCCCACCCATTATCCACGTCTGGCTCCGCCCCTGGGTTAGAACCACAGATTTCACACTTTCCTCGACCCTTTGCTGATTTAAATGATCATATAATCAGCAGTGTCTTCAGATGCTTGATAACGATCTTGATCATTTAAATCAGGTGAGTTGCAGCAGGGTGACATGCAGGCGCTCGACGACCGGAATTGCCCACCCCTTGACTAGACTGTGAATGTCATCAAAATGGTTTCAGATACACTGCCATGTCATGTCCAGTAAACAAATCCACCATTTGAGCTGAACTGTATTTATTCTACAGTAGTCACATGGTGAATGATAGCAAGCTTTTGGGCTGCTGACACTGTAACAGCAACATCTTTCTCAATACACTTTGATGACACACAAACTACGCTAGGGAAAATATACCACACGTACATAGCCCTTAGAATTGCGATAAACAATCTTTGACACAATAATGATGTCAGTACCGGTGCGTGTGTCCCTAGTTTAAATTGACCCCAAATGTAAGATTTCAAAGTAACGTGAGTTAACTTTCATCAACGACAGAAACTCCTCTACTCAAGACATGTGCTCACTTCCTTCAGTTCTGATCCAGAAAGAAAAACAACACACTGGCTTAGATCAGGGTTTCCTCAAACTTGAGTTGGGGCCCAAAATGGGACTTTTATTGAGTAACTTTAGAGTATTTCAAATCTTCTGAGATGCTTTAATGTTTGTGCTTTCAATTTCAAAGGAGAGAATGTGAATCAAACACAAATGTATAGCTTTTTCCATTTAACCCAACAGCCGAGGGACCCAGGGGGCAGTCAAACGACTCCCTGACAGACGGAACATGTCTGACATGCACTCTTAAGAATGACCCGTGACACCTCCAGTGCATTAGCTGGGTGAGAAATAACAAGCGTGTGCAAGCCCATGCCTCTGCAGTAAAGTAGAACATACGCACTAAAGGTTGGGATGTATGCTTCAACTATCACTCACTCAGAGGTCAGAGCTTAATCGTTTTCAGTTTGAAGAGGATGATGTTGCAGTAAGGTCCCTCTATAAAATAAACTACCGTTTTCCGAACTATAAGCCGCACCTTTCTATAAGCCGCACCCGTCTATGTTGAAAAATTTGATATTTACTGCATTTACAGAACGATTTTGAACTGTAAATGTACATGTTTTTAACCATCTCTGGGGGTGGCCATTTTGTCTTCTGTCGACTGAAAATGACATCACAACTGCTCACAACGACCAATCGCGGCTGACCTGTTTTCTGAAGCTGAGCCGTGATGTGCAGAATCATACATACAGTTAGGAGCAGTTAAATTGCGGTTGTGATGCAATTACCAAGTTGTCAACATAATTACTTTGACTGGTAGTCGTCAAGTACAATCTAATTACTGCTTGTTTCCGCAAGTTGTCCTGTAAAGTGGCTTCATAACACTTTTGACACTTTACAAGTCTAAACACCGTTTGAGAGAATCTGTTGTATTCTGTCAGACACTTTATACAACAATACACAGAGACGGAGAATAACAAAGTAGACCTGTGACTCACCCTGGTTGCACCCAAAAAGGTTCAGCCGTTTGTATGGATTTGCTGCTCTATTATTCTATTTTTGAGCGCCTTTTGTTTGTTTACTAGCCGAGAGCAAACAGGGTGTGTGCTATGGCAAGCAATGTCACAAATACATGTGATGTATACAATAAACGTTGATAAACATCTTTGAAACAGATGTTGAAATACCACGAATAAGACATTTTCACCGCTAACAATTCTGACTAACCACTCGCACGTGAGTTGAACCTGGAAAATGTCATCTGAAAAGACAGGTCGATGACCGATTATATGTCAAAGGATGTTGCCAGAGGCCAGATGGTAAAAACAGAGAAACTGGTGTGATACGATTGGACAATCTAGGGGTGAGCCAGCTATGGACCACGGTCAATATTAAAAAAAAGAAAAGTGGTAGCCTACTGTGAATTTTTGCTCTTGCTGGGCTGTTTCTAGCTGTAAATTGACGACATTCTTCTGGTTGGCTCAAGCTGCTGGAGCATACTATATCATCTCTTGCAGTGATTCTTAACTTTTATTGAGCCAAGGCGCATATTTGACATTCAACGAATTTCTCAGCACACTACCTAACAAAAATGCCACAAATTGTGGATGCACAGGCTAATTGTACCCATTTAGTGGAGGTGCATTAATTTGTTCTGCCTGTTATTATGCATCACCGGCATAAATAGATGACAAAAATAGATGAACAAAATAAAAATGACTGGTAGGGAATGACTGGTGGAAGTGGAAGGCTTAGCTGACACTGGGTGAAAACTGGGCCATATGGACTTATATTAATGGAATTGTTTCTTCGTGTGGATACTTGTATGAGAGCCAGATTGAGCATGGCATAGCTCCACAATCAATAACATGTTGTTGTGTTTTGTAAAATATGAAATAATAAAATGTTGGACTATGAAACATTCACTTTTCACAATTTGAACTTCTGTGTTGACTGGATTTATGAGTGGGTCAAATTAAAAGAAAGAAAGCAAAGAGAGCTTGTCTACTGACACGGGCTGTTCAATTTATTGACTGTGAAAACCTCAAGTGTTTCCACCCCCAAAACTTGACATAACTTCATAATTACCAGTCAAAATTGTTTTCATTGTTTTTCTTATTTCGTATTTGTTTTGTTCAAGAATGTAACCCATAAGAGCTTCGTGGTTAGTTAGCACATGGGCATGGCCTCACAGTGCTGGGTTGGGGGTTTGAATCTCACCTCCTTCCTGTGGTATCAGCATGTTCCCAGCTGTGTGGCTTTTCTCTGGATACAACTCTTTCCTCCCAAATGTCAGAAACATGCACGTTAGCTTCATTGAATACAACATTTTCCATTGGTGTTAATGCTTGTTTATAAGTCTGCTTGGGTGGGATCCAGCTGTATGACATTTGGAGAGTGCACTTTTTTTTTTTTTTAACCACGTTTATGACACTGTCCTCAGGTATACACATTTAAAGACCCCGTAAAGTCAAGTCAAGTCAAGCCAAATATATTTATATAGCCCTTAATCACAGGAAAGTCTCAAAGGGCTTCACATGGCCATAGCTGACAGCATACAAATGACATCCCCTGATCTTAACCCCCAGGAGAGCAAGGAAACCCCCCCCGAAAAGACATTTGAGGAATAATGAGAAACCTTGAGAAGGGACCACAGACGGGGGTATCCTTCTTCCAGAATGAATTTAGAGATTTGTTTCAAATACAATATATATACGTTTGAAGATCATTACTAAAAACATGTGCAGACTGAGAACAATGTAATACTGAATTGTGGCGATGAAGTGTGAAACTGTTTTACACCATTTCAGTGTTCCAGATTTTTTTGTGGCATGGCTAAAATGACACCACGTGACGCACAGTGAATTCCAGCATGAGTCGTCCCCTATCTCCAACTTGAGCACCTTTGTTCATATCAGCAGTCGTGATATGCAGTTAGCTCACTAGCTATCATTCCAATTTGGCACCTTTGTTTGTATCAGCAGTTGGGCCGTGCAGATAGCTCGCTAGCCATCATTCCAATTTGGCACCTTTGTTCTTATCAGCAGTTGTGACATGTAGTTAGCTAACTAGCTATCATTCCAATTTGGCAGGGCTGTTCACAACACTCTTCTCTCCGTTGTCAGGTTTAGAAGAATTATTTTGACTATACAGTCCTTTGTACTTTAAGCCATAAATGCATACCTGTGTTACGAAATATGGAAAATTTCCCCATTCAAGACTTATGGAATCTATCAATTGTCATGGAGAACTGTAAACACCGTGTCATCCATAAATGGGGGATTTTCACACGGGTCACAGATAACACCGTTTCAAGCAATCCCAGTAATTTATTGAGCCTTAACACGTTAACACTGCCAGACAGAAGACATCTGGAAGAAGCATTTTGCCTGAATGCTCCCAATGACATTCTCCTTTTTCACCTCATATTCTTGTTGAAGGTTGACAGTGACTAATGCCGCAAACTGGTGTGAGTGATGTGTTGGGTGGAGGTTAAGGTCTTCTTAGTGTACACGGGTGGAGATAAGGAAGGCGTGAGACAGGGCTTAGGTGTTAAGGATAAAAAAAATATTTAAAGAAAAAAACCCAAAAGACATTCCAGAGACAGGACCCACTATGTGGTGATATACTCAGGAGGGATACACCCAAAGCATGACTCAACACTTGATTCATGGTTGTGGGCAACTTTTTTAAGCATTGATTCCCAACATAACACATTTGTCTTCAATTGGTGCCATTCCTACAACAAACAGACGTCGCTTTTTTGAAAAGTGAATGTTTGTGAAATTAATTAAAGACAAAAGGATCTCAAGACTGCCCATTCTCATAAAGGGACTTTCTTGGGGAAAAACGCATGTAGTGGTTGTTGATTTATCTAAGCCCTAACAGCCTTATGATGGGAATTCTTGGAAAAGTGCAGGAAAACCACTTCATTCAAATGCCCAAAAAGTGGGCCAATTTTGAATTCAGCCTACAAAATATTCAAACAGTTCAAATTAGTGATGTGCATGACAGTTCTTTTAAGTGAACTGAAACATTAGAATCAGTTCATCAAAAACAACCGTTCTAAAGATTCGTTCACCGAATCGTTACTGATGCCCACATTACTCACCAGGCCAGGCCCTGATTTTATTCAGCCATACACACTTAAAGTCACAAATACCACAGTAGAATATGAGGACAACGACCCGAAGTGGACAAAAATACCTGTACCTATATTATTTAGGTTAATGACTAAAAAATATTTTCATCCAAATACTACCCAAATTATCGATGGGATAAGACATGAAAAAATATTTTGAACTAAGAAAACAAAAACAGCCCAATAAACCATCGTGCTTGACAGTGGAGGTTCCATTATGTAGCATGTCGGCCAAGTGTGTGGAATGTGGTATGAAATGTCTCTCTCTTTTTTGTCCAGTGTGGCTGCAGGATTTTTGCACAAGCTTCATACAAGTTGAGGAGGCAAATGTCAGCAAATCTCCAATATTATTCACTGTTTGGTTGGAAGATATTTCACATTCCTCTCAAGGTTATTGTATTCTGACAATCCGCTAATGTCTGTGTCCTTTGATGTTGTATGAAATGTCTGTCATCGTGGAGTGGGCATCAATCACCCACGTAGCGAACGAGAGGAAAACAGGCCATAAGTACATGCTGCAGGCAGATGTTTAGTCTGCACTTGTCAGCGTATGATAAATACAAGAGGACAATTAAAGAGGAAAAAAGTGAGCAAAAATTTAAAAATAAAAAGGTTCAAACGTCTTAAGGGGTCGTTAAATGCTAATGATATAAAATCATTCGGCCACACCTTTTATCAGCCTAAAGATGTTTGTTAGATTTCGATATACCTCGATTTACGAATGACCTCACATACGCGCTTTTTGGCATACTAAGCCGTCGCATGGTCAATTGTTTTTGTTTTGAGTTAAAGGCAAACATTTATTACAAGCGCTAGATGGTGGTAATGTCTTAACAAGCAGCACTTTGGCAGTTAGTGAACAATTCCTAAAAAAATATGTTTGCTTTAGCTGTTTACTTAAAACAAAGAGAATTACATGTCGTCTATTTACCCAAACCATGTAAGTTTGCCATGAAAGTGATTCATTGTGCGGGGAAAGATGATATTAGTTTTGAGTGTTTTGAGTTACTAGGGGGGTGATAGCACCAATGTAGAGTGAATCTCTGAAGTCATACTATGTTCTGAAACCGTGGTCTTAACACGACTGTACCCTTCGTTTCAACTCCAAGATTTGTTTGACTTTAAAGCATTTTTTTTCTCCAGCAAGTTCTAATTGACCACTTGTAAGGTTGTGGCTTGTGCTGTCTGAATTCCTTACAAAGGCTTTCATACCTACAGTGTATGCTCTGTCTATTTAATTCAAGTATCTGTATACATTTTTCATTTCTAAATTCCACATTAGAAAATACAGTCAATACCTATGACAGTGCCGAAGGCACAGCAAACATGCATGCACACAAGCTCACCTATAGATTATGTGACCGTTGCCATGATGATGGATGAGGATTCACGGTAGGCCAGATGGTGACTTGCACGTACGTATCACCCAAGCGGCTTCAGCTGGATATCCCATTACTGATTCAAATAGGAAGGATGTCCGAAAACACAAGTGAATCAGCAGTATTTTTCTTTGTCTGGAAGTGGTCACAAACTTGCGGGATGTGTCATTTTAGCTGGTAAACTTATAATGTGTTTACCATTTTATTGCATCTACTCACTTGTGGAATTGAGGCACTTGCAAGAGACATGCTAGAAGAAAATGAAGTGTATCAGAGAGTATATTACACTGTAGGCCTACATCAGGGATTCCCAATGAGGGTGCCGTGGGAAATTATCAACATACTTCATCTGGAAATTTTGGGGGGAAATTATTTCGTGCAATTTTGTTCATCTACCTAAGCCAGCGACATAGCGACAGAGTGACAGGAAGGATTATTAAATGCTCTTCCATTTGATGGCAGATGGTAAAATCATCCATTTTACCCACCTATTGCCATTTCTACAATAGAATATGTCGCTGCTTCCTGTGAGTATATCATGTACGTTCAATTAAACAGACAACAGACTAAAGAAGGCAATTTGTGAGAAAAATGAGATGAGATCATCATTATTTCAGTATTCATAGTTTGCAATGTTTTTGTACGCCTTGAGATTTTTTCTCCTGTTAAATGGGTGCCTTGACTCAATAAAGGTTGTGCAGCACTGCTGTACATACCAAGTACTTCCCCCCACTTGTTTCCACACATTCTGTATGTTCAAAACACCCAGTCGGAATTCAAACAGTGCATGTGCACAGTGAATTGCTTCAAGCTGTCAAGTGTGACAATTTAAATTCTCACTCTATGATTTTAACATCTCCTGACAGTGAACTACAGTATGGGGTCTTTGTGAGAATTTAAGATACACATATGCAGTAAGCAGAGCTTGGCATTTCACTAAAAATTGAGCATCCGTTACTCGTCATCCGACTGCACCGTGGGTACCCTTCCGTCGTCCGTCATTCGTCTTTTTTCCGGGGTTTAAAAAAATAGTACCCGCCTATAGGCTGGTCCGCCTCTGATTTGAAACGGGCTTCCGTCTGCGATTCCGACTGCAAACTTCAGTGGTAAAATTTCACCCGTCATTCGTCAACCGTCAGTAAAACAGGCGTCCGTCACATAACGGAATGCCCAGCTCTGGTCGTGAGTATATTAAACCTTGAAATGCTGAAAAAGAGGTGCAACACAACGGACGTTTTTTGTTTTATTGTTTTAAATACAAAAACATAGCAGTGCAGGTTGTGTTTAAAAAGCATACCAAGGTGAAGTTGGCTAATTGATATCAGACAGGTATTGTTTCTCCACCAAGTAGTTCGTTATGAAGAATTACACTAGGGTTACCTTGACTAAGCGATAAGGAAATGTCGGTAACAAAGACATAATGTTAAAGTGTCTTCAGAAGCTGAAGACACTTTAACATTATGTCGTGCATTTGCACTGCGCAATTCTGAACAGTAACCGTAGCATCAAAGCTAGAGCTATTGTATGAAAATTCCAAGCTGCTCATTAATTGTAGACCACGAAAGTAGCTTCACTTTGGTGACAAAGGTGCTATAGATTTCCAAGGTGTTATTTTAAAGCTACTATTACCACTTGTTGCTTTAAAATCCTGGTTGTGTTTCTAGTCATGGACAAAGCTCACAGCCCATGTGATGGCCACCTGTGTAAACGCTTGGAGTATCTCGTAGCTCTGAAGTGCAGACACCAGAGACCTGATTCATACTTTAGCTTTTGGAAGTCCTGTAGGCATGCATATGTTACATTCTCAATTTAGCTTGAAGCTCTTCTTTCCTCCCTTTTGTGCACTCTCATTGTGCCGCATTGGCACAAAAACAGTAGGTGCATCCAAGGGGAGTGTGTGTACAGTATGTCTATGTAAGAGGCTTCTGTGTATTGACACAACATTAACCCTCGAATGAAAATATTTTTGCCGTGATTGGACAGCATGAAAGGAACACCCCAAGCATTTGGACACGGCCTATCCAAACAAACACCAGGCGTCAGCACTCAATCAAAGTACCTTTTCACACTCTCTAATGCCTCTTAAAACCCAAAAGGTGAAGGGGCTTTCGACAAGGTCACTATGGAATTAATGAATGTTCAAATTATTAAGCATTACACGCTTGTGCATATTGCTGGTCAACAGTCTCTTCAAGGGCTTGGTTGATTAATCACATTTATTGATTCATTTGAGTATAAAGGATAATTGTTTTCAGTATCTATGGAACAAAAGCACAGGATGTGCTGACAATTTATTGATTTTCCTGACCATTTTGGCGTCTGTTTCTTTTTTAAAAGTGCTAGTAGCGAGTTTCAATGAAGCTAGGAAGAAACATGAGAGAAAAGACAAAAGACATGAGCGGACTGTCTTTTATAAAGGAGCAGGGTGGAAGAACACTGCCAGCCCATATATACATTGCAAAATCAGTGCTGATGTAAATGTTTGACATGTTTGGGCTTTCGAGCCAGACATTGTTTTGCTGAGGTCCCTTGCCTCATTTGTACAGAGTAACTCTGAGAAGTTTTTTTTAATTAAAGATTGCGTTTACTAGGATTTTTTTTTCGGGTCGATGCAGATTTGGCAGAATACAATTCCAATAACCAATTTATCGGTTTGATTAATTTAAAAACTATATGATGATCTTTTTTGGTCCCTTAATGCTTACAACAATAAATATATGAATTTCAGGCAGAACATTTGACCTTTTACCATATTTTGTCCTTCTGATTTTTTTCAGATTTTTTGGGAAGTTGTTGGGAATTTTTGCTTTCTGCGGAAAGAAAATGCTCCAAAGCCTTTTCTGGCATCAAGAGAAATAAACCAAATCCCATACAGGACAAAAGACAAACGTCTTTCAAGTAATGTCAGAACGATATCTTTTTTCTAAGCAAATATGTGTGTTTGGGGGTTTGGGTGGGGGCAGATGGGAGGGCGTATTTAAAAAAAAAAAAAAAAGAAATCAGATTTTTGTCATAAGAAAAATATATTTGAATTTCAAGGCCACATTGTCCGGCCCTATTTTCCTCTATTGTTGCTGTGGAAGATACTGTATGTGCTCCACGGGAGACAATAAGCACTACAAGTCTGACACAGGATGGGAGGGAAGTGGAAACTGAGTAAAAGGGGATTACGAAACAAAATGTGGGGGAACTGACTGTTCCCATCTATGGTAGAATGTAGACTGATTAGATCTATTAGACTGGTAGAGAGGAGTAAATGGATACTGCGCACACTGGCCACGTACATGAGCCTTTTTAAAATGGCTATTAATCTGGGCCAAGGATTTAGGCAATGGGGA
Source organism: Filicampus tigris (assembly GCF_054856515.1). Taxonomy (NCBI): domain Eukaryota; kingdom Metazoa; phylum Chordata; class Actinopteri; order Syngnathiformes; family Syngnathidae; genus Filicampus; species Filicampus tigris. Next base: position 22,693,656 of record NC_141220.1, on the reverse strand, counting down.
AAAGTAAATCCCACAGAGCACCTTTCATCAGGTTGTGAGGTTAATGCACACGACCAACACAAATGCCTCGGCTCCAGAAGGGCGATAGGGTGTCAGTCAGTCACATTCTCCTGACATTGAGCAGTTGTCTTGCCCAGACCAGCAGACGAGAGCCTATAATTGCAACAAGGCAGCGGCATAACCGAGTTTGTGTATATTGCAAGCCCACAAAGTCCTTCTGTTCTCTGGGGAACAGGTGCAATGTGGGAGTTGAAGCCACCAGATCCCCCACATTGGCGTGAGGGGCTGGGCTGCAGCTGCTACAGTTAATGCAGACAATTGTAATTTCATGATCCTGACTGTGTCTCAATTTATACCGCTGTTGTAATTTAACACCCCAATACACTGTATCTGCCTGTGTTTTAAGCAGTCAAACTACTAACGAACACATTTGGTTCAGCGTTGCCTGTCAGAGCCATGACCATAGAGTGGAAAATTCTTTAGACTCCAACATTATCCAAAAAGAGTTGAGGTAGTTATTCTCCTTTCCAAATCCCTTAGATGCTTGCACGTGAGTGATTAGCATGACTTCATGTTTGTGTCACCGCAAAGATATGAAAAAGAGATGTCAAGGGAAAACAGATGTCTTAGGCGGGATGTCGTGGCTCTCCTAACTGGATGCCTGAATTCCCCGCTCCCCCTCCCCCCACCCTACCGGTGAGGGAGACAGACTTATTTTCCTTGCCTATATTTTCTGGGACAAAGTTAATGTTCCAAGGGAGCAGCACTATTCATTTATATTGTCTAATGACAGCTTTGTTGCTAAGTATCAATCCAGAAGAGAGCATTAGTTGTTAAAGTGGGTTATCAGAGTTTATTTGTCGCCAAACACACTGCTAAAACAACACAGTCTGAGCGTTTATCTGGGGCAAAAAGTGGAGGTTTAAGACGAGTCAATCTCCACAATTAAGGCTAATAGGGCAGGTGTTCATGTTCAAAGTGGATATACTGAACTCCTGTCTTTATCTTTTGATGTCAATCCCAAATGTTTAGTCTACAGTATAAACAAAATAATTGTTCAAACACATTTGGATGGTTAATGAGCTAGAAATTCATTCATCGCCACACCTGTGTGAGTACAAAAAAAACACCCAAATCACTGGAAAGTCATCAATCAAACAGGAACGCTAACTCGACTTAAAAGTCAACACAATGACAGTCTTGTTAAAAAAAAAGAATGGCACACGGTGCCATGAAACCTTCCTCAAATATGCAAGAAATGCTTTGCAGATGTAAAATTTCAAAGAATGCCAAGTTTAAAGGGCAAGTCAATCCAAACATATTTTTCTCAAGAATATGTTCTATGCAGGCCCACTAGTTGAAACATGGCTTTCTGATTAATATTGCGTTTGTGGGATAGGAATTAAGCAGCAAAATCCACCCGTTTTTTAGCCATCTCGGACGGCGCCCATTTTGTCACTTCTGTCGACTGAAAATGACATCAGTCGCTCAGCGCTCAGGTAACGACCACTCATCTGTTTTCTGAAGCTGAGCCATGATTGGTCATTATCTGAGCCCTCAACTGTGATGTCATTTTCAGTCGACAGAAGTGACAAAATGGCCGCCCCCAGAGATGGCGAAACACAGGTGGATTAACACTTACTCTACAAACGCAATATTTATCACAATGCCTTGTTTCAACTAGTGGTCCTTCATAGAACATATTCTTGAAAAAATATGGTTGGGTTGACTCCCCCCTTTTAGCACAAGTCTTCTACAAGTACATTTTCATGAAACAAACGACTACTGTCACTACTTAAAAGACAAGGCAGCAAAAGTGATAAAGGGAAACAAAGTCTTTCTGTTGTGTTTTTAACCGATGTCTTGAAAAAAGACTAGACAACAGAGAAAAAAAAAATCACGCGCAAAACTCTTTCCACGATACCACCTTCTACATGAAATTCCATGGCAACAGTGCTACTGACTGTCTTTATGGCACCGCAAAGAGGACAACAACAAAGTGAGCAAAGCTGTTGGCTGAGGCCAGTGTTGATATCCTCAAGGCAGGAGTGTAAAAGGAGGTGGTGAAAGTATAAGGACACGGGAGAGGAGAACCCGGCGGTGTTCCTCAAAGCACAGCTCCTCATCGGGACAAACGGCCTCGCTGAAACCAGTTGCCCCCGAGCGACAAGGAGCTCTTCAAACAGTTGACAAGGTTGCAGCCAGCTTTTTTCAGCCTTTCAACAGCGGAGCAGTCATTATGCAATGGCACGTGGCCAAATCGGTAGTGGTGCTAGCAATCATCTTTACTGACTCACTTTAGAGATGAGGTTTGAGGATCCTCCCTTCCTGTTTGAGCGGAGCTTTACACATTTCACAGCTGCACTTGTACATAGCAAGCGCACGCCAGGCATGAGGCTCCCTGCTCCTCCCCTCTCCTGCTCGGGCGTTCCTGCAGGGCTCCCATCCAGAGATTGACTGACTCCAGAGGACTCAAGTGGAATAGACGCACTACAGCGCTTTCTGCCTGCTGGGAAAGACTAATGCAATGCTATTTTATTGATCAGATGTGAGGGAGTCTCTTGTTTATATGTTTTTTGCTCGCTCCCTTCCGAATGGGAAAGAGCGCATCCGACTCAACATCCAGACAAACAAACAGAAAGACCTACGTATGAAGAGCGGTTAGGCACTGCAGCATGAAGGCAACAACTGGACCTCTCTTCTCCCTGGTTACTAAGAGCAAGTGAGAAAATAACAGCCAGCGCTGTCCACCAAGCTTGTGGGTGGATGCGGCCAGCAGACTGCTATTACGGAAAGAGGAGACTGTGAGGAAGCAGCGCAAGCTGTGATGATGATCCAAAAATGGACCATTGCCTTCAAGGAGATTCATCTTTCATAGTTTTGGCCAAGATCCTTGATTAATCATTTTATCCTGGGGAAAACAGTCTTTCCACTGGTGCTTGGGTTTAGCGTCCCTTTCAGGCTTTCTTTGTAGATGAATGTGGAGCTTGTTCCTGAGAGGATGGAGGACTGCTTGAGGACCAGCTTTTTGGCACTGATGATATTGTATTTGGTTCCAAAGACAGTTTACACAGCCAACAGCGTTTATCCCAGAATACGGCTCTCACACAAAGGTAAGAAATGTGAAGTGTCTTGTCTAGTGCAATGGTTCCAGACCTTGTTTTGGGTTTGTGCACCCACAAACCTTTTTGTCAGACCACGAGTACCCACTCACTCATACGTGTTGATGACTCTCCAAAAGTGGATTCTTTTATTTCCTTCCCTTAGTTGGAACATTTAATTCTCAGGCATTTCCTTATTTTTAACTCAAATTAAACACAAAATAAAGAGTATGTTACCTGTAATTTAAATTTTAATTGGAAAAAAAAATGTGAATCAAATTAAAGAACAATACCTCCTTTGTTCTGTATTACTTTTAGAACATTTACCACAAAAAAAAAAAAAAATGGAGCTCCTCCGAATAAATCCACTTGAAACAGGCATTTAAAGTTTAAATATCAGTAACAAAACACTGACCAAGAGAAACACTTAGACCCGCAGCAGTTTTACTTTCCTTCTCCCTTCTCATCTTGTGTTGACACAAGGCTGTTGTGATTTTGGAACGGCTGTGCCGTAGGTTATTGATCTGGGAAATAAATGATTAAATGTTTCCATGTACCCCCTGCAATGTGAGGTGTATCCCTGATTGGGAAACATTGGTCTAATGTGTCGTGTGTGTCAGTGTCAGAGTTGCGCAAACAAATATCTCATTAAGCTCCTGTAAGAAACAAAGTAAGTAACTCCATGTGTTTAAAAAAGCTCCTCATCATGTCTCGGGGTCAAAATTAGTTTTAAGAATCCATCCATCCATTTTCTTCCACTTGTTCAGGGTGAGGTCACTGGGGCAAGAATAAAGAATGAAAAGGAAATAAAAGAACGTTATAAAGTGGAACCTCTCATATTGATGGTGCAGCATTCATAAATTCACCTATTCACAAGATTTTTTTGGGTGGGGGAACTTATCCTCCATTCTTCCTCATGTATCTGCGATTTTCTGTAACTTGACAAAAAAAATACCGTCTACAGTATGTATGATTTATCTTTTGTCTCTAAATGAGACCGGGAACCGTGACTTTTGGCTGTAAGTACACCCAAAAAACAAACCAGTCGTTCACTCAATCACATTTCTGCGGCCAAACATCACACTTACTCACTCTGCTCAAACCGACCGACTTGTTCATCCAATCACAAATCTAACAGCAGCAGTGTTAGATGTGTTATTGACAGTCAGCATGAGGAACTACTGCAGATAAGATGGCTGCTCTTATGTCTGCTCTGGCCCACGATAGTTTCACCAAACGAGGACTTAACACGCATCAAAATCAGTAGAATCCTTAAAAAAAAAAAACCTCGGCGCAACATCGCTAAATCCGTCAATAACCACCAGGTTGTGTTGCCACTGCATGGATACAGAAGTGTTGGGTCAATAAAAACAGAAACGCTAAGCACTGTAGCGCCAGCAGTCTAACAAAGCAGCTTACTTTACTACCAGCACAGGAGCCCATTGGTGCTTGACACCATTGCAGTCAAATATTCAATGGCATGTACATACTACCCGTATGTAAATCGTAAATCGTGTATGTGCGTGCTTAGTTTACTGTAAAGTGTTATTAACAGCTACATCGATGTTTAAAGATGCTAGTGTTTGATACACTATTAAAGTGTTTGTTCATAGTTTGTAGGAAATGTATGGATTCAATTATTATATGAAATATCATTTAATTTTAAGAGTGTCAGTTATTTGCAGAAAATTGCTATTCACCAAACAAATATTTCAAACCACCAGCGCCTAGCTGTCTCAGAGACCATCCAGCATCATAAAGTGCTTTAACACAGACTTTCCATTTCTTTGAGCTCGCAACATTTGACCATTTTGAATTAAATTGAAGTAATTCTACATAATTGTGCATATTACAGCAACATACAAAACTATTTTGACAGTCTCTAATGCAGCCAATTTAGTGCAGATCTGGCACAACTTCACATATGATAAGCACTGTACATAGAATTTTGCCTTCACCTTCTTGCCTTACGGGGTTCCAAGAACAAATAAAAAACTTCACTAGAGAAGTGCAGCATTGTAAAGGGTGGGGAATTCCTGCAATAATTCTTGGGCTACATCAAAGCCTACAAACCATATCTGGTAAAATTTCCGAGCAAGCCAATTGAAAAAGCTTTTACTGACCCTCTCACAAAGTTGAAGATTTTGACTTTCCCCACTGCACATCTCCAATTATTCAAGTTGTAAATAGTAAAATCCTTGGCTGCAGTGAGACACGAGCAAAACGGGCAGCATCCTTGTTCGGTAAAATGAAACCGCAGGTTGTCATCGTGATGTTTTCCTTGTAAGATTTATGCCAATGCCAACATGCAGATATTGTGTAGTGTGCCCATTTTCATCCCTCGATCACACGAAGAAGCAGCTCCTTGTTTGTTTTGCACAGCCATGGGGGCTGAAAATGGACAATGTGTCTGTCTTTAATTCCATAGAGGCACAGCTACGGAGGAGGTATTTAGCAATGGGAATGAAAAAAGGTGTGCCTGGATACTTTATGATATGCATTACAAACTGTCTGGTTCACTTGGTGACTGTGAGGATGACAAAGGTTTAATCTTTGCAGAGTAAACACTGTCATATTCTCACACATTTATTTGATCTCTATAGCAACAGAGTGGTAGTTCCACATAAGCCTGTTAGCCATGGTTGGATACACGTGTGGAATTTGACGGTCAATAACTTATAAACACACAGCGCTGTTGAACCTTTTACAAAAATTTTGGGGTCAGCAGTTACATCTGTGAAGCAGTACGATGTTCATTCATCTGTGCGGCATGATTTGTGACGGCTTTTTTCATAAAAGTAGAAGTCAGACATCTTAAATAGGTCTAAAAAGTGAGTACAAGACAAGCACAGCCGGTCATCTGTTATAACATAGTTCCTTTTCCTATGGCGGTCATTCAAACCAAATATGCAAGTTGGAACGTACCATATATGTTATCATGCAAAAAAGGTGGTTATGTCAAAATTACAATAAACATTTTATGAAAAACACATCTAGTTTATAAATTTAAACCAAACAAAATATAAGAACAGTAAGTACGGCAGTTGGCGAGCATGCTTTCTAGTGCTGTGTGGCAACTAGAGAAATTGAAAAATGAATCAATCGAAGATTTTTCATACTGTAACCACGGTATATTCGATACCAAATTTATATTATCAATTCTAAGAGACAGAAAATTACTTCACACATTCCATTACATTCTTGAGTTTTACTTTACAGCTTTGGTATTTTTCCACCTCAAGCACTTTTGTTACATAAATACATAAATAATTTCTAAGTGACAGGTCAGTGTCTGATGCTGACTTTTCTGATGCAGTTTTTCTTCTTCACAAAAATGTCTGCTTTCCCATGACAAACAAGGCCACTCCTGGCTGAAGGTGTCCTCAGAGTGGAAAATCTATGAACTGAGGCGTGGATGATGATTGCATACACAGATATCTTGTTGTCAAGCCTGATCACATTGGAAGAGTACCTCTCATATTCCTCAACCCAGCTCACTGGATTCACTTAGGTAGATGGCAGACTTCTATACAGCTGAATCTTATCCTGAACCTTCTCTGTGATGCTAAAAAGTATTCTCATTTTACGTCAAGTATTCATTAGCGAATAGCTCCTCAAGGGCAGAGCTTTAGCTTCTTCTGGAAACAAGAAGAAAAAAATACAGTCGGGGTAGGCTTACATGCCTAGTTAATTTTGGACTGAAAATTAAATGGGAAGGCGGGGCCAGGATGTCTTTCTATATTTTTATTTTACTGGTCTTGCTACCACAGCTTTAAAGTCTAAATCATCTTAAAGCAGAAGTCAACCCAAACATATATTTTTTTAAAGAATATGTTGGCCCACTAGTTGAAACAAGGCATTGTGATTAATATTGTGTTTTTGGAATATGAGAAATCCACCCGATTTTAGACATCTCTGGGGGCGGGCATTTTGTCACTTCTGTCGACTGAAAATGACATCACACAGATTCAGGGCTCAGATAACGACCAATCATAGCTCAGCTTATGGAAACGGGTGAGCCATTACGTTAACAAAGGACTTCGCTGAATGTAAAACTGTACATGTTGACATCCAAAGACATGACCATTTCTGGTACACTTGGATGAAGCGGAGTCTGGTTGTGATTTTGAGTTGTAAGAGATCTGAAGTTCAGTCTCCAGTCGTAGTGCTGACGTATAGCCTACTTAGTCTTCAAATTCAGGTCATCATAATGTGTAAGGACTGTGTGCGTGACATATGAAAGTGTGTTTGATCCACTGTGCCAAATATGTCCTTCAGTGAACGTCAAAAAGGAAATCAGACAAACACAAGCCTTTGCTAATAATACAAGGCTGTTGATCAATGTCAGCAATACCTTCATGTTTTTTAATAAACCAAATAATGAAGAGCTTGTGGTAAAAGCTGTACATAACTGTATGCTTGACACCCCACCAATCTCCAGCATCTGTTTTTGGTCATACGTGTTCTGGCTAGCAAAGTCATGTGGAACATGAGATCTAATTCAAGAGCCGGTATGATACATTTTAGTCATCGATGACCATTCATTTAACTAAAGGTACAGTATTGTGTCACAGGGGCAGAGCCAGAACTAATGGGTGGGCCTGGAAAAATCAGGGTGAGCCTGAATATTTCTCTCACTGAGCAAAATCCTCCTGTCCCGACACGTATATTCAAATAAAATGACAAACTGAATAATATGAAGGTCAGATCGTCCTGACAAAACCATAGTTATGCCATTCTTAATATTCAATAAAACAAAAAACACAATGAAATACAAATAAAAAAATAATTGAATACTAATTTACAAAAAAATTTAAAGTATATATATTTTTAATGAATGTCAACAAAACTACTGCATCATACAGACTGAGGTTTTTTTTTCTTTTTTTTATGGATCCATTGCTCAATGTTGCGGTCTGTAAGTGGATGCCTACTGTATATTTTCCCCAAGTTGAAAAGTCCCACTCATGCGTATAAGGCAGAACTGAATTCTTCACAAGCTGGTGGCTTGGATGCGGTTCAGGGAGAGCACTTATATGGATTCAAATGTTCTCCCTTAGCGTATAGAAAAATATTACCACAACATCTGCTATCTTAGCAATGTGGAAGTATTCAGGGCGACCTCTGCAAATGATGGACAGGACTAATGTGGAGAAAATATTTGTACCCGAGAGCTGAGGCAATTCACAAGGGAGGCCATCTACAAATTAAGTTTAGGTTGAGAAACCATCTCTAAAGCAGAGAAGTGTTCTTAATAATCCACCTATCTTCCACAAACAATGCATCTTTTCATCCCTTCCGAAGAGACTCCCTCAAGTTTGCCTCCAAAAGAATAAACAAACAACACAGTGCCTCTTGAGCCATTGTTGCAACTGAATGGAATATTAAAGAGGATGATTTCACCTTAACGACTGTCGTTCTGCATCCAAAAAGAATGAAACCATTTGAGGCCAGGTATAAACAGCCGGGCTTCTGCGTTAGCACTCAGGCTGTCCTATGTAGCCTATGTGTATGAGTGACTATCTTCAGACAAGAGGTGAAACGTCTTCTAACCGTCCATTTCGGATTAATTCTACGCCCTGAGAATATTTATACTGCAATATATTGTAGGATCACTGAAACCTTCTGTGTTTAAGCTGCTTGGATCAATCAAAATCATCAAGTTTATGCTGGCTTCTGCTCATGAATTCCTTAAAGCAGATCAGCATATCTGCCTTGGATGACTTTGGGAGAAAGCAAATAATTGCATGCCTTGATGTTCACATTCACAGTTACCTCCACCCTTTCTTTCTTCCTTAATGCGTCTTGATACAGATTCATTTGAGATAACCGCAAAACCGTAGGCATTCCAAGTTTCAATCATACGGTGTATTAAGCAAACATCCAAGATTCCACGCTGCATTTAGAGCAGACGCTGACCCTAATGTTTGACGATGCAGCATCCAACTTTCCTCCAAAGCCTCATCTTATTCCACTACTGGATTCCAGTTTTGTGTAATTAATTAATTTCCCCGCCAAAGAAACAAACTATTTTGCTCTAATTTGGAGCCTTCTGTATTGGATGAGCATTTGCAAGTATTCCTGGCTGCAGTACTACTTCTTTTTTCCCCCCTTCCTAAAACAGTCATAAATAGTGATGCTAATGAAACGTTTCACAGGGAGCATGTGTCAGGTTTATTGTCAGGCTGCGAGTTAGGTGGTCGGGCTTGGGTTGCGGTCAATGTCATGCAGCAATTTACACACTATGACCTAATTAGATATGCTGCTGAAGGTTTGGTGTTTTCCTTTAATCCAGCAGTGTCTTTGAATACATCGACAGCACAACCCACCCAAAGGGCCACGCGACAAACGGATGTCCAAGATACCATGGCAACAGCAACTTACAATGTCCTGCCGCAATATTTACCTCATACAGACATAACACTCAAAAATGTGACTGAGACAGGATTTATTTGCACGCCGGCTGACAGAAATGTGCCGGCTTGTCACAAATAGTTTGGGCAAGGTCTCATACCTCATCCACAGTTTATCTTTCAAGTTAAACGTTGCGTGCCATGTCATCAAGCAGAGTAAACAACTGTGCCTGGTGACAATATGCTGAGATTAGTGATTAGTCAAGTAGTGATTATAGTGTAATAAAGCCTCCCTGCCTCTTTAAACTGTAATTTCAGACCTTCCTTTGCCAACAAAATGGCAAGTCATATATTTTGTAGCTTTTAAAATGATGGGGCATCTACTTTGCTCCAAGAAGGGGAAAACCAGTGTCGTTCGTCAAAGAAATAGAGGATGGGATTTAAGTGAAGTGAGAAGTCAAATTAACTTGAATGGTACATGTTCACCTTGTGGAAAAATCTGAGTTTGACGTTGATTGGGTGAATCACACTTTCTAGGTTGACAGGAAAAATTGTATATTCAGCACACCTCCCTTGGTTTTCACCTCTCTACCTCATTTTCTCTATTGTATATCTCTGAACAGTTACCCTCCCAGTGTGTATACGTGTACATTAATCAGGTGTCAAGGAGGGAGGCAGCTGGTGAAGCTCCAATGTTCTGTCTGACCTTTTCCCCTTGAAAAAAAACAACAAAAGGACCATGGTGTGAAGGCAACGATTACTGGAGCCTTCACAGACTACATTTGCACTAAGCAAAAGAGTACATCATTCTACCTTGCACAACGGCTGGTACCCTCAACTGGTTTTGGACCCTTGACGTTTGAGTTTGACAACATAATTTTTGGATGTGAAGAGGGTATGGGCATTTCAGTTTTTAGGAAAATCTGTTCTTTTGTCTTCAAGACCAGCCTAATATAGACCCAGCAGAACCAATCTTGTATCTCCACTTGATAACAGTTTCTCACTCCATGACAATTTTGACATTACATAATGAAAGAGTGCCGCCAAACACCCAGTAGACTGCCAGAAAAATCCTTCATAACATACAGGCACTGTATTTCCACCGCAGAGAGCACTTCTCCCATTCACTTTGTTCTGAAGACTTACAAAATGGTGAAGACGAGTCAAACGCTGCATGCTAGTGAAACTTGGGTAACTCAATAATTTTCCTCGATATTTTACCTAAAACGCTCGCGTGGCTAATCAGCTATGCCTGCAGTCTGAACGCAGCCTTTATCACCCTCCATGTGGGACCCATCTTGAATGTGACATCATTCCACTACCACACGTACAAACACAAGGGGGATTCCTGAGCACAAGGTTTGTTTTCCGATAATGGCAACACACCACAGACCTGGTGACCCCTCCGCAACATCTGCAGGACACCACATTTATGCTTCGGCCTTAAGTACAGCCGACTCTTTGCTTCAATTTGTCTTGTTCCATCCTTTCTTCAAGTATTGTTTGTCTTCAAGCAGACATTTAGTCAGTGAGCAAACTCCATACAAACAGAAAGTTTGCTAATTTGAATTCTGCCATTAAAACACAAACTTCCAAATGGATGGAAAGATGAGTGAAAGTTTGACTTTTATGATCTGCTAGTTTATGCAACTCAAATCCCTCCGCCCGGCCTGCTTAGAGACCTGCAAATGAAAAAGTAGGTTGCTCACTGGCAAACGCATTGTAGTCTCAGTGTTTCCATGCACACTCCAGACGAATGCAAATGTTTATTTGGATTGCAGAGCTCCGAATCGTCTGCATCATCTTTCACCGCATATCAGATGAAAGTGTCCGCCTTAGGGGGGAAGGCTTTTTTTCCCTATGCATTTCCCATTTGATGTGGGATCCTGGCCAACTGTGGAAAACCCTCCGCCACCTCCTTTCACGTCTCTAGCTCGTGGCAAAGAAAGTCCTCGCTGGCTTTGGATGACAGGAAGGAAAGTTTGAGAAGGAAGAGCAGGGAAAGGAGATGAAGAAATCCCCCTCGTTGCCTTTTTATCAGTTCAAGACGTGGCTACAGCTGCACATAATGACAGGAGAGACCGACCAGTGTGATTGCAGCGCACACCTGTTGTGTTTTGAATTAAGGGTGCAGTTATGTTAATCATAGTAATGAGTTTAACACACCATACAAAATCTTATGTTTTTGCTAAGCATTTTCTTTTCTGCAAAGGGAGGAATTTACTGCATCCTTTCATTTTCTTGTTTTTCCCCTATTTATTTGTTCAGTCCTCAATTTCTTTCTTCCATTTCCATATTTCATTCATCCTTCCTGACCTACTTCCTCCCGGCATACTTCCCTTTCCCTTGCAGAGTTTCCAGTTTCTTACTTTCATTTTATTAGGTCCCAAGCACCATGCAGTGCCCAGAGCCAATCGCTGTCCACATCAATGGTCTTGCAACAAATGAAAAATTTGTCCCTCCCTCGGTTTCACCAATCGATATGGATCTATCATATATAGGGTATGCCTATCAAATCTTGAGAATTGATTGGAACCAGGACTAGCGTTCCGATTCTACCAGAATCTTTCATATTTTTAAATTCTGGTTCCCTGTTTTGTTACCAGTGAAAAGGCAATAGCAGGTGAGATTGGGGGATGGGATGGAGCAGGCGATGTCTGTGGGGAAGCGTTGGACATCAGCTGGGTGGCCATTGACTTGACGGTGGTGGAAAGGTTCTGTATAGAGTCCATAACTCCGTCAGGAGGTACTCGTGTCTACCGAGCAGTGCTCCCTGGGCGCTGATGGCTCAATGGATTGTGTCTGAGTCTGCTGGGTCCACGACTGGTCAGAACGTACCTTTGACATGAGGAACGGAATTGGGACCCAGAAGCAGGCATGACACAGAAGTGGAAAAGTAAACGTCTTTATATACCAAAAATACAAAGTAACAAAAGAGAGTAGGGCTTTATGCAGAACACAAAAATACAAAGTAACGACCAAGAGCAGGAAGCATGACGTTCTGAACACGTGCCATTGAGCAACTCAAGCCTATAGACACCGAGCCATACTCAACCCTTTGTGACACCCTAAGGTTCCATAGCAACTGACAACATCAAGGACCGAAAAACAGTCGCATCAACATGTCTCTTTTATTTGGTGATGTTTTGTGTTTCTTACTTTTCCTCCTCTTTTGATAACTTATTTGTATTTTCTTCTCTTTACTTCCCTCCATCCATTGACCAATCATTTCTCCCTCCTCTCCTTTGTTTGCTTCCTTCTTTTGTTTCGCTTGTCTTTCTCCATGTTTCTCTATTTCTGTTTCCTGTATTGCTTCATTTACTCATTCTTCCTTCCCTTGTTTCATGATTACTTCCCTACTTCCAGCCTGAGCGTATACGTCTATGGCAATTATTCCTTTTATCGAACAAGACAAGTGAAAAGTGGATGAGCAAGGACTTTTGGTGTGCGTGCCGTTTAAGGCATCACTTTAAATAGCCGTTGACGCCTGTCATCTAAATAAGTGCTAGCAGATTTTGACTGCGCACCTAAAAGGAGTTCCTTGTTTTGGGAGCCAGACTGACACTCAAGCATCAGAATGGAATGTACTCCTTCAGCCAAGTACCGTCTAACTGAGAATCGACCGCGAGAGGCGCGAGTCTGCATGTGTGCCGATTCGATAATTACAGGGAGCACGTATGACTACTTGCCGCAGCACCTCATTCGCTAGCACGGAGAAATTCCAGACACACTGCTACTCAAACAAACAGTTCTTGTTTTTGCAACATTTAGACCTTAATCGCAACTAAGAACTACTTGCACTCACCTGCTCCTTTGTGGACTCCTAGTCCTATTTTAAACAAATAGGGGTGAGATTTTGCTGTGATTAAAATATGAAAATGGGATAAACGTTCCCTGCATCAATGCCCATGATCAAGTTTCACTAAAATATACAGACGATAGAAAATCCAGCAATTAGCCTCTGTAACCTCAGCAGGAAACGACACCTCAGAACAAGGTTCTCCATTGTTGTGGTCCGCATAAGTGAGACATTTAGCACCTTAAAGCAGAGGGTTTTTTCTTGGTGATTAACGCTCACCATTCTAAAGTGATGTAGCTCAAATTTACAGGGAAAAATATTTGGTGTCAGCAGAGGACTTCAGTTGCTTTGAAACACATCACGTTAGCCCACCCACAAAGTTGTTTAATTGGACAACTAATCCAAAATATAGCCTTGTAGTATGGGTCAAACAATATCACTATGCATAATTGTTTTGCTGGCCATTTTGATACTGTATCGCTACACCAGCATTAAATATCCATATACTTGCAGTGGGAAAAAGACAATGTTGACTTATCGTACTATACTTTCATGATACAGTATCAATATACCAGTATCAAATATGTATAATAGGGATGCAATGACTAAATATCAATATGGTGATGTATCACATCGTTGTCTTTTACAATACACCAGCATCAAATATCAGTTTCACAGAGCAAGAAGACCTTTTTAGACTTTTTTTGCTTTTGCAGTTACATCGTCACTTTATTGTCGTATTAGACAGGAATCAATATGCGGACAAATTTACCTTCATGGCTGACAGGATTCCTTCTGTGCCAAAGTGTTGTATCTAACCTTACGTTTTTTTCTTTTTTCCAATTTTCGTTAAACATTATAGTTTTTTTTTCTTTTCATGTGCATTCCCTGCAGTAACATTGTAGTCACAGTCTCCACTCTGGTGGTTCAACACATGTAATACCATGGATTACACAGCATGCCCATTTTACTGATGACTAAAAAGGTGGATAGCTAACTGTTAACATTCAGTGCATACCTTATCCCTCCTAACCTTCATTGGCCAACACTTTTTTGTATAAACCTACTTACATGCACTCACACTAGAACGGAAGAAATTAAAATCCATTTATTGAGGGCTGGTGTAAGGTCTGGGCATGGCCAGTGCCTAAATTAAATCCCTTGTTGCCAATGTAAATGATTTAAAATTTAACACACATCAGGTCACCTGTTTTCCCACCACAAGGACACCTGGTTCAGGCCTTTTTCGGATAAAAGCGATATTTATTTTAAATCCACTGCTGTTGAAACTCACAGGAAGCGCATTGGATTCAGCGTCACCTATTTTCAATCGCTTCACCTTCAAAGCCTTAGATGCGTTTCTGCTGATTTACACACTGTGTGCATGCAGCACATGGAGAGCATGTTTAGCGGAACAGCATGCCAGGCTCAATCAGATCATCCGATGAACGTTTGCACGCATCCACTTTTCTGCATATTGAACATATGAGCAACTCTCCACTGAATGTATGCAGCTGGGAGTGTTCTCATCCACATGTATGCTTCTTCCCATATGTTTTGAGGTCCTAAACATGCCAAGATATTGCATGTTAACATACATTTAATGTATACTGTACAAAGTATATTACAACCAATGTTCCCTCTAATTTTCCATGTCAATGCGCATTCATACAAACTTTCTGAGCATTCCTTGGACCACGGTGAGCAACATCAGACTCAAATTGACTTGTCCAGAAAACAGTGTAACTAAATGGGAATTCCGTAATAATGATTTAATAAATTAAATTATTTTTCATTTACTTTTCATAAACAATATGTGAGTATAAATATGGTTGAAAAGGTAAACTATATTTAACAATTGCAATTGCAATCGCGCACATGTGCAGCATAGAGGGAACATTGCCTCCAAGTTCCAACATGCCTTTTCTACAACATAAATGAATCAAAAATCACTTTTCCATGACATTTTGCACGTGGTTGATGATCAGTAAATTATCATTTTACTATTACAACTATAAACTATTAAAATGTACCTATTTTTTAGTCCAACCACACGTTTGGTCAACCAAGCTCTAGACAAATTCCCGTTGAAATAAATTTCTCTCTTCAGAGAAACTCAAAACAACTTATTTCCCTCCTACCTAATAACACACCAGCATCCTGCGTAGCTATCATTATTGGTGTATGACTGGCGGATTGATGGATGATGTGACACACTTGAAAGCAAAAGGGTTAACACATGGGAGGAAGCGACGAGATTAAAAGATAGCCCTCTGCTATATCTCTGGACTATTCTTCGGCGGAGATGTTAAATTCGAAACACATGGTACATGTGCGCAGTTATGACGCAGACAATCCTAATCCTATCTATCATTCATATCTGAATTGGAGCATTTATCCATTCGATAGATAGCTCCTAGATATAGTACCAGATAGGAAAAAAAAACATAACTATAAAAGATATATAGATTGTACTGTATATGAGATTTTTAAAAATGAAAAAAAAAAACATTTTAAAATCTATGTCACGAAAGGGTGTGCAAATGAAACTTATTATGACTATACACCCATAAAACAACACCAACAAAAATAGAAGAGGGGATCCTCTATTTACCATGAAGAATACATCGTTACAGTACAAATTGGAATACTTTATGGTTAACGGTCCACGGTGTGCACTTATATAGCGCTTTATCTACACCATAGGTGTCCAAACTCGGTCCTCAAGGGCCGATGTCCTGCCTGTTTTCCATCTGTCCTTGCTGCAATGCACCTGATTAAAAAGAGAATGATCGTTATCAAGCTTCTTCAGAGCTTGCTGATGAGCTCATCATTTAAATCAGGTGTGTCAGAGCAAAGAATCAGAGCTGGAAAACCGGCAGGAAAACGCCCCTTGAGGACCGGAGCTGGATATGTCTGGTCTACATGTTCTCACTGTAGTCACTACAGTGGCCTACACCCGATTTTCATACAAATATTTACTATTATTATGGCTTTACGGCTGCATTAGTAAAGTGATAGACGGCGCGTTGCGACTTGTATGCAAACTCGGGTTACGTCGCCACAGTGGGAATTGGAGAACTCCATCGTAAACTAAAGGACTCTCTGGACGATGTATCATAGAAAGCTATTAACGTCACAATAAACTTAACACAGCTTTATTTATAGAGCACTTTGCAACAGAAGGAACAATATTAAATATTAAAGTGAAGCATTTACTCACCGAAACTGCCGAAGAGTGATATAATAAAAGAGCAAAATCCATCCGCCTTTATTTCCCTTGTGTTCATGGCTCGGGCTGGATAGCCGTTGAGGCTTTGATGCTAACATTCTAGCATACAGCTCATATTTCCAAGTTTGTTAGGACCCATATCCATCTGATTGTAAGAGGCTAATGAGATTAAACACTGATTGGCACCCGTGCGCTCTGCATAAAATCGGGCGTAATTTCATTTTCATGCCAGCGCAAGTCAAGTTGAGCGTGTTTGGGGCTGTGTTGCACCTGTCTGAGTGTGCCGACACGCGAAGCAGCCTCGTGTCCAACGCACCTACTAATTTGGTGACAGAAAGTAGTCTGCACTCGGGGTGAAAACGGGCGCGTCTTAATTTTTCGTGCTGGCGCAATGGTCGAGTTCATCGTGTTTGTGAATTTGGTAGACACGCTACACCTCACTGGGTATTATTCACTCATATCGCAATTCGGTGATGAAATTAACTCATTCACTGCCATTGACGAATTTACTTGTCTTTTCACAGTCCAGCCATTCAATCCTAGGAACTTATTTATATTTTTTTCAAATTTTTTCAAACGTTTGGGTAAAAGAGGGTCTGAAAATGTCTGCCAGTGAATGAGTTAAAATAAATAAACAAATAGATAAATAAATATATTCCCTAAACTTATTAGTGCCACTGACTGTTTTCATGTGAAAACATATTTTGAAAGGCTGGCATAGAAACAAATAAAAATTTGATATGATTAAAAATATCACTCATTTGCTACGCTTCAGCGTGACCAGTCATATGCCGCATCCTGAGTGAAGTGTTATCACAGTAACAATACGATGCTGTAATGTGTGTTGTCCTAAAACTTCTGTGATGAATAAAATATCTTGTTAGTTGTTGTCCACAAATTATTGGACATAATAACACAATGAAGAAGCGTTACTTCGCATCTCTGAACCCATTCTGTGGTCCCACTGCCACGGGTATGAATCTAGGCATACCAGTAATGGGTATAGCAGTAATCGGCCCAGCCGAAGCAAGCAACATGAGGCTAATGCTAACTCATGCCCATTCGACCTTGAGCGGTCTTTCGTGTTTGCTGGTCCCATTTTGTTATCGCCTCATATCATCAGAACATCTTGTTTTGGCCTGCATTGTTTCAGCCCAAAGATTTGGATCTGAAGTGTGGGCCAGAAGTTTGCCAGAAACAAACAAAAAATATTTAATTGAATTTTTTGGGGGGAGATTTACTGGTCGCACATGTGCAAGTAGATGAAAAATATACTCACACTGCCTTAAATTTTACATTTTAAACAAATGCCGGCAGTGGGATGACACAACCAATGAGAGCACTGGGAAGCAAACAGACTCTTTGAAACCATTTAATAACATTCCAAAGGGGAGAAAATGAAAATATTCAGCAACTTACAGTATGACATCGCACTATTTGTAAAAGGTCAACCACAGTTTTCTTTGATTAGAAGTCTTATATTTCAAATTGCACTGAGCACAACAAACGGGAAAGCTTGAAGCATTGATGTGGTGAATGAACATTGACAGAACAAGGCTAACAATTCTTAAATTCAATAAACCATGTCCAACCTGGGCATGTGAGTTGCACGATTTGAAATACAATACAAAGCACCGCCGCGGTGTTGTCATAATCATATTTGTTAATCCTGAATGTCTCGTGTTGATGTTATCACGACAGAACTTTGGCAGTTGAACAGGACGTGGGTGTTCCAGGTCAATGGAGTGCCTCTTCTGCCCCAGACCATGCTGCTGGACGAGGGCCACGAGAGGCTTTATGTCGGGGCCAAGAATGCTCTGTTCTCCCTCAGCCTGGACCAGGTTAACACGCACCACAGAGAGGTAGTCCTGGTCCAAGACTAATGAACACTTAACCCACTTAGATGTGCATGTGTAGACATATAAGGGGCTGTATTTTGTACAAAACCCAAGTCATATTTTGAACAATGTCAATAACTCTTATTTTGTTCCCTATACTATTTTCCAGATCCAGTGGGCCAGTACAGAACCCCAAATAAAAGAATGTTTGATGAAGGGGCGGGAAAAAGTACGTCAATAACTGCACATTACCGTACAGCATTAGTAAATCTTCGCACGTCGCGTAGCTTATGTTATGGACCAATTAAGGTTTCGGCTCTCTTACAGCTCATTGACCTTTGTTTCACCTGCCCTATTGACATTATTGATAATGCAGTAAACGTCTGGCTTTCTTCCATTACACATTTCCCCACCACACAGCCCCCTGATGCAATGTCGTCACCCCAGTGATTTATTTGTGCTAATTCTTCCAACAGATGGAGTGCGCAAACTACATCAAGGTTTTGCAGCAGTACAACCAGAGCCATCTCTTGGTCTGCGGGACAGCATCCTTTAACCCCATATGTGCCTTGGTACACGTGGGACACACAGGGAAGGTGAGTCATTGCAGTATCGAGCTCCTCAGTCTCCCACCTAGTTGCAGATGCCGATTTTCTTTGTGTGCTTAAGCCACAGCTCGTATGTTTGATGTCAAGTCTCCATTTTGCTCCAGTGGTCTGTTTTGTCCATGCCTTCGGTCTATTCTTCAGAGACAAAAATGTCATCTTTTATCTTGCTTAAAAATGTAACATGCAGATTTCCCTAAGAAGATTGAAACGTAGATCTCCTGACTGTGTCTCAGATGTACTAACCACTATAGTGACATGCTGCCCGCTGCATAAATTAAAGTCCATGTTAAGCGAAAATAAATATCTCAAGTAAATTTGACACACGACAGGCAAGAATGTTAGTAACAACCCTCGCCAAGTAAATAAAATGAGGCTTCAAAATCTTGAAAAATCATGCCTCCTTTCTCAAATGCTGTCAAAAATGGATGCTACTTTGTCAATCAACCTTTTAAGCCTACTCATGTTCAAGCCATGAAAATATTTTATAATAAAATTTTCCACGCCACGACATCAAGGCATTCTAAAGCAGTCACGCTAGTCCGAAGTATCTTTCCACACACTGGCTGTCATGTTGGACTTGTTTAAAAAACATTTCCCTCCTCACTCACTTGATCTTCCACCTCTCTCGCTATGACATGCATACACTCACAGCTGACAACGAGGCACTCAAAAGGGGCCAGACCAGTGGACTATTGGAAGGGAAGACTTGTTTAACTGCACATTGCAATTGTGCGATTTAAGTATGTATATAGTGGGGAAGGGGCGACTGGACCCTGTTTTAGCCACACCCAAAAATATCAAGAAAATTGAAATGGTGAAAGACAGTCAAACGCTATATCTCCACAATTGAGTACTATTTCGACATGTTCGATTGATTTATTGATTGTTTGAATTTATTTGGCGATAGCACATAAGACAACCCAGTAAAACTTCCCGTCACTCAGTCAGGTATTACTTAGGATAAAAACACAATAAAGCCCAAGGGCTCACTTTGGATAAAAACGCAATAAAGCCCAAGGTCTTATTTCCATTGTGATCTTCAACAAAAAGCAAGACATAAAACACTTAATAAAGCCAACGTCCTATCAATGCATACATGTGTAATATGTTTCGAAACAATTTTTTGAATTCACTTCACAGGGTTTTAAGTGATTAAAAATGACTTGCAACAATTCCAATTAATGAAACAATCGAATAACAAAGGCAGCACGGGTAGGCAATGCGATAAACAAGTCTCCCTCACACCCCTTTGGCTCTGGGGCAAATCTCGGCTGTCAAGTTTGCACGCTCATCTCCACGAGACCCTATTTTCCCCTCCACATTTCTGAAAAACACATATGATAGATGAATTAAAGTTTTGAACGTGAGTGAGGGTGCTTTTTTGTCTTGTGAGTGGTGACCTGGAGCTGGCCTTTGTTACAGTCAGCGGAGGGGCCGTATTCACAGCACAGCGGGCTTCCAGGACCTTCCACATAAATCAATGACATTTCTGAACCACCAGTGATGGTCGTAAAATGCGGGCTGTGCCTCAACGGCTTTTTGTGTGTGTGTATGTGTGTGTGTGTGTGTGTGTGCCACCTGGTTGTCAGAGCTCTGAGATCAGCCGTGCATGTGTTGAACTCAAATATACCTGTAAGAGCAACAGGCCTTTATTTTGGCTCATCCATCACTTTCACCTCCCTCTCATCTATCACTTTCTGTCCACAGTTCAGCGCTCCGACGTTCCTAATCACACAGCTGGTTTTGTTTGGATGCTTGTCGTTTTGAAGTCAAACAATTTGCGTGCTGTTTTGTGCCGACAGGACAGGGTATTTACTCTGCAAGAGGAGAGCATTACGAGCGGTAAAGGACGATGTCCGTTCAACCACAACAGTCCCTGCACCTCTATACTCTCAGGTAAAAAAAAAAAACCAGAGCTAAAATCTCATGTGTCACACCCCATACCAGAAAGATTCAACATTGCAGTTGCTTGTTTCTAATCCATTCAATGCTGCCATCTTGTGGTCTTGTTCTATCATATATTCAAGACAAGCTGTGTCGTTGTTTGTTTCAGGTGGAGAGTTGTATGTCGGCCTCTACACAGACTACTGGGAGAACGATGCTGCCTTGTGTCGACTCAACAACCGCACCTACACGCGCACCGAGAGGGACGACAGGCAGCAGCTCAACGGTCAGTTGAAATCCATCCATCCACCCATCCGTTCATCTTCTAGACCATTTATGGTGTTCAAGGAGCTTATCCCAGCTGACTTTGGGCAAAGGGCGTGATACACCATGATCTGGTTGTCAGTCATATATAGACATAAAGGGACAGAAAGCCATTCAGACTCACATTCGCACCTTCAGAGTGGGAACTGAGGCTGTCCAATAGGGGGTGCGGTGGTGCACAACTGCAATACGGAGACTACAACAGATCTTGATTTACTTTTTCTAAAGTAGAAACTTGTTTCACATTTGTCCGTCTACAGAACCAAGATTTGTCGGCTCAGCAGTTATTCCTGATAACAACGACAAAGATGATGACAAAGTTTACTTCTTCTTCACTGAACGTGAGGTGGATGCAGAGGGCATCAACAAGGCTGTCTACACTCGCATCGGGCGAGTCTGTGCGGTAAGGATCTGATATATTGTTGTGGCTTTTTTTTAAACTAAACCCATCTTGAAGCCAAAAGTGCTGAGCGTGCAGTCATCCATCATTTCGTGTCCTATCGCCTCTTAGAATGATCAAGGAGGACAGAGGATGCTGGTGAACAGATGGAGCTCCTTTCTGAAAACTCGACTCATTTGCTCTGTGGCCGGACCTGATGGCATTGATACTCACTTTGATCAACTTGGTGAGGGCACGTGGTGTATCTCATCGGGTTATAGTTTATACAGCACCTATGCAAGTTACAAAGTTGAGAAATATATACATAAGCAGAACTAATTACACATTCCTTGATTGATAAAATTGTTGCCAAATGCTTAATCTGGATAAAATCCAGATTGAAGTTTGTTTGATATTAAAGATCAAATCACATGATGGCATACAAACTGATTTAAACATCTGAACATGTTAAATGATATTTCATGTCCATTTCATACTGATGTCAAATTCACAATCTGGACCATTTCCAGATCCAGATCCAACTTTAGCCTCTCGCCTTACATATGCACGATCTCGGAGAATGACTGCCCCGTTTGAAAGATCAACTGTCTACAAAAGCAAATAAACAGAGAACCTGACGAAGTTATGCTGATGAAAATGTTCTCTCTTCCAAAATAAATTCTGCTTTTTCTTTTTCAGAGGACATCTATGTGTTGAAGAACAAAGATGGGAAAACCCCAGAAATCTTTGGCCTTTTTAGCACAACAAGGTGAGGAAGATGACGTTTCTGTTTCATGGCATGTAGGCAAACTGATCACTCAAAGTATTCTTTTGCAGTGCGGTGTTTCAAGGCTATGCGGTGTGTGTCTATCACATGGATGACATCCGAGCTGCGTTTAATGGCCCCTTTGCCTTTAGAGAGAGACCTGAGCATCACTGGACACCTTCTGAGGATAAAGTCCCCTACCCACGGCCTGGATCTGTAAGTCCTGTTTATTAATTGACATTTTCATTACTTGCATAAAAATAGTTATACAAATAACATCAGGTTTATTTTGAAGAAATATTGTTTTGCATCCACACACTGATCGGTTTGATGCAGTGAATTTGAAAGCCTAGGCTCACCTGTCAACAGTGACTAATAGATCTGAGTGTCATCTGGACAACTGTGGTAAGGACACTTGATAGATGTGTACAAGCTGACCTAATGGAAGCATGTATAGGTTGAACAACACGGGTCCCAACATTGACTCCTGAGGAACCTCAAAAGTCATAGCCATTTTGATTTAAGACCAGTTACCAATTTCAGCCAAGAACGTCCTGTCCTCAATATAGGACTTGAACCAATTTAGAACAGTACCAGTTTCCCATCCAGGGTTCTAATCCATGTGATAAAATCACACGGACGACCGTCAAAGGTTCAACGGAACTAAGACTGAGATTTCGCCTGCCTCTGTTTTCCAAGCAAATATCTTTTGCCACCTTGATCAAAACTGTCTCATTAAGACTAACACAACCATTATGAATTGGTCTACAGCTTCTATTAAAAAAAAAAAAAAAAAAAAAAAAAAGTGCCTGCCCACCCCACTGAATGTGAAATTAAACAACCAAGTAAATCTTTTTGTGATCTGCCTATTTTTAAATTTTACTGGATTACAATATGACTGATTTACATAATATGACCCACACACCATGTTTCTCCATCTATGAGTTGTAAGCTAGGCTATGCAAAGATGTAAACTCCACACAGGAAGGTCAGAGCAAAGTGGATCCACTACCCTAATTAACAGATGTAATATGGTGGCTTGGTGATGAAGTGCTACATCAGTGAGTGAAAATAAAATCAATATGGATACTGTCTTTGTGATACTTTGCAGTTTGCACTTGCTTTTATAGACTGGATAAGTAGCTACCCACTTGGCTGCCAGTCACCACGGTAACCAAAGCCACACACTCAAAACAGGCCAATTTCATAAAGGCGAAAGAAAGAGGGTGACCAGCGCACTACAATTCTCGATCCTCAGAATATTTTGGTGAAAGCAAGTCATAGAGGTGTTATTCAGGCAACTGAGAACTGTTTTAAATTGCGGGGAAAATACTTAATGTGTCCCAGAGGCCTGTTGACTTGATTCCAAAACGCGACAATTATGCATTCACGGCACACTGTGTTTGTCTTTGACTGATGTATTTAGAATGGAACATCACAGTGAGCATGTAAAACACCACCATGCTGAATGTCAGTAACCTCCTTCAGGTCATGCCGCGCCGTGCATAGTCATAGTCAAACCACAGCATACCATCTTTTTTATCGACACAGTAAAATCGTGCCAATGCAATTAATTGACTTCTCTGCTTCCACCGGTTTCAATCCTTCATCTCATTGACAGTGTGCCAGCAAAGTCAATGGTGGCGGCTTTTCAAGCTCAAAGGAGTTTCCAGATGAGGTTCTGCGCTTCGTGCGCGCTCACCCCATGATGTATCATCCAGTTCTTCCGCAACATCGCAGGCCGGTGTTTCTGCAAACAGAGCCGAGCAGGAGAAAGTTGACACAGGTTGCGGTCGACAGGGTTCAAGCCCAGGATGGACACTACCATGTTCTCTACATTGGGACAGGTAGTGGTTGTTCTTTATATTAACACACATTGTTGTACAGCTTTTTAGTTAATATTGTAAGGACATATTTTTATTTATTTATTTTTTGCTACAGCTCTTGTATTAGATACGGTATTTATCCATGTTTTCAAGTGAGTGCATATTTGCTTCATTCATATGATCAACATGAATCAGTGTGACCCTGCATCTTCATACTACGATATGCTAAGATACAGTACATTTTGTTATAGAATATTAAAATACAATGTTCTATTGTTTATATAGAACATTAAAAAAACAATGTTCTATAACAGAAACAATAGTATTTGGTAGAATAAGATACAATACAGTAGCTATTAAACAATATTATATAGGTATGATATGGTATGTTACAGTCCAAAACAAAATTATTTTATACAATTTAATATGATACGTAATAGACATACTACGTACTATGGCAGTACCAAACACAACGAGCTGTTATGACATGTTAAGAGAGGTCTACGATACAATATGATTTGGTATCATAAGCAATGTGCTAGAAAATACGATTTTGTATGATAATTTATGATACAGTAGTAAACAATAGGTTTTGGTATGATACAGTACCATCCTGTACGAAACGGTACTACGGTTCGGTTTATTATGATTTGATGACTCATAATATGGTAGACACAAACTGTTCCAAACAATCCACCATTGTTGCCTCTTCCCTTCAGATGACTCACTGGTACTCAAAGTTATCACAATCTACAACAAAGACGCTGACACAATGGAAGAGGTGCTGCTGGAGGAGCTGCAAGTGTTTGAGGTGTGAACGTAGCAACAGTGTAGTTTGTTGTAATGTGGACCAGATCCTGATTAAAAATGTTTTTTACCCTAGAGCTTCTATACATAAGCAAACTTTGCTCAAATCAAGTGATAAAAACATCTGCAATTGGGAAAACAAAGGGTTGAGGGCTCTAATATCAAATGGAAATTGTTCCCAAATTTACATTTGGATTAGATTTGGACTAAACATGATTTGATATTTTTAAAATTTACATAAAATAAACTGAAATGACATTACATCCATAAATAACTTGCCTTTTCTTTTCATTTTCAAAATATCAGGTCATTCATTCATTCATAATTAATTCAATCAAAATCAATACACCAACCATTCACACTTGCTTTTACACAGACGGTGACTGAACAAGAATCATTCCATCATAACAGCTTCTGCTCCTGCATATATGAGTAAAACTTGCTCAAATTGGATTATAGTTGGCAACAATAGAAGTAATAAACATTTTTTGTGTTATTTTCACTTGTGGCAATTATATATTGATGCCAAATGTATAATGTGGACCAAGCCACACTAAATAAAAAAAAAGGTAAAAAAAAAGATTTAAATTTAAAATTGTTTCCAAATTCACATCCAGATATAATCCAGGCTAAAATTGGCATGCCTTTTCTCTTAAAATCTTGTACAAGATAAATAATATTTGCTTTTCTTTTTTGTTTGTTTTCCCAGTTTTAGTCAATTACTTAAATTACAAGAAAAACATCATTCATACTGCCATTCACACATACAGTCACTAAACAAGAAAACTGCACTACCAATAATCAAAATAAAATTAACCCATTGATTTTAGTTAATGGCCATGTAAATATAAAAAAAATATACCGGTACATATTTTTACATCTTGCAGGTCCCAGTGCGACTAACATGTTAACACAGATACCTGTCTTTTATTCTCGCAGGTTCCAGCTCCAATAAAAGAGATTATTATATCGCCTAAACGGGTAAGGCTGAATATGTGGACTTTTTGCGATCATAAACCCAATATGTTCCCTGTTTATATTGGCTGTATTCAAATTCATCATTCCTGCAATTTTGCTTTTAACCACAAGATGATAACATTGCATCACTTTGCATGGCTGTGGTCCACCATCAATCCTGGGCTTAGCATTGTTGAGCATATTCAACATCTTGTCTGTGTCTTTTTTTGGGGTTGCCAGCAACAGTTATATGTGGGCTCAGACGCCGGCGTGGCCCAGGTCAAACTGCACCAGTGCGCCCTCTATGGCTCAGAATGCGCCGACTGTTGTCTGGCTCGAGACCCCTACTGCGCTTGGGATGGCTTCACCTGCTCCAGCTACTACCCATCTGGAGTCTACACCAAAAGGTAAGTGCCAGAGCAGAGGTGGAAAAGTACTCACATGCTTAAATGAAAATACAGATAATTGTGTAAAAAACAACAAGAACAAACAACTCCTTTACTGAAGTGTCAAGTACAGACTATGAAACGTACACAACTACAAAATAAAAACTGTAAATAATTTGTTTATTGTCAATAATAGACAACACCTGTTCTTAAGAATTTAGCAAAATTACAAGATAAAAAACTTCTCTCCACTTTGACAAAGTAAGGAGTTAACACAGATAGTACAGAAGTATTTTCAAATGCAGGTAGTAACAATAAAAAGTCGACAGAAAAAAAAAACCTCAAGTACAGCTACATGAAAAATGCACTTAACTACATTAACAAAGTTGATTAGCTTTTCCAGCAATGCTTCTATCGCGCTTACAAAAGTCCCCCTCCCTCCATTTTTTGCTCCCCTCCATCCCAACAGACGATTCAGGCGACAGGATATTCGCCATGGCAACGCCGTCCAGCTGTGTAACGGCCTGCAAATTGATGGTGAGTGGAAAAGAGCAGGCTCCAACTGCGTTGTATGTCAAAGAAATGCTGTATAAATATGAACGTGGTGCTTATAGACAGTCAACACCCCGAGTTTTATCCTGTTTGTCCATCCAGATGAGCAATGGCACAAATCCGAGGAGAAAACGGTGTTTGGTGTGGAGGGAAACAGCACATTGCTCAGCTGCATCCCTCGATCGCTTCATGCTAAGGTGCTCTGGTTCCGACAAAATGGAGACGACAAACAAGAGGTGAGTGTCGTACGCCACGTGGCTCAGGGAATTGTATTGTGCAGGTAAATGCTACTGTTGACGTAATTCCGAATCCAGGTGGATCTGAAATGGCATCACAAGTAAACAAACAATTTGTTGTCGTTTTACATTACATACACGGTCTCGTTTTTGATGAACACTATGGCTAACTATGCAGCTGTATTTTAATGTCGGTGATTCTGATGGTACTTGGTAAGATAAGTATTTTTATAGGCGGTACTTGGTATAAAAATGATGACAACCACTGCTACAGTATATTACACTATTATGTAATACCCGACACTGCACTAAACCACGTTGCAGCAGGACTGTCGTTATTTCATTCAATTTCATCTTATATTTGAAGATAGTGCTTTTGTATGATTTTCTACTACAAACGACAAAAAATAACACATCAGGATCTAATAGAATGCAAATGTAAAATCCTTAGTATTGTTGTCAGCACTCCAGAACTACTGAGCTGTGTTGAGTGTGTAATAGTATTTTCGAATTGAGGCGATTGGAATTAAAAAGCAAATAAAAGGCTGCATCTCAAGATAAACTATGTTGATTTAAATGTGTTTTTTAAATGTCCTGTTATATTTCAGTATGCTGGAACACAGCCTCCTTGAGAAAATGAGGTTTTCTGCATCACTGAGCTACAGGAAATTATTAGATTGTATTGTGCCATATGCCATAACAATTGAGTCTACTGTTACGTTGGGGATGAAAATCATTTCTTGGAAACATCACGTAGAAAGCGGTGGTTTGGGTACCTCTGCGGGTCTGTGAGCGGTAACCTGGAAAATAATTTGCAATGTATCATACTGTATCATTTATTTTATTGTATCAGTATTACAACGTGCAAACATTGTAAATTGGGACATTCTTAGGTAAAGTTACAAGTAAACTCAAATCAATTCACTTCAGAATAAGAAGCAGTTTGACAGAATTGTCGAGCCATTCTTCAGAAAAGAGACTTCAAGCTGTCAATCGCCACTCACAGTTGAAGTTCGTTGTCAAACTAAACGTAAAACGAGACTTAAACATGCTGTATTTGAACAACCACATAACTTTGCAATGATGTCCACTAGCTTAACGCTAATGCTAACACAAACAGTAATGGGAAATGTCATAAAATGCCTAACGAATAGCAACAATGTGGCAGTGTTACAACCCTTAAAGCAATGAATATTTGAACACAAGTAAACAGATAATACAACAATGCTCACAGCCACATAATGTTTATCCTCGAGAAGAATGACTACGATTACTGCTGAGGAGTTGTGACGCCTCCTCTGTCCTAGTATACTGTATATCCGTACATCTGTATTGTACTGTAGTATCTGTGTTTGTATATAGTGCATTTGACATCCCTGGATGCCATAAGTTTGAGACCCTCCCATTTATTCATCCCCCCAGGTTCACAAGGACGAGCGTGTGATCTGGACTTCTCACGGGCTCCTTCTTCTGAGCCTCACCAGCTCTGACGCCGGCGTGTACGTGTGCCAGACAGTGGAACACGGCTACGTGCACACGCTACTGCATGTCACTCTTCATGTCCTCAGTGGGGAAACATTGGCGTCCGCCATCAGGCCTAACGGCAGACCGGGAGACAAAAGCGGAACCCCCTGCCAGTCCCACGTCAACCCCATGGCGGGCCCCAGTTTCAGCCCCAGGACTCTGGTGCCTGCTTCCATACCGAGCCCACACTCCAGGCAGTGGTACAAGGAGTTTCTCCAGCTGATTGACTACAGGGATGCTCAACGAGTGGAGGAGTACTGTGAGAAGGTGTGGTGCCCAGACAAGAAACGTAAAAAGAACAAAAAGAAGTTTATCCCCTCAGGTGGCGAGAAGAAAGGTAAAGCCAGGATGGCTGAGGGTAGTCATCGAGCCCCCAGACACACTCTTGACACCTGAGACCAAACACACACACACTCTCATACACACTAGTATCCATTCTTTAGAGAATTTAGTCGGAATATGTACAAAACAAATGCACTGTAAATAATACAGATGATTGGTTGACAGGACACACACAGACCACCATGCTGCTGAAAAAAATCTTCAGTCTAAAATAAATAGTAGGAGAGACACATTGAGGAGGAGCGATGAGCACTTGACCAAATTCGCAGTTATTGTTTTAAAATATTTGAAATAGAATGTGTGAATGTCTTTCTCTGGATGTTCTGAACGCCTGTTTTGATGTCATGTTCACCAGAGCAGTTGCGTTATAACGTAATAGCGTGGATGTAGCCCAGCTTAGCTTAGAATTGCATGAATTGATACAATTTCTAGTTTGTTCTTAGTAAGGTTGCGGGTGAACGAGAGCCTGACATTTTGGGACATGAGGTGAAACATAAGCTGGGTTGGTCGCCGGTCAATCGCAGGGCTCAAAGACAAATTCACACTTCAAGTCACACCTAATGGGTAATTTAAAGTCTTCACTTAACCTTAACATGCATGTGTTTGGAATGCAGAAGGAAGCAAACGCCTCATAGAAAGATCCACCAATCAAACCCAGAACCTTTTGACTCTAATAAGGCAGACGTGATAACCACATGATTTCCCATGCTGCCAATTTTAATCAAACTGCTTCAAGCATTTTAATCACAACATTCAATTTGTGGCACGTGACACTTACAGGTCTCATGCTTTACTTTTCGTACTCTTCCTAATAAAGTCCAATGCTAGCTGTTATATTTTGATATTTAGTTGGATAACTCTGTTTTCAGACTGAAATGAAAAAAAAAAAATGCAGCGCTTGCCTTTTTTTTTTTTTGTGTGCTGTCAAGCGATGATCTGTAACCGACGGGCAGTCGATCAGTTGTGCGAATAACGAGGGCCGCCCTTCTCAAAGGCAAAGGGGCGCCAAGCACTTAGGTGACAAAGACATTGATCTGCGGAGACAAGACACACTGTAAATATAATTCCGTGGACTGACCCCATCAAGCTAGCTCCGCCGTCAATCCCAATGCATTCTGCCGTCTCTTTACAACTGTACTAGTGCTGTGAACGCACTGCATGTGTATCTCACTGTATCTTCCATGACAGAAAAAAAAAAAAAACAGTTCTGGAAAAGATTAAGGGACCAAACTAACACTGGACCTTTTTTGGCATTTTGTTCATTTGCCATTTTTTTGGGGGCAAATAAATGCTCCAAGTGACGATATTTGTATTTGGAATCAGTCAGTAGTTTAAAGAATACAACAAAAATGGTTGGTTTACTCCAACATATACTGTACAATGGCTAGGTTGTTGTGATATATTCATTCTGTATATAAAACTGAGACCAATATAAATGACTGGAAAACATTTTCCACCATTAATGTGACCTATAACCTGTACAACTCAATTGAAAACTGAGAATACGGTTTCACAAATGTGTGCCCGCTCTTGTAACTAGGGGTGTGGCTGTCTTCAGAGTTAACCAGTCACATTGAAACTCAACATAAAATGTGAGTCATAAAGATCTGTTGTTTAAATACACTTTTTCCTTACATTTTTTTTTGCTTTCTACCAGAAACCTGGAGGTTTTGTCTGAACACCACTGCTATTTTTACCAAAGAAATTCTCCCAAACACTTTGGAAAAGGTGTTATGGTTGAATGAGCTTCTATGGTGGAACTTTTTGGCCATAATTTCATGAGGTACTGGATTTTTGCCACACACTGCTCATCACCACAAGAACAACAACTAGCATAGAGCATGGTAGCATCATCATATTTTTGGACTCTTTTTATTCAGCTGCAACTTGAGCCCTAGTCAAGTGGAGGGAGTAATGAATAGTTCAAAATAACAGTCACTGTTAGCACAAAACCTTCAGTCTTCTGCTGGAAAGCAAAACAATAAATAAAACAAACCTGCAAAAACCTGCCATTTGAACACACGTGTGTAGACCTTTAGTATCTACTGTATATATCAAGAGCAAAATCAGAGAAACAGAATTTTGCAGTGGTCTCTTATTTTTTTCCAGAGTTGTATGTGTTATAAGCCCTTCTAATATTGTTATTATTAATATTACGCTGGTGTATGATGATAACTTATTTTGTTTCTGGCTTATGTAGTTTTTAGACATACATAAACTGGAAACATGCAATGCTGTTGTTATTTGTGTTTCAATGCTGTTGTTATTTGTGTTGGTGTTATGACTGTTTCAATAGTAATGTACAGCAAAATGAAACAAAACCACTATGATAAATACCAGAATTTTTTTTTTTTTGTATTCTAATCATGATCTAAATGAAAATAAAAGACAAATTAAGCACTTGAAGAAGTTGAATAAATGTCAAGTGTCGTATTCGTGAACTACAGAATGCAATTTCCGGAGAAATTGTGCGTGAATCCTGAAATACTAAATGAAAAATATGGAAGCATGATTAATGATATGGAATGATGTTAAAATATATTATATATAAAATATATATAGTACATGTGCCTTGTCAACAAAAATAGAGCTCGTACAACTGTGAATGATAATGACGTCAAATTATCATTTGGAACTGAATGGGGAGATTTTTTTTTTTTCTTGAAAACGGCTGAATTTTGGGAAAAATATAAGTACCCCGGAAGGCATGAATTTATGGAATATGTTGACATTGGAATGGTAAAAATCGGTTGTGAAATAGGCAAATCGAACTTACCAAAAAGGTTTTAGGAATAAGATATCATTTTAAAATGTTTATGTTAAATGGTATGCAATAACTTACATATGAATGCCTTCAGCATTCACACAGTTAGTGAGGGTAAATCCTCTTATGAGCAACCTCACTGTCCAAGCATAAGTCATAAGACAGTATATAGTATCACAGCTGCCTTCGTTGCGGTATCATGTGTCCCGTCTTCTCGGTATCTGCTTTCAGACAAACATGGGATCAATGTACACATATGCGCGATCATGGGATGTCACGACTGTTGTAAGCAGCTCGTGTAGTGAACTATGGTCATACAAGAGATGTAATATATAGCAACTGAACACAATTCCATTGAATTATTTCACTCATCTTTAAATGCTTCATTTTTGTAGAAAAAACACACTTGAGAAAAAAACACAATACCCAACAATCTGGTGCACCCCAGGCTCCGGGATACGCACACACCACTTCTTCGGATTCTCTTAGAGCGAACATATGCAAATTAATGCACAAATATATTTTATCATCTGACTGCAGTAGTTAAATTAAAACGTTGCAGCAGTCGTTCCCCACATTTTTAAACAACGCACCTCATTCAAGATCGTGGGTTCCGCGCCTCCCTCCCCTGTATACACCCTCAAAGAAATTGCTGATAGAATGCCACTTTATTTCGGAAATGCTTTTAATGCGTTTCTTTTTGTGAGAAAAATCTCATTGGAAACGAAAATAATATTAAAAAAGCTGCCGCTCCATAGTTTATGACTGTGTCTATGTCTTCCTTCGAGCAAAACATATGCAAAATAGTGCATGGATATATTTTATTAAGTGACTGCAGGTCAATGCAGTCATCTGAGCTTATTTTCCAGTTTAATGGTCCGGCGTGATAGCTGTGGAAAGACGTGTTAGTGACTGATTTTGTCATTGCACACCAAAAAAAAAACACACGTACGGTGGGGGGCTTTACACACTCATTCAAATTCAGCCGTGGTCCACCTGAGCCAGTGGGGTGCTAAAGGCATCTGAGGATGGAACTCATGCTGCTGATAGATTCCATATGGCTGCCATAGCAACAAGCTCAGAAGTAGCTCAACACGTTTCTTCATCAAAGCACTCTTTCACTCTCTCCCTGTCAAATCCAACAGGGTGAGCTCGGGGCCCTCTTACAAGTTAGAGGCATGCACACAGAATCAAAGCGTGCAAGGGCCATTTCGAAATTTTTCGACTTTGATTTATTAAGCACACTTAAAACCAATCCATCAAGCGATTATGCACTGCATAAATACAGTAGTATAGTTATTTTGAAATTCCTGAAGGTACATAATGACCCTGTACAGCCATTTTATTTATTTTTTGCTAAGTGGTGTGCTGTGAGATTTTTTTCTGATGTGAAATATGTGCTGTGATGTGAAATTTTTTCTTTTTTTAAATAAGAACTTTTTTTTTTCGTCAAAATAATTGACGTTGGATAATTTGAGTGGACTTTGGTCAAAGTTTGTAGACGGAAACGCCAACGGAAGCCCGTTTAAAACAAGAGGCGGACCGGTGATTACTATTTGATCCGGCCGGACAAAAAGGCAGTAAAAAGTGTCTCTGACAGGCAACTGAGTTTTGATACACAATAATTAAGAGGATGACCTTGGCCTGGGTCAAGAAAATGATCAGTATTTAAAGGTTACCACTACAATCATTGGGCAGAGGACATAGCTCTCCTTTTATTTTCATCCAGCAATTGTTTTATTTTTCCCACCCAAAGTGAAGATGAATCCAGTAGCAGATAGCTTTGATAAGCTCCACAGAAACACTATCAGCGCTCAGGCAGCAAGCTTGTCCTTAACCATCGGACACTCGCCTCTCTGGGAAAGAACATATTTGTCACTGGCAAACATGAACGCCGGTGCACAAGCACACAAAATGAGCGCAAAGAGAATGCGAAATGATAAAGACACGTAGCAGTGGGTCAGCATCATGTGTTATCTCAGCGGCGCAGCTGCTCACATCCAATACATTAAAGTGCAGTTTGAATACATCAATTTGTGTGTCTGTTTGCCTTGAGTCTCGTGAATGGCTTCCAAGAGCGGGCGCTAAATCGGAACTGGAGCCAATGATGCTGTACTGGCCTGCTTTGTATGATTGCCTCCATACAGTTTTAATTTATATTTTCATTGTTGTGTATTTTGGGTCAATATAGGAGAAATCATCAAGTTTCAGGGGGAAAGAATGACATATGTTATTGCTGTAACATGTCAAAACATGCCAAATTTGACCCAAATACAATTTAAGGGTTAAAGGCAGCATGAGTAAGTGTAAGATAATCAGCAGACAGCTGCAGGCAAACCTAGCAAGTGTGCCACCTTGACATAGTGAACAAAGCACTTTAAGAAGTGTGAAATGAAAAAGGAGAGGAAAGTCCTACCTGAGAAGTTGAGTTAAGACTCCTCTCCCCCCTTTTTGCAGCTGAGCGTGGGCCATTCTTTACACTTTCGATGATCTGGCGTGCAACCCAGCAACACTCCAAGTGGGTCAGTTAGCAGATGCAAGTGAGAAAGACACGCTCATGAAAATGCAGCGAAGAACTAGAAGAGAGTTGATTTCAATTGAATATATTATTGAATTCATGCGACTTCATGAAAATCTGGATCAGGTAGAACCTCGAAGGCTGAACTCACTCGGCTACCACTGTGTGAATGGAATGTTTAAATACCGCTAAAGACTTCTACATGCTCACATTTGGGGAAGTCACAATTAGTATGTAACAACTCTCTTGCCCTACCTCACCCCCTGACATCTGGATTTTGGCCTGTTGTACTGCCATGTCTTCTTTCTCCATCCCCTTCTCTTATTTAAAGCGGAAATCAACCACTTTTTTTTTTCTTTACAATAATACGGTCTATGCGCCTCCACTAGTCTAAACGTGGCATTGTGATTACTATCGCATTTGTGGAATATGAGTTCAACAGCAAAATCCACCCTTTTTTAGCAATCTCATTTTGCCACTTTCTGTCAACTGAAAATGACATCACAGTTGCCCAGTGCTTACGTAAACCAATCACGGCTCACCTGTTTTCTGAAGCTGAGACATGATTCGTTGTTACCTGAGTCATTTTCAGTCGACAGCAAGTGACAAAATGCCCCCCTCCCCCACAGATGCATAAAAACGGGTGGATTTTGTGACTTAACTCATATTCCATAAACACAATATCAGTGAGAATGCCGTGTTTAGATTAGTGGGGCTGCATGGAATATATTGTCAGGAAATATATGGGGTCGACTGCACTTTAATGATTAAATTTTTTGGGTGGGGGGGTTGTAAATAAGAACAAAATCAAACAAATGCACAGGGTTTAACAATGATGCCCGCTAGAGGGAAATTTTCCGCAAATATTTTGGTCTGATTGTGACATTTAGAGGTTAGTAAGATTGTATGTTTATATAATTCCAGAGGCATAGAAGGCTTGTGTGTGTGTGAGTGCTTGCGCGTGTGTGTGTGTGTTTGAATGCGACGCAGTAGTGCGATTAATCTGGGTGTAATCACTACATTTGTGACTCTGTTGGGAGGGGGTGTGGTAGTCCAGTCCTCACTAATCCCCTTTTTTTTTTCCTTCATCCCTGCATCATTGCATTACATCACTCGTAACTTTGACAGATGCCCCCGAAGAGTAAAACGACAACAGATGAAATCATGACGGCCATAAACGACATGTGGTCTTAAGTGGTCTGGTCTCAAAAACTCCAAAGCAAAAGATGCATTAAGTATGGATGTAACATTCCTAAAATATCACCAAGAATGTTTCATAGCACCATTAACTGCCATTGTAAATAAATCCATAAATGAGAGTCTCTTCCCTGAACCCTGGCAGTTTCTCTGTCATAACACCAGTCTTTAAATTAGGTAACCCTGCAATAACCAGCAACTACAGACCTATAAGCATACTTCTAGCAGTCTCAAAAGTCTTGGAAAAGAAGTAGTAGCGGAACAAATTGTTGATCACATTAACAACAGTCCATACACTCTGAACAGGCTGCAGTTTGGCTTTATAAAAATTCATTCTACCGAGACGGTGGTTTGCTTCTTTCTGGAAAACATCAAATCAATCGAATTGACTTCCGGTGGGAATTGACTTCCGGCGCCGCGCGAGTGGCAGCCCGCTACAGTAGCTCCGGCTCATCGGTGAGCCTTTTCGTGTGTTTTTGTTCTTTAATATTACTCTACCTCATACCTTTTTCGTATAATTGATAGTCGTAACTTGCGTAGCAATGGACACCCAAACTGCGGTATTCTTGCTGCTGCTGATTGCTATTTTTTGCGCGATCGTGTCCGGCGACTTGGCTCGGAGCCGAGCCCCCATTGTTTACAGCCGGAATCAGCTGTTAGCACTCCGTGCTAACCATGCGCCGGCTCCCGGGGCGAGACCCGATATCCCCCGTGAGCTGAGGAGGAAGAGACGGGGATCTCGTGCGGGGGTTAAACGCCGGGAAAGGAGGAGACGATACCATCCCGTCCTCCCGTCTGTTATCATGGGGAATGTTAGATCGCTCCCCAACAAGATGGACGAGCTAGCGGCGCTTACCCGGCACGAGAGGGACTTCCGGGAGGCTAGCCTGATGCTATTCACGGAGTCGTGGCTAACAACGCTAACGCCGAACGCGGTCGTAGAATTGGACGGCTTCCAAATCATACGCGCGGACAGGACGCTGGAGAGTGGAAAGAGGAAAGGAGGAGGGCTGGCTGTGTTTGTGAACGATAGATGGTGTAATCCTGGGCACATCACGATTAAGGAGCAGCTTTGCAGCAGGGATATTGAGCTGCTAGCTGTTGGCATGAGGCCATTCTACATCCCGCGAGAGTTTAGTCACGTGATCGCGGTGACCGTCTACGTCCCACCAGCTGCCAGCTGCGACACAGCCTGTGATGTCTTGACTGCAGCAGTGAGCAGGCTACAAACACAGCACCCAAATGCCCTGGTACTCATCTCTGGTGACTTCAATCATGCCTCCCCTTCCTCCTCTCTGCCTTCATTCACACAGTATGTCACCTGCCACACCAGAGACAATAAAACACTGGACCTTTTCTATGCCAACACCAAGGAGGCATACACATCACTGCCCCTCCCCCCGCTGGGCAAAGCTGATCACAACCTGGTGGCTCTCCAGTCTGTGTACAAACCTCTGGTCCGCAGGCAGCCAGCTGTGACCCGCACGGTTCAGAGATGGTCTGGAGAGGCCGAGGAGGCCTTAAAGGACTGCTTCAGCACAACTGTGTGGGAAGTATTCAGCGATGCTCATGGGGAAGACATTAGTAGTCTAACGGACACTGTTACAGACTATATAAATTTCTGCATGGAGAACACCATACCCACCAGGACAGTAAGGTGTTTCTCCAACAACAAACCCTGGATCACACCAGACATAAAAGCTCTCCTGAAGGAGAAGAGGAGGGCTTTTGCATCAGGCAACATAGAGGAGCGGAGGACTGTGCAGCGCCAGCTGAGGAGGAGGATCAGAGAGGGGAAAAGGTCCTACAGGAAGAGGATGGAGGAGCAGCTGCTGCAGAATAACGCCAGGGGAGTCTGGAGGGGCCTGAAGACCATCTCAGGCCACGGACAACCCAAGACCCGGACTGAGGGGGACCTGCAGTGGGCAAATGAGCTGAATCTCTTTTTCAATAGGTTCGATCAGATGCCTGCCTCCACTCAGTCTCTCCTGTTGCAGTCTCCACCTACTCCTCCTGCTGGGCGTGTCACCCCCTCCCCTCTTTTCTCCACAGTCTCCAGCTCCCAGCTACACCAGATAGCCACCACTCCTTCCTGTCCAGCCTTGGCCTTCACAACATCTCAGGTGAGGAACCAGCTGAAGAAGATGAAGGCGAGGAAGGCAGCGGGTCCAGATGGCATCAGCCCCCAGCTCCTCAAATCCTGCGCAGACCAGCTGTGTGGAATTGTCCAGCACATGTTCAACCTGAGCCTGAAGCTGGGCAGGGTCCCCCAGCTATGGAAAACATCCTGCCTGGTTCCGGTGCCAAAGACCCCCCACCCGAAGGAGCTCAACAGCTTCAGACCAGTGGCGCTGACGTCTCACCTGATGAAG
Organism: Filicampus tigris; assembly: GCF_054856515.1. Lineage (NCBI taxonomy): Eukaryota > Metazoa > Chordata > Actinopteri > Syngnathiformes > Syngnathidae > Filicampus > Filicampus tigris. Next base: position 22,655,891 of record NC_141220.1, on the reverse strand, counting down.
ACCCTGGAGAGACTGGTCCTTGTCCACCTGCGCCCCCTGGTGAGCTCCTCAATGGACCCACTCCAGTTCGCATACCAGCCTGGCATCAGTGTGGATGATGCCATCATCTACCTCCTCCACACTTCACTCTCCCACCTGGAGAAGGCGGGGAGCACTGTGAGGATCATGTTCTTTGATTTCTCCAGTGCTTTCAACACCATCCAGCCCACCCTACTGGGAGACAAGCTGGAGCGGGCGGGGGTGGCGCACCACCTCACCACATGGATCCAGGACTACCTCACAAACCGGCCACAGTATGTGAGAACACAGGACTGTGTGTCTGACGTGCTCCTCTGCAGCACGGGGGCCCCACAGGGAACTGTCTTGGCTCCCTTCCTGTTCACCCTCTACACCTCGGACTTCAACTACAACACCCCTACCTGTCACCTGCAGAAGTTCTCTGACGACTCTGCGATTGTTGGCCTCATCACAGGCGGAGATGATCGGGAGTACAGAGAACTTACTCAGGGTTTTGTGGATTGGTGCCAGCAGAACCGCCTCCTGATCAATGCGGGGAAATCCAAAGAAATGGTGGTGGATTTCGGTAGGCGCCAGCACTCTTCACCTGCACCAGTGAATATCCGGGGAACAGATGTTGAGAGAGTCTCAACTTACAAGTACCTGGGTGTTCACCTGAACAATAAACTGGACTGGTGCAACAACACAGACGCCCTCTATAGGAAGAGTCAGAGCAGACTCTTCCTACTCAGGAGACTGAGGTCTTTTGGGGTTCAGGGGACACTCCTCAGGAACTTTTATGACTCGGTGGTTGCATCGGTCATCTTCCAGGGAGTGGTCACCTGGGCAGGCGGCGTCTCGGCCCGGGACAAGAAGCGGCTGGACAAACTGGTCAAGGGGGCCGGCTCTGTCCTGGGCTGCTCCCTGGACTCTGTGGACTCGGTGGGGGACAGGAGGATGTTGGCCAAGCTGTCATCAATGCTGGGCAACCCGGACCACCCCCTCCAGGGCACCCTAACAGCACTCCATAGCACCTTCAGTGACAGACTGTTACACCCTCGCTGTGCAAAGGAGAGATTCCGCCATTCCTTCTTGCCTGCTGCTGTCAGACTCTTTAACAAGAACATTGTGTAGTCTCTACAAACTGGCGGTCATTAGTGCAATTGTGCAGTCCTGCACCTGAGCTCGTATCGTGCAATACCCAATATTCCCCACTACTGTAATACCGTGCAATACTCAACATTCCCCACTACTGTTAGTCTAGTTTTATTTTTATCCAATGCTGTTCCTTACATTTCACTACAGCACTGCAGCACTGTCACTTACTTAGAGTATTTTTCCTCTGTACTATGTACAGGCCAAAATGAGTGTTCCTCATATTTTTTATGTAGATGTAGGTTGGTGTGTATACACATGTGTATATACACATGTTACTGCGTATATCTACATAGGTTTGATTCTAAATGTTTGCCGTCAATGTTATACATTAATGGCCACATTATGCCGCCGCCCCTGTGTGACCTATATCTTTGCTACTGTAACAACGAAAATTTCCCCACTGTGGGATCAATAAAGGCATTCTTATTCTTATTCTTATTCTTATCAAAGCTAGATGCAGGCGGTTTCATTGGTGCTGTTTTTGAGCCATAGTAGAAGAGAGAGTAGTTTCTAATTTGCATGAGACAGTACTACCTCCTGAGGAAAAAAAAAAAGTTTAAAGCTTTCGGCGTGTTCTAATATAATTGGCTTATTTGTTTGTTTATATGAAAAATAAAAGTGATGTTGTAACCACGCCAATGATTTTTCTCATGTAATAAAATCATTTTAATGCTACTAGGTAGCAGTAAATGTTAGGCAAGCCGCAAAGGTAGACGTTGACAAATGCAAGGATCTATGTGAGTGATTCGATTAAGCGCATTATGGAGATATTCAACAACCCCTCCAGTCCTTTATGGCACCTTTGGAAATATCCATCCAAATCTTTTCAGAAGCACGCTAATGCTCATTAAGTGGTCATAAAGACACTTCTGTGCCACACTTAAAAGACAGATTTGTCTCAAATGTAATACATCACCTTTTAAGTCTGACGCTTTAGATTAGTGAGTAAAGTTTGATTTTGGAAGAGGAAATGCTAATACCAACACAATGTGACCTGGCTGGTACACTCGAATTCTTTCTTTCTTTCTTTCTTTCTTTCTTTCTTTCTTATTCTTTCTTTCCGCTGTCGAGTGTCAAAATGTGTCAAATGTGGCGACACGTGAGAACTGTTTTAAAATGTGAAAAAAAATAAAAGCGTCATATACCTCATTTCAGAGAGAAGAGCAGCCATAGCGCTAGCAAAAATTGCATCAAGTTCGAAAGCAAAACATACATCGAAAATGGCCTCTGCAGGCATTTTCGAAGTGTGAATGCATGCATCAGGCAGCAGGCCCAAAGCAGCAGCAGGCTGCTGGGAGCCTCGCTGGTGAATATTTGATGAGAGAATGGATCTTCTCCCTGCGCAGGTTGAGTTTGGGGCGTGCACACAGATGACACGCATACACACGCGTGTACACGCACACACCTACACCCACCAGATGGTACCGTTTCTCAAGTCTTACTATGCCAAGCAGACAAGGTGCTATTAGAATGCATGCAAACCATGCAATACTCAAAACCTCATAACTCACTATTCAACAATCCAAAAACAACAAACAAATACAGTGAGAGGATTGAATATTTAACAGTGTCTAACAATGCTGCACCAAAGGTGTAATTAGCAAGTCACCTGTATTTAAGCCTACAGAGAGCCTAAATTACTCATCGATATTTTCTCGAGCGCTTGTCCTCATTACGGTTACGGGTAACTGGAGCTTATCCCCCATTGACAAACCCTTGGTCACCAACGAATTGCAGATGATGATGATGATGATTATGATGATGTCACACAACCAACCAGGGGGCTAGTAGGTCATATTGAGAATGGTGTGTGGGCATATCAAGACGCATCCTTAATACCGGCATGCTATACACATAAACTTGCTATACAGGAGAATTGATCGTCATAAAGCTTGGAAAAAGGCCACTATGGGAACATGTCTCAACTTCATAGGCATCTTTTACATCTATTTAACCGATAAGGGCAGATGTTTGCGAGAGTTACACTGAAATTTCCAGTGAAACACATTCAAGCATTTGCCCAATTAACAGTACGTACGGTGTACGTCACCCGCTTGAATTGGCGAGAACACGACACGCAGCATGACTATTAAAAAGCATTTAGTCTCTCTGTCAAGCAACCGTCACATATCCGTGCCTTTCTATTTTGAGCGTTGCTGACTTTCAGTTCATACTCAAAAGGCCCATTCTGAGGCCAGATGTCGGACCTCTCCTCGATTTGCCAGCCTGGTCATGAATGAAAATCAATGATTGGACTGTGGCTCCTCATTACAACCATCTTTCAGCTCAGTGATTCGGGGAGAGGGGCTGACGAGATTGAAGCAAGACAAGAATAGAAACAGAGATTAGAACTATGTTGATGTCTCTTTAAAGGTATTTTTAGCATGGCGGACAGCCGTGGTCACTCTGGACTGACACGAGAGAGGCTTGGGATGGTGATGAGTGAACGAAGGAGCTGGCTGGTGACTGCCACAAATTCATGCTCTTAATAAAAGTGACGATTGGGTGCATGCCTTAGTCTCCTATCTTAATTCTAACATATAATCGCTAACCAATGTACTGCCTTTGTTGGTAAGCAAAACAGTGCGATGAGGTTCGAGAATGGTGATGCACTGATGTACTATATAAATACACAAATTAGCAGTGGTGGGCATTCCATCCCAGGGACGAAAACTTCCGTCCGTTCGTCCCGGACGGATGACCATTTTGGGGATGGAGAACGCAAAGTTTTAAAAAAAAAAAATGACGAACTAAGCAAGGACTTGAGTGGGTTTTCGTCCATCCCAGTAATCGTCCCTAACCGGGTCAAGTACAGACTGACGTATTGTGTTGGGTTCTTTTCAAAAGAAAGACCACTGTTCTCTTCTGCGATATCACAGAGCCCCCTTTATTAACTAGCTGCAACAACACTGTGGAGTCCTTTTTTTTCTTTTTCATGTTCTTTCCCTGCAGTAACATTGTACTCACAGGCGTAGTCTGCCCTCTAGTGGTTCAACACTGAAAAAAAAAAGAGTAAATTCATGAGCTGGAGATGCCCAAAAATTGTTAAAATGTTGTCAGTAATCACGATGGCTTGAACTTGTTAAATAGGGTGTGGTAAACCCAAACGGCGGCCCGGAATGTTAGCTCATGACAGCGTTTTGCGCTCCCAAACAGGAATGTGGTGGCGAGTTGGGTGGACACCGCAAACGTAAAAATGATGATGATATTGATTGTTGATATTTTTCAAGGTTTTTTTGCGGCCCCCCTGAGATAGCCTTGGCAACCCCATGGCCACCCCCAAAGAATAAAAGTCTAGCTTCGCCACTAATGCCACTGCCAAGCATCACCTCTAAAGCAAGAGAAACATGCGTACGCCAGCCAAGTATAGTTACCGTGAAGCACCGCATATTCCCACAGTCCTTTTTCCTCTTGATACATTTGAACCTGAGAGTAGAAGGGGCAGTCGCCTCATTTTTTGCGCGTACACACCCTTTGTACACGAGACCCTTGGTAACAAAATACCCAATAAACTGATGAGACAATGAGGAACACCTGGACAAGACACAAATGGCTGAGAGAGCTGATTGGTAGTCACAGGGGACCAGGCAGACAAGAACAGGTGGCAACCGAACGAGACAGACAAGAAAAAGGGACACAGGGAATACACAAAATCAATCCGATCAAAACCAAATAAACAAAAACACAGATCTTGATGAATTTAATGTAATCATTTTTTAGGCTGATGTTGGTGTTTGCAGAAGAGACAGGGGGCACCGACCCATCCACAGCGCAGTGCAAATTTTACATTTAGCAGTATGAACTACCAGCAGATTACAATATAATACTATAATATACTATGCTATATTATACTAACAGCAGAATGCAGTCCTAATAGCGGAAAGAACTGTCAGCAGCATTGTATATGCCGAAAAAATGTTGCAAAACTAACTAGCAGCAGGATGCTACCACACACTACACTACGCTTGAGCTAACATTTACAGTACAAGCTATTAAGAGCAGTGTTGCTTGTAAAGTCAAATGTGTTGACTTTACGCTCACGGGTTGGAGTGGAGTCCACATTCCCCCCCCTTGGGCTTGGAGATGTAAATTTAATGACAGCGCTGAAGTGTGCCTGATCATATTACTGTATTGATTTCATGCTAACAAACCCACCTGCCCCCGTCTAAACACGCAGCAAGCGCACAGACCTGGACAGTTTGCTGTCATTCACCTCCAGGCAGGTAGAAAAAAAAAGACATGCCGGGAAAAAACTGCTTCGCCTTCCTGAAAGGTCGCCAAAGGTGAGTGTGTAAAAAAAAAAAGTCAATTGTAATCGGGAGTGACTTTTATGGTTATCCACGGAAGTTGCAGTCAGTCTTAACTGCGACAATTGCATCCAAAAGGGAAACTGCCATGCTGCATTACGCTCTGCTGTGTCGGCCTAATTAAAATGAGAGCGATAAGTACTGCTCGTAAGCTCTGTTTGTTTGACTGAGAGCCAGCCGGAAAGAGAGAGACAGACAGAAAGGAGAGGGTGTGTGTGTGTGTACTTGTCAGTGTTGACCATGCAGGGAAGAGAATACAAATGCAGTATAAAAGTGATGCCGCCTTTCTAATGTCGGCACGAAGGGGGGGGGAGGCAGGCCTCCAAGAATGGATGGAAAACATTGCTGACTATCATGTTCGACAATGGAAGTAGATGTACACTTCCTGGCCGCAATATTAGGTACACCTGCACAAGTATTGCCTTTCGAAACTTGCAGGATTACACCTAAAAATATTGTACTTCCTGACACGTTTGTATAATCAATGACCCAGGCACATTACTACTGTTACTGAGAAATGAACATAACAAGAGGGTTAAGAGGAAATATGACTTTTTTAGTCAGCGTTCAGCAAAATTTGTTTCTGACACTTTTGTATAAATAAACACACCATGGGTCAAATTGACCCAGGAACATTATTATTGTCTCGAGTGCAGCGATTATTGCTGTTTGGAATGCCACGGAAAAAAATGTCTGTCCGTCTGTCCACTTGTCCTTATGGAAGGCATAATCTCTAAAAGACTATTGGAGGAAATAATACCATGACTGTACCCTACTGGCTACGCATGACACAACAGTGGGAGCACGCAATTCATTCTTCTTGTTTGAGTTGACGATGCTTTGAGCGATTGCGAGGGATTTAAGTGTGTCTCTTTAGTGCGTGGGAGAAAAGTGGATAGCCAGAGTGCAGGTTGTAGTTTAGAGGCTTTATATTGTAAAGCCCTCTAATTTTCCACGTTATTTTATTTATTTATTTATTTTCATAGAGCTAGCATACAACAACAACAGATTTAAGTATTGCGTGATGAGGATGAGTTGGAAAACTTGAACGCAGTCCAAGGTGAATGAAAATGATTTCTGACTATTGTTCATCTGCAAATCACACAGGAATGCAACGCGTAAAAACACTCACACGCTTTCTCGCTCTCAGTCCCTCCCCCGCACCTCATTCACACTTCACCATCAATGGAGGATGAATTCATCCATTGTGCAAATATGCAGCAGCAGCAGGCATACTTGTAAAATGCCGATGCATCAAATACAAGATCAAAGTTTTAAACATTTGAACATATGAATTAAATATTCAGGGTATTATAAATATTGACTAAAAGTGCAGAATGCATGCAATTTCACGGCAATGCGTATGTGCTTATTATGTACACTAACCAGACAAATTAATATAAAACATATAAAACAACTATTTTCCCAGAGTGCCAGCCATTTGAGAATTTTGATTGCTTTTTTCGAGACCAGCAGGGTATTGTGTTTGTGTCTAGCATTTTTCTTTAGTAATGAGCAGTAGAACACCGGTTGGTGTCACCAAAACATGAATTTCTGACCAAAAAGTAGAGAAAACAAATTTTGGGTGAAAAGAACCATGTCAAGCAGAACAGTGACTTTGACCAAAATATTTAGATGGCAAAATAATCATTTATTGACAGATGTACAACTAACAAGCGCGTTGTGAGCCTTGCTGACTCACCGCTTGGATCACATTCAACATCATTGGCTTTTTTAAATGGTGTTCGTCATTCATTCCATTAAGTATGTCATCCTTTTCCCTGATTGCAACACACATATACTGTGACAAATACTCTGCTATACCATACATATACATACTCTGTCTAAGTGTCAGGTGCCTCCATTTGTCCCATTTGTGCCAAAACAAAAACATGCTCCAGTGGTTTTATTAAGCCACATGGAAAGTGTTTTGAATCGTGACAAATACACATGTGTGACACTTTCACTAAAGTCTCACGTTTTCTCTTCTTCTAGATTAATTTATTTTTTCCCAGCAACATTAGGATGACATTGACCAGGTGTTCTGTGCACATCACATCTAAAACAGCCAGTGCAAAGGCCGCTAAAGGGAGTGCAGTGACCTTACAGAGATGCTTTGCGCCTCTGGATATTTACTGTCTGGCACTAGTGTCCTCATTAAAACAAAAAAATAAAAAAATAGAATAATAAAAAAACAGCTACTGAAATGCACCCCAAGAGAAAATGCCTGGAAAGAAGGCTGAATTTGCGCTTGTTGATGGAAAGCAGCCCGTCCTATTTGGTGTACCTCAATGCGGGGAAATGCTTAGCAAGCAAAAATTTGCTCACTGAATATTACGAGATCTCCATCTCAAGTTGACAATTGAGTGATTCTTCATGAAATGTGCTGGATTTACTCCACACAACATTGGACATTTTGATGGATGACACTACAGAGGTATCATAGGCCTATATAGTGTGTGCGTGTGTGCATTTTTTCTAATTACATGAGGAATAAGTGGTTCAGAAAATGGATGGATGGATTTTTTTTTTTTTTTTAATTTGCGTTAGATGGTGCACGGGCACCCAATTAAGGTACCAATGAATGCGTAGGCCTACGTCAAAATAACGTCCTAATGTATAATGTCCTTCAAGGTTCAAGACAGATTTACCCAAAATCCTGTTGTACAAATGACACCATCCATAACGATTTTTTGACGTGGTGATCGCGTGTGTTATGTATGATGATAATCACATTGCGATAGCTGCGTTTCAACGGGCTTTTCGTTCACGTGAGTTTCGTGAGTCACGTGGACCCCAAAACCCGCGCGTTCCCTTTAATTTCCATGGCTGTGGATTGTGATCACCTGTCAGATGTGACGCATGCGCACTGCAGCGAGAGGCATTCCCGCCCCCTCTCTCTCCTCTTCTGGAGGATGTTGCTGATCATCGCTCCCCCCTTCCGCCGTTGTCCCTGTGCCCTCCGCCTCTCTACAGCCAAGCACACGTCGGGGAGCAGGATGGCCGCACCGATCCGATCTCACTGAAGGTATTCACCTGGTTATGTTCACAGAACGAGGAACGACTTGCCATTTGACATTGTGGCCGCGCAGGGGGATGATGCTACGGGATGGGAGGAGATGCGCGGGTCCTTTTATTTTTTTTCTTCTTAACACCACATAGAATGACGCTGCTCGTCCTCCTCCGCTCGTTTGATTACGGCTGATTTCGTGCAATCTCAAACAAGCAAACAAAAAAAAAAATAGTGAAGTGGAGCTTCCGGTCAAGGGCATGCGAACAGAAATGTGGAGGATGACTCCGTTCACCATCCGTCACGCTTCACTATCTCCCGCAAGCGTTTAACATGTTGTCTTGGGGTTCGATCTGTGATGTGATTTTTATTACGTCGTGGATTGGCTGCAACCTGTCATGTGTTGGGGGCGGGAGGGAGGTGGACTGTGCTGCAATGCAATTAGATGTTCTCGTCATGAATACACAGAGAGGATGCTATGATCCATTGAAAAATGTGCACCTCCATTAGTCATTTCTAATGCATGGTGGTGCCCGTGTACACATTGTCACGCATTCCATTGCATCTGTCAGGCTCCTAATTTGCATGTGGTGCTCAACCGAGGGGTTCAGACCTGCTCCACGCACAAGCAACAGTGCCAGGCTAGATCTCCAATAGATTGGAATGATATGCAAATGCTCAAATCAGACATGACTGGTGTGTGTGTGTGTGTGTGTGTGTGCGTGTGTGTGTGTGTGTGTGTGTGCGTGTGAGTGGGTACAGAATTAATCACGTGTTATGCAACAGCATGAGTGGACACTGAGTAATAATCGGCGTGTGACAAGGGTGGGATCTACTCGAGGATGATTGGGTGGCATCGTAGTTCGAGTGGTTTTAGTGCCTTTGCCGTTTGTTGCAGTGACTGGTTAAAAGTCAGATTGTGATGAATGTAGTCATAGTGTTCATTAATTAAAAAATCTTTATTGGTCACAGTCAGTGATCAGGATTTTCCAACCTGAACACTGCAAGTGGAAATGATCAAGAATCAACTAGAACAGTGCTTATAAAACTTTTTACAGCAAGTATAGTGAACCTCGGCATATTCGTCATAAATCGTCAGACTTGCAGGTTTCTTTTTTTAACCGATCTAACGTTATTTGCTGAAAAACTCTTATTTGCTGTTTTTGTGCTAACAGGCACCTTCCAGTGGTATCTTGGTGTCAAGGAAGAGAGTTGAGGAGTTTTAATTTGATCTAAGTTTTGCTTTGCTGAGAGTTTGTTGCATCTATACTCATTAGAAACATTTTTAGGGGAGAGTCTATTGCTGTGTACTAATTCACAGGCTGTCCTCAAGGCTGTGTTTTTGGCCGCATGGCGTCATTTTTGGCGCGACTCGACTGCACGTGGTTTTCAAATTCTAGAAAGCCAAGTAACAGGCTGGGTCCTTTGGCATCTTCAAAGGCCAATGCTAATCCTAATGTAGCCTCCGTGGACCACCTAAATCGTGGTGAATTTGGACAGGCTTAATGTGAATTTGGACCTCACGTGCAGTTGAGTCGCGGCGGAAGTGACGTCATGCGGATGAAAACACGGCCTTCGGAGGACCCAGCCTGTGAATTTGGACACAGCCAATGACTGGGATTTTTGCTTTTCATGTAATAAGTAGTAAAGTAGGCCTATGTGGTCATCAAAATGAGTCCCATCAACAACTAGGGCTACCTAAACTCTACTCACAACAATGGGGGTAGGTGAACTACCGGCCATAATTTGCGATGATGACACGGATGGCCGGATGTGGCCCGTGAGCCTCGAGTTTGACACTTTTGCTGTAGGGAATCACAAGAAATCCAGTGTATATTCATTTTATTGAACATTCATGTGTTCAGTTGTACAACAAGCAGCCAAACATGCACATACAGAGAATGATGTGATGTTAATTTGCTTCCCTTCCATTATCCCTCCTTCTTATCTTGTTCCCTGTCAACCCTGACCTCCCCCGTTCCTTCATCTCCCCCTCCTCCCTCTCCAGGAAGTCTCATGTAGATGCCGAGCCAGAGGAGAGTCCAGGCAGCAGCAGCAGCAGCAGTAGCAGCAGCAGCGGAGCCGTCGATGCTCTCTCCTCAGCGCCCACTCCAGCTCCCCCCCAGGCCTCGGCTGGAGCGCCAGGAGAGGGAACAGACAGTGGCTCCTGCTCTGACGCAGACGCTTCAGTAGACTCCAGCTCCTACACTGAAGAGGAAGAAGACGAGGAGGACGAGGAAGATCCCAATATGTTTTCCTCCAAATTCCTCAGTGGGAACAACCCTCTCAGTGCCGTGTCCTCTGCTGTCAACAAGTTTGGTCTGTTTGGCGATGACGGGGATGGGGATAAAAACCAGAAAAGTGGAGAGCAGCAGCCAGGGAAAGGCCAGCCACAGCAGAAAGGACCCCAAAAACCTAATCAGGGTGCGGCTGTGCGCCAGTCTCCTGAAAAAAAGGGTCCGCCGCAGCAGCACGGCAATGGACAGGCGGGACCCCTGAAACAGCCTGAAGGTCAACCGAAAGGTGTATCCAAGCCCGGAGGAACACCGCTGGCTGACGGAGATGTAGCTCGAACGGGGACCAAAATGCAAGACTCCCAGCGAGGAACGGCCAAGGTTGTACAACAACAGCAACAACAGGGATCCCCTAAACCATCCCAACAACAATCAGTACCACAGAAACCATCTCAGCAACAATCGGGACCACCTAAACTGTCTCTGCAACAAGGAACACCTAAACCATCCCTGCAACAGCAGGGCTCCCCTAAACTGTCTCAGCAACAACAGGGGTCCCCTAAACCATCCCAGCAACAATCGGCGCCACAGAAACCATCCCAGCAACAACAGGGGTCCCCTAAACCGTCCCAGCAACAATCGGCGCCACAGAAGCCATCTCAGCAACATTCCGGTCCGCCAAAACCATCTCCACAACAACATGGAACACCTAATACTCCCCCACAACAACAGAGTATCCCCAAACCTAGCCCACAACAGGTCTCATCCAAGACGGGAGCACTGCAGGCGGCCCAGCAGCGAGGCCCAAAAGGACCCGCCACGCCAGACCTCATGCGAGGGTCTTCAATTTGTCCCGTTTGCAACACGACCAAACTCAATATACACACCAAGGAAGCACCAAACCACAAAACATGTACGCAGTGCAAAATCCAAGTGTGCAACTTCTGTGGTTTCAACCCACCTGACGCTGATGTAAGTATTTTCTAGTTTCATATAAATACAGTCGACACCGTTGCAATAAATTTTAAAGTGTACTACAGTTCGGTGTTTCACAACCTGGAGTTACTGGGGTTTATTGAGATTTTTCTGACCAATTTTAAGTGAAAGTGGACATTTTCCCATGGCACAGTGGTGGGGAATCATTGCTACTTGAGATTAATTTGACACCAAAGTCATATGGAAATCACATTTTATCATTCTCACCACTTTCATGCACAAATTAAAACCTGCATAAAACAACGTTAATCTACATTTTCCAACTACGCTGATAACGATGGCCCAATTTGAATTTAGTTTAAAAGGTTTCATCTTTAAAATGATTATTTTTTAAAACTAATATCTGTCTCCAGGCATCCGAGTGGCTTTGTCTCACCTGCCAGATAAAGAGAGCTGAAGAACCACCGATGAAAAAGCCAATGCCATCCCCCTCCAAAATGCCATCGCCTGCTGCATCAGGTTCAACCAACAGGACGCAAAATACATCAGCAGCCAAAAGTGAAGCTCCTAAAAGCCAAGCAAGTCCCAAGCATGTCGGGACAGACTCACAGAAACCGCACCCTGAGAAAAGCGGCACGGCAGCCGCCAATCAACAGGAGTCCGGAGGCTTGTTTGGCTTTGGTGCTTCGAAAACAGCAAAGCCTGAGGAAACAGTGACTGGGAAAATGTTTGGATTCGGTTCTTCCATTTTCAGCTCCGCATCAACACTGATAAACTCAACGGTTCAGGATGAGCCCAAAACCACAATACCGGTTTCTCCCAAAGCGCAGACCAAACCTGCCGCTGTCCAGGAGAAGAAGCTACAACCGGAGCAGGCCAAGGTTCCTCCTGGAGGACGTTCTCCATTGGACCTTTCACAATCACCCGGGCATCATCTTCCCAAAAAAGGCCAATCCTTTTGTCCTCTTTGTAAGATGGTGCTCAACGTGGGCTCCAAGGACCCACCCAACTACAGCAGCTGCACTGAATGCAGGATCACTGTCTGCAACCAGTGTGGATTTAACCCCATGCCAAATGTTAAGGAGGTAAGACTGTCTCATATGGATTATATAACATAGTGAGGGGGTGGACAAAGTATGTAAGTAAGTACATATAAAGTATATATAATTTTGCATCATTGATGGAAAGCAATTTGCTTTGTTTCTCTGGGTGAGTGGGCTCAATCTGGCTTTATTTACAGTTGCTGGTTAAGTCTGACGGGATCTGACTGTTTGCAGTGAACTTGAAAACTGCAGGTCCCTTTGATCCAACAATGCTTAAGGGGGATTACTCACCAACCACAAAATCATTATTATTCTGCCATGTCATCGATGACTACCATTTAATTTCAATTCAACTTCTGTAGCATCTCTTAATCTTTGCTTAAAAGCAGACATCAGATGTTTGCTCCCTGCTAAAAATACACATCCACACCTCGCAGGCTTTTACTACGGAGGCAAGCGAGCACACACTGAAGTAAACGGATAAGGCATCTTACTGGCAGGCTGAAGCACAAAGGACCCGACACTCGACATTGTAATTCAATGCACAATGTGCAGTTCGTAAGGACAAGCTTGCCAACGACACCCCAAGGCTGCTGCTTCTCCCTGTAGCAATGATGTGCAGTCGGATTCAGCTTTAAAAAAAAATGCTCTGTCCAAAAAAAAACACATTACATATCCAGTAATTGATTGTTGTTCTAACCTAAATTGCATCTCCCATAATCAAGTTAAATGTGTTTATTGTCTTGTAAATGAGACACCTACCGATTGTGTTCTTTTTTGAGTTTTGTTTGGGATTGGAAATCTTTTTTGTTGCGATATTGCTTCTGTTTAATTTTTATTGGTAGTTCTGTTCATACTGCTATGTTTCCATTTTGTAAAATTTCCCGTCATATCCAACTTTTCAGTATCCCTTTGTTGTGTTACATGTCCTGTGGTATGCTTTGGTCCGCTTATGTACTTAACTACGTATGCTAGTTGAATGAGTGAGAACAGTCCACCTTCTTACTGTATGTCATTATGGAATTAAAAGGAATGGGACACCCCAAAAATTTGACAGATGTTAAGATGGAAGGAGGACAAGAAGCCATGTTGTTGACAAAAAGATTAGCACGTCTGCCTTCGAGTGGATCGGTTTGGGCTTTTAGGTCGTCCTACAGGGTGTTTGCCTGTGCTCCCTATTTCCTTGCGTGGGTTTTCTCCGGGTACTCTGGCTTACTTCCTTTTCTTTATAAAAACAAGCATGATAGATTAATTGGAGACTCAAAATTGCGGATAGGTGTGATTGATTGTTTGTCTCTCAGGTGACAGACGACCAGTGTACCTCACACCTTGCCTAAAGTCAGCCGGGATAGACTCCAACTCACCCGCAACCCTAATGAAGACATGAATACAAATGAATTGAATGGAACTGTTTGGTGCAAATGTGTCTTAATGGAAAAAAATAACCTTTATCTGCTGTGTTGTTACAGGGCAAGGAGTGGCTTTGTTTAAACTGCCAAGTGAAACGTGCGACGAGAGGAATCGAACCTCCCAAACCTCCCACTTCCCCATCGAAAAGGACACCCGGACAGCATGTACTACAAACGACTCTTGCACAGTCATCCAAGGCTGAAGCTGTTAAAGCACAAGACAGTCTGAAACAGGCCAGCTCAGCTCCTGTTCAGAAAGCGCAGCAGGACAACGTGAAGGCAGATCTGCAGAAAAAAACAGAGCAGTTACAAAAACAGGGCAATGCCACTGAAGCTCGACAGCAAGAATCAGGTGGTTTCTTCGGTTTCGGCAGTCCGAAAAAGCAACCTGACGTTCCTAAGCCTGCTGAGTCTGTGACAGGAAAGATGTTTGGATTTGGTTCCTCCATATTCAGCTCTGCATCCACTTTGATGTCCTCTGCTGTGCAAGAGGAACCAAAACCAACACCAACACCCAGTTCTCCCAAGAGGCCTGGTTCTGAAGAGTCCCCATCTGTTAAGAAACTACAACCACAAAATAAAACGGAACAAAGCCAGCAGCCGAAAGGGGACAAGCTTTCATCAGAACCATCGAAGAAAGTATCCGCTCCCCTAGGTATTTCTAAACCTGTTCAGTCGTCCTGTCCTGTCTGTAAATCAGAACTCAATTTTGGCTCTAATGATCCCCCCAACTACAACACCTGTACAGAGTGTAAAAACACTGTCTGCAACCAATGTGGCTTTAACCCTGTGCCAAATGTGAAGGAGGTAAGACAATTGTTCATGTTTATTCATGCTCTTGTGATTTTTAATAAACACGATGTACTCTTGTGTAGGTGAAGGAGTGGTTATGTCTCAACTGTCAGATGCAACGTGCTCTCGGAGCATCAGAGCCTCTGGGAATGCCCATGATGAAACCACAGGCCTCGCCAAACAAAGCTCCAGCATCTGTGACTGTCCACGAGAAGGAAACACAGCATAAATCTCAAACAAAAGATGACCCAACACCTGCTGAGTCCAAAGTGAAGGAGACACCTGTGAGGGAATCTGAAAAGATGAACGTTGCAAACCAGAAAACACTTACTTCAGGTTCGGGTCCGAAAACTCTATCGGAAGACCAGAAGAAAGGACCTCAAAAGCTCCCGGAAACAAGGATTATATCTGACCTAAAGCTGACAAATGCTGCTTCAAAGACACAAGAGGAGTCCCACGGTCCTAAACTACAGTCTGATGTAGTCAAGCCCACTGACTCAATAGGCGATAAAATGTTTAGCTTTGGCTCCTCTATCTTCAGCTCGGCATCCACTTTAATCAATTCAGCAGGCCAGGAGGAGCCCAAAACGACACCCCCACTGTCCCCAAAGATGCCTGCCTCAAAGGTGACCAAATCACCTCTTGCTCAGGAGAAAGAACAGGAGAAGAAACAAGAGTCCAAGTCATCTACATTGTTACAATCTAAACCTGAATCAGATCATTCAAAGGGGGTGGCCGTCTCCCAGGCATCATCCAAAGATGGTGAATCAACTTGCCCTCTATGTAAGGCAAACCTTAACTTTGGCTCAAAGGATTCTCCCAACTACAGCAAATGCACAGAATGCAAAAACACTGTTTGTAACCAGTGCGGATTTAGTCCAGTGCCAAATCTGTCAAAGGTAAATACTTTAATATAATTAATTGAATAAAATAAATTTAGCTTACAGTTTACTACAGTGGACCATGCATGTTTGTGGCACCTATGGATCCACCTATTCATGGAGATTTGTTATGATATTTTTTTTTCAGTATTTTATATATATGGGTGGGGGCAGTGGTTGTCTGTGGTTGGGGAGCCAAGTGTGAATGGTTGTCAGTCCGTATGAACCCTATAATTAACTGGCAATCAGTCCTAGGTGTCTCTCGTCTGAAGTCAGCTAGGATAGGCTCCAGTTACCTGTGACCGTAATGCAGACAAGGGCTGTAGAAAATGTGTGGATGGATGATTGATGCTTGTCATTGTTTAAGAACAATATGCAATTCATTTAAATATTTGCCACTTTTTCTTGGTGTTTTCTCTTTTTAGGTTAAAGAATGGCTATGTTTGAATTGTCAGATGCAAAGAGCTCTGAATGCATCTGAACTTCCAGTAAAGCCCCCAAATGCAGTAAATAAACCGCCTCTATCGTCCATACCTCAGAAGACAACTGTTTCAAATGAAGTTGAAACAACCAAAAAGGATGTGTTAAAATCTGATGTGCTTCCAATAATGCAGGCTACAGCACCTGATAAGAAGGAGGGTTCTGCACCAAGTACTCCACAGGAGATCCCGTCCGTAAGTGCTAAAAAAACACATCAGAATAAACAGGGTACCCCAGTTTCTGACCAGGAACCTCAAACGAAGTCTGGCTCTCAGAAACCATCGGACCAGGCCACTCATTCTGGACCAAAACAGAGCAAAGTCACTTCAGATGCCCAGAAACAGTCATCCAACCAGTCTGGCTTGAGTGGCTCTAAAACCACTTCAGATGCTTCCAAAACAACTGACTCAATTACTGGGAAGATGTTTGGTTTTGGCTCTTCCATTTTCAGCTCAGCATCCACTTTGATATCCTCAGCTGTTCAGGAAGAGTCACGCACGACACCGCCAAGCTCTCGCAAAATGTCCGCCCCAGTGCAGGTCTCTCCAAGGGCAGTAGATGCACCCAAGATTTCTCCCAAAAGTACACCAACAGCTTCTCCCAATAAAGTGCCACCGAAAGGACCAGGAAGTCTTTCTCAGGAGGTCAAGAAAAATGAAGCAAATCAGAGGAAGCAGGATAAAATTTCATCACAGCCAACAAAGGCAGCGACAGTGACCCACACCCATCCTAATGTACACCAGGAAAATTGTCCGCTATGTAATGTCAAATTAAACATTGGCTCAAAGGAACCTCCAAATTACAGTAGCTGCTGCGAGTGTAAGACCACTGTCTGTGACAAATGTGGATTTAGCACACTACCCATTGGAAAGGTAAATCTATATTCTGAAAATTATGTATGTATTTGTTTTTGTTTAATCCATTTTTGCTTTATTTCAGAAAAAGGAATGGCTGTGTCTTCCGTGTCAGATGAAAAGAGCAGTTGAACCATCTGAGCAACCAGCTTCTCAAAAACAAGAACAGTTTCCATCTGCGATCAAGTTAACAGACACCTCCAAACCGACATCCCAAATAAAGGCAAATCTGAATGCAGCTGACACCCAACAGCAAAAGTCATCCACAGCTTCAGTTAAGTCAAACAAATCTGAAGCTTCCACTACACCAGTGAAGTTGGTTAGCCCAGCACCTGATGCTAAAACCCAACAACAAAATGAGAAGCCCATTCCTGAGAAACCACCAGATCAGACAAGCCAAGTTGGATGTAGGCAGAGCAATGCCACTGCAGCAAAGCAGCAAGAGACAGGAGGCTTTTTTGGCTTGGGTGCAACAAAGTCCAAGCCGGATGTAGAGAAGCCAACCGATTCAGTGTCAGGAAAGATGTTTGGTTTTGGCTCATCAATCTTCAGCTCAGCATCTACATTAATAACGTCGGCTGTTCAGGATCAGACCAAGACCACTCCGCCAGCTTCTCCCAAAAGGTCCCCTGCAAAAGAGTTGAAATCTGATAATTGTCGGAATCTGGAGACACAGAGGAAGCCATCAGAGTCAACACAGCTGGCAATGGCACCTCCATCAGGTATGACTAGAGGAGATAATGACACACCAAAACCTCCAAAGGCTGCGCAAGCTACCAAGTCAGATGTCAAACCAGGTTCTACATGTCCGCTCTGTAAAGATGAACTTCTCCAAACCAACTCCAATACCTGCACTGAATGCAAAAACACTGTTTGTAATCAGTGTGGATTTAACCCCATGCCAATTGAAACAAAGGTAAGACTATATACATTTATATATATTTTAAAATTATATAAATGTGATTATTTTTCTAAAGAGTCTTGGGATCATTCCTTTAATCAACCATATGCATGCCTTAATTTGTATGCTCTATTTACAGCTTGTTAAACATTGGAATCAAACTTACATAAACAGTTGGACTAACCTTACTTTTTTTAGGTTCAGGAGTGGCTGTGTCTCACCTGCCAAATGCAGCGTGCACTAGGTGCAAGCCAACCCCCAGCAGCTGGGACTAACAACTTCCACGCACCCGCAAAAGATGTCATAAGCACAGCTGAACCCGAAAAGAAAGTGACATTGATACCAATGTCACCTCAAAGACAACCAACAGTTGGGACAGCAAAGCCGGGTGCTGTTTCTTCAGCTGCCAACAAGCCAGATGGTCTGAAAGACAACATTCCAGCTCCTGTTGAAAAGACTCCACAGGACCCTCAAAGCATACCAGATGTCAGAACATCACCAGGCCAGAGAAGGCAAGCTGAACGTAAAGAGAGCAATGCCGCGGAGTCAGGAAGATTTTTTGGTTTTGGCGGCAGTAAAACCCAATCAGACGCTTCCAAGCCTGCAGAGTCAGTGACCGGAAAAATGTTTGGCTTTGGATCTTCTATTTTCAGCAGTGCCTCCACTTTGATCAACTCAACTCCACCGGTTTCACCCAAGATGTCCCCCATGAAACAGAATCAACCCCCTTCTGTCCAAACTACGGAACAAAAGACGAAGCTAGACCAAACTCAGCCGACTGAAGCAATTTCATCTGAACAAACCAAAGTGGATGAATCTCAAAAAGATGCCCAATCCACCTGTCCTCTTTGTAAGGTTGAACTCAACATTGGGTCCCAAGATCTACCAAACTATGACACCTGCACCAATTGTAAGATTACTGTCTGTAAGCAGTGTGGATTTAACCCTATGCCAAATGTATCAGGGGTGAGTAAAGATTGCATGTATTGTAGTCATATACATATACCGGTACCGTATATACAGATACATGAACATGTTTTTTTCGAACACTAAGTAAAAGGACACTTAATATCCATGTCGTTGTTTGTGTTGTAGAAAAAAGAATGGCTGTGTCTGACATGCCAAATGCAAAGAGCTCTCTCAGCAGCAGAAGCAGTGGAGCCTCCATTGATGAAACCTCAGCCATCACCCAAGAAAGAGACACCAGCTACTCCAACCTTCAATCAAATTGAAGATACAATTTTACCACAGAAAGCAGATGCAACAGACAAAATCCAGAAGGAAAAACCAACACCAATAGTAGTACAAATAAAAGAAGAGAGCTTAGGCACTGTCTCAATCCCAACGAAAGAGATCAAAACTGTGTTGCCACCTCCGAAGGAGGCCAAAATTTCCTTGGTATCTTCATCTGAAGAGAAACCAACTGCAGATTCACTTTCTGATAAGACACTGACTGATGAAGCTCCTCTTATCAGGACGGATGTTGAATGTTCAGTGAAGAAGCAAGACAATCATCCTATACCTAGCTCCCTTGCAACAACTGTGACATCCGATCAGCAAGTGCAGGGAACGGTAGTAAAATTGGTGGATCAAGTAGTCACAATTGCTGATAAAGAGCTCCCCAAACTCCCAAACAAGGAGCCTAACCTCATTGAAAACATATTTACCAAACCGGCTCCTTCAACATTACAATCAACTCAAGAAAAAGGAATTGATGCTAAAAAATCTCAGGATGGTGTCTCAAAAACAACTGAAGCAGTGACCGGGAAGATGATTGGATTTGGGTCAACGCTCTTCAGTTCAGCATCGTCTTTAATAACCTCTGCTGTCCGCGAGGAACCCAGCACGACACCACCAAGTTGTCGTAAAATGTCTGCCCCCGCACAAAGCTCAGATAACGTGTCAGCATCTCCGATTCTACCAGTCAAGCCGAGCCCTGCAGTCTCGCCACTCAAAACATCCATGAAGGAGGTAAAGCCATCTGAGGTACCTCAAACTCAAGTCAAGCCTCTTCCATCAGGAACAAAGAAAGCAGATCAAGGTCCACAAGAACCTTCACAAGTGGAGAACTCCGAAGCTGTTCCCAAAGCTGTGCAACCTAATTGTCCACTTTGTAAGGTTGAACTTAATATGGACTCCAAGGATTTACCCAATTACAACACATGTACTGGATGTAAATTTGCAGTCTGCAACAAATGTGGGTTTAGTCCTATGCCAAATAAAGCAGAAGTAAGTTATGGCTTTTGCATCAAATGCATCAAATTTCATCGTTAAAAATGCCAATAATTATATCTGTTTTGTGTTGCCAGGGAAAAGAATGGCTGTGTCTCAACTGTCAAATGCAGAGGGCACTTGGGGCTTCTGAGCCTCTTGGACTTCCACTTATAAAATCTCAACCATCACCGAGCAAAGAAAAAACACCTGCCTCAATGGAGAAAAATGTAGCAATACCAGATTCTCAGGTGGATACTATGACACCTAAAGCCATTCCGTCCAACAATAAGTTTGTCGGTATTGTCACAACCAAAGAAGGTGAATCCCCAGCTGAACCCACTGACAAGTCAACACCTGCAACTGCTTCATTACCTGAAAAAAGTGGTCCTCCTGCAATCAAGAAGACTGATGATGAATCTCTGCTACCCGAAAAGACCCCCAAAATACAACTTGGATTAGCCCAGAAGGAACCTCCAGAAACTGTGACCTCTACTGTAAAGGTTGTTCCCCCAGCAGCACAAGAAGCAGCAAAAATTGCACAACAACAACCTGCAACAGCTGTGAAATCTCCAGCCAAATCTATGCCACCACGAACTCAACCTAAAAAACAGGAATCTGGAGGTTTTTTTGGTTTTGGTGGCCCTAAAATACAACCTACTGCACCCAAACCTGCTGAATCGGTGACTGGGAAGATGTTTGGCTTTGGTTCATCCTTCTTGAATTCAGCGTCCAGTTTGATAAACTCAGCTGTTCAAGATGAAACTAAAACGACACCACCAACTCCACGCAAGACATCCATACATGCCTCTCCTAAGACAACACCACCTGCCTCTCCTAAAACTTTAACTTCAAAAGACACCAAAGTCCCACCATCTCCCCAAAACACAGAGGAAGAAAAACTGGACAAACCACAGTTGAAAACAACCCCATCAGTTATACAAGATAAAGTTGCTAAAGCTCCAGTTGTATCCCCCATGGCACCTAAAGACACTCAGGGGGCTCCAAAAACAGCTGAGCCCACCTGCCCACTCTGTAAGGTACAACTTAATGTGGATGGTAAAGGTGGTCCAAACTTCAACACCTGTACGGAATGCAAAATGACTGTCTGCAATCAGTGTGGGTTTAATCCAGTGCCCAACGTATCAGAGGTAAATCTCACTTCCATAAACAACACACATTTCAGTAATTTACAAGCAGCAACTGATTGGGTACAGGTATAGGTGTGCACGTGAGTGTGAATGGTTGCCTTTCTTCCCTGTGATTAACTGACAACCAATCCCACTTCAATCCCACCCCTTGCCCTCAAATCAGATGGAATAGGGTGTATGCTGTAAAGATTGCTGATCTTGAAAAATCATTGTTTGCCTGTGTTAAAAACCTTTATATGTCTTTCTTTTTTCAAAGGTACAAGAATGGCTGTGTCTTGATTGTCAGATGAAGAGGGCACTTGGATCCTCTGAGCCCACTAGATCTTCTGCAGTGAAGCCGCAACTCTCACCAGTCAAAATTGCTCCCTCAACATCAGAACAAAAGGATATAGTTGTCCAGCCAGATAAGTTGAAGTTAATAAAAAAAGAGGGCATTCAAGTGGAGAACGAGCCTCACCAGGCAACAACACCAAAAAAGACTGATCCATTGCAACAAGTTTCAATCCTAAAGCCAAAAGATCATTCAGGTGGTGAACAAGAAAAGGATGTGGCCAAGAAGTCACAACAGACTGGGAAATCACAACAGGCAGATGATTCTGAAACTCCAAAAGCAGAAATCAAGGCATTTGCTGCAAAACTGGCAGATGAGAAACTACATCAACAGCCTCCTATTAATTCTACACCACCAGCAGCTGTGTCTGAAAGGAGTGACGCCTGCGATGTTTCTCAAACTCCAAAACCAGAGGTAAAGCCCATTGCTGCAAAATTGGAAGATGGAAAACCCCTTCAGCAGCCTTCTAAATCCTCAACTCCTTCTGTCAAATCCACACCACCACCAGCTGTGTCTGCAAAGAAGGAATCTGGGGGGTTCTTTGGATTTGGTTCCCCCAAAACACAAGTTGCTCCTGCTGCAAAGCCCGCTGAGAGTGTCACTGGTAAAATGTTGGGATTTGGCTCCTCTATTTTTAGCTCTGCATCCACATTGATAACATCCGCTGTTCAAGATGATCCCAAAACTACTCCCCCAGTCTCTCCAAAGATTTCCCCTGCAAAGACTACACCAAAACCACAACCACCTCAACAAGCCAAACCTGTTCCAATAGCCCAGTCAAAAGTAGAGAAGAAGCTATTAGAAGCCACAGAAGTGGCAAGAGGCCCCAAAGCGGATATTCCCAAAGTGGCAGGAGGCCCCAAAGCAGAGATTCCCAAAGCAGACATATCCACCTGTCCGCTCTGTAAAATTGAACTCCATGTGGCCTCCAAGGAACCTCCCAATTACAACACCTGCACCGAATGCAAGAGCCTTGTGTGTAACCTCTGTGGATTTAACCCCATGCCTCATACAGGAGGGGTAAGTGCAATTCTTCAATCTCTCATTATTAACTAAAAGAGACACATTGGCATTCCTTTTCACAGTTGAACACAGTTTAGTCTGTGACAAGCTTTTGTCTAACTACTCCAACGATGAAGAATCACACTATAGTACTGCCCCGCGACCCTATATAGGATAAGCGGTTTGGAAGATGACATGACATGACATGACTATAGTACTGCATGATAGTGTTTAAGACAGTGTTGTCCAGTGGCCGTCACTTGAAATTTGCTCTGGATCTTCGCCCAGCCTAGTTTCCAGGTCAAGGTTGGAAAATATCAGTGTGGGGAAGTTACTATGTAAATTATCCTACAATTACAGAACGGCTTGCTCACAGACACATTTTCCAAAATAGGCAGGTATCGAAAGATTTACTTGATTATGTGATTTTCACACTTGATGATTGTGCAGGCACTCCAGAGATGCAACTATTTGTCTACAAGCAATTAAACATTTTTCATAATTTCTTCATTTTTTGTGCCAACTTGAAGATCAGTATACATTGTGCATACATGTAGCTTGATAAAAATCAGATTCTGTCTCATGTGTGTTTCTCCAAGCTGGCCCCACTCCCAATCACCAGCCACTTGCTCTCACCAAGACACCCATCTGGCACCTTCAAGGACCTCTGTGACTTACGAGCAGGCAACATTACTGACTGACTGACCTGACTGAACATTTAGTCCCCCATAATTATGACTATAAAAACATCAACATAGTCATTCACTGACTGTTATTTGTAGTTCCTTCACATGATGCAAGCAGTGGCTCATATGCATGATGCAGGATCCCTCCCCCCAAAACAGGCACATTTCAGGCTAGAAAAATAAGGTGCAAAGCGCTCTGTACTTTTTGTTCCTTGGGATATTTTGATGAAAAAAAGTTGCTGACATGCTTGAAGACATCTGGGAACTGAACAAAAATACATATTTTTCCTTCATGTCTGTTAGCAGATTTGTGCGACACCAGGAGATTGTTTTCCGCGGTTGTGCCTAGGATTTCCAGGCCATTAAACTGTTACAATGTTGCAATTACATACAGTAACATAGTTCATGTCTCCAGCAGAGCCTGGGAAACACACAAAGTGTATTAAGGCTGTTGTGCAACAGTATTAGTGAGATGGGATCTGATGTCAGAGCAGAGATTCCAGTGGGGGTGCGATTGCCGAAGCAGTGACAGATTTGAGTTGGCAAAATCGTGCGATATGCCAATAAAGCAGAGATGAGGCAGATTACGTCAAACATGACATAACATTAGAGCAGGAGAGACTTCCTCTTGAGCCATCTGTTCTATCGCTTGGATCAGTGGTGCCACGTAATTCTTCAATTTCCTTTTTAGTGTATGTGGGTGGGAAGTACCAGAGCTGGGCATACCCTAACCGTCACAAAGTTACTGTTTGCATATTTCGCGGACCCACGTGGTTCCAGTTGGCCCAAGTCAGCCAAACGGTGAAGAGAACTGACTTAACCGGTACCACGTCACACGCAGGTGCGGGTGCAAATGCAGCCAAAAAAAGAAAAAATGTCAAATAAAACAGTGTTGTATACCATTCGGTCCCACAGACGCAATGACATGTGCCCCATATTGTTTTTATTTCACTCATCACCACGCTGTGCGTGTTTGTTTTTATTTTATATTTTTCCTTCATTTGGTGGCATCTCCGCTCGTGTGGCGCCTGCGTGTGATGTGTACATTAAGTTCTCGACGCCGATTGGTTGTCGCCGAAAAGGGACTGACTGGGATCACGTGGGTCGGTTAAATATGCAGATGGGAACTTTGTGAGGGTTAGGTGATGCCTAGCTCTGGGAAGTACACAAACCACATGCACCTGGTTTGTGATCATACACTTGCAGTTTACTGCAGATTGCCATTTGGTGTGCTTTCCATATTAATTCTTCCATGTAGAGCATGTTTTTTCGGAGAAAAATGCTTTTGACCTTGCATTTTTTTCTCTCTTCTTTACTCTTAATTTCCACCCACGTTGCAGAAACAGTCGTTTGTGTGTCTGTTTTTCAAAATGCTTATGTCTTCTAAGGGACATATTCCAGATTTTGTAAACAGTGAACAACCCTAAAATAGATTTCCTTAAGTAATTGTCGTTTTGCACCAGAGAGGGCAAAGGCTCAGGGGGAGGGGCTGTATGGATGATGTGTATACCATCCAAGATGTTCTGTATCCCTTTTTAAAGCTGCTTGAACACGTGTAAATAGGAGAAGTTGCCTATTTTATAGCAGGAAAGAGCATGGCTTTTGTAGCGGGTCAGAGTGTTGAAAGGCTTGAAAGTCATGAGTGCCGGGAGCGTGTCTCCATTTGATCCTTTTGATTGCTTGTTGTACATCAGCCCATGCCATCAAAATAGCCTGCAAAGTGACTGTTGCCCTGATAAGTAGGGCGCGCACGTGTGCCCTCATGTTTGGTGTGTGAGGACGATGGAAAGATTGAACTCAGCTGAAGGTTTTCATTTATCTTTAGACAAAATGGTTCTGTACTCAATGTGTGCTCATTATCTGAGCCATAAGAGGATATGCCACTTGCTGTAATATCCAGGTTGCAATGTCTGTGCTAGCCTTGAGTCATAGATGTTTCATTGTGTT
The DNA here is from genome assembly GCF_054856515.1 of Filicampus tigris. Taxonomy (NCBI): domain Eukaryota; kingdom Metazoa; phylum Chordata; class Actinopteri; order Syngnathiformes; family Syngnathidae; genus Filicampus; species Filicampus tigris. The sequence goes on along the minus strand of NC_141220.1, from coordinate 22,630,561 downwards.
TGCATTAGAGGAGACTCCTTTATTGGAGAATGTATTTTTATCTTGTCGGTTTAGGTTTTGTCTGCAACACTTTCTTTTCGCTTCATCACACCCACAAATCACCACTTGCTATTCACCATCTACTGCAGTCAACCCCCCCAAAATCTTTGCAATCATATGTTCTCTGCACCTTCACTAGTCTAAAGATGGCATTCTGATTAATATCATCATATCCAGGCATGATGCAGGACAGGGAGGACCCAAATGCGAGAGGGCGAGCCAGGAGGACAGTTTGAGATTTTAATGAAATGAAAGGAAATACAATTGACCGGATACTGATGCTTGGCATGGTGAAAAGGCTGGGCTTGGCGTGGTGACGAGGCTTGGCTTGGCGTGGTGACGAGACTTGGCTTGGCGTGGGGACTAGGCTTGGCTTGGCGTGGGGACGAGACTTGGCGTGGCGTGGGGACGAGACTTGGCGTGGTTACGAGGCTTCACTTGACTTGACTTGCCTGGATGACAGGTAACTCTGTGATATGAACAGACCAACAGCCCAACGCAACACGCGACGACACGACAATGACCCGACAAGGACTGAACAAAACCTAGCAACTTAAATACAATCACACTGACAAGCCATCGAGAAACACCTGGACAAAACACACAAGGTAGGAGGGAGCTGATTGGTTAACACTAGGGAGTGGAAAGCACACAGGTGGACACAATAATCATGACGAGACAGACACAGGACACTGAGCAAAACATGAAACTAAAAAAAAACCCAAAACCAAAACAGACCATGACAAATATAGCGTTTGTGGAATATGAGTTAAGCAGCAAAATCCACCCATTTTTAGCCATCTCAGGTGGTGGCCATTTGTCACTTCTGAAGCAACTGTGATTTCATTTTCAGTCAACAAGTGGCAAAATGGCCACATTTGAACCCGACTGACAATTGAACATGTGCAATCTGCATGAAAGGTAGCAGTATTTAGCACTACACTTCCATTTTTTCTATAGTAACAAATCCAAAACTAAATATTCAACAACCTAACTTCAGCCAAAAATATTCCTCACATTACAGGAAATGGCAAGGGATCTTCAACACTGTGATTTTTTTCACGTGATGAAACAATTACAGGTCAAAGTTTCAAGGTCAAACATACCAGTATTCATCCGATCACCTCAAAACTGGACAACCCGATTTGACCATGTCTCATTTTGTGCACTTGAATGGTCAGCAAACCAAAATTGCCAATTCTCCGGGTTTCAATGCGGTCCCGGCCTTCCTGTGTGAAGTTTGCATGTCCTCCCCGTGCCTGCGTAGGTTTCCTCTATGTACTCCGGTTTGCTCCCACAATCCAAAAACATGCAATGGTATGTTAATTGACCACTCTAAATTATCCCCACGTATGATGAGTGAGTGTGAATATTTGTTTGTCTGTGTGTGCCTTGCGATTGGCTGGAAACCAATTCAGGGTGTACCCCTCGTGAGGATAAGTGGTTTGGATAATGGATGGATGGATAAATCTAAACTGGTGCATCTACAATGTGGATGGAACATTAAAGGCTGTCTTCAGCTTCTGCTCATCACTAGGCTTTGTTTCAGTTGTGGCCACTGTGACCCTCCACCAATCCACTGTGCTCTGTAGCAAATTGCGGCCATCAGCGTTTTTTTTTTTATTTTTTACCTCAAATTAGTCCATTGAGGCTTTCTGACTGCTGGTAGGCAAATGTTGCAGAGCTCTGAATGTTTGCATTGCCTTTATGATCTTGTTGCATTTGCGATGCATGGGAACATCCAATTTAATTAGCTCTGTAATTTATAGCTCCTATTTATTAATGGGATGGGGTGTCAGCTGGGATTTGCCATTGTATTGTTTATAATGTTTTCAGTGTTAATTGTTGTAATCATATTTTTCTTTCCCCTGCATTATAACTGTATTAAAAAAGCCATTTAATGTGACGCTGCTTCACCTCATTCCACCTCGACTTTAGTTGCTGTGACATTTGTCACATTAGAAAAAGCAATGCTCAGATTTTTATTTCTTTCTTTATTTTTGGAGCATAGTACTCTGTCTATTAGAGATCAGTAGGTCAACGCTGTGTGTGTGTGTGTGTGTGTGTGTGTGTGTGTGTGTGTGCACAGAAGGCAGGAGTTACAAAGAGTTGTGCTCCGTCTGGGATGCTGGAAGCCAAGCATCTCCACTTGTGCCAAAGGAAAGTCTGCCAGAAAATCAATAGCACTCTTGCCACCCCCATCGGCAGTTGCAGTGGGCGATCACTAATCAGAGAGGCTTAGTGTCAATATAGTCCAGCAGTGCATATAGGAAAATATAGCCTTGAATTAATGTAAAATATTTCTGCTCACAATGCAGCCCGTTTGATATTGTTATAGGATAACTCTCCAGACCTTTGCGAACACTGAAGGAGGTTCTCTCATATACAGTATGTAAACGCGAAGCGAGTAACATTTAGTTATGATACAATATGCTGTGTTTATGTTTTATTACAGAAACAGTGGCTCTGCCTCAACTGCCACACCCAAAAGGCTTTGTTGGGACAACTGGGAGACCCAGGGAAAATGCAGCAGCCTTCACCTATATCGGCATCACGAGAGACCCAAGCCATACTTGCAGCTAAAAAGCCAGAGCTCAAGCCAGCCTCTGTGAAGGCTGAGCCTGCGGATGTGATTAAAAAGCTGCCAAGCACACCGACCTCCATCAAGACTGTAACCACAACAAAAGCAGAAACCCCAGTGGTGGTAGCTCCAACAAAGGTGGAACATGAGTCTTCACTTGTACCCAAAGCGGTGAAGGTTACACCAGTTAAAGAGGAAAATAAGGATTTAGTTGAACCTGCAGCAGAACCTGTTCAACCAATGGTGGTCTCTGAGCCTACATTGCCAAGCACAGATGTTTCCAAAAGAGCAACAGTTGACAAAAAAGATTTACAGAAAGCAGAGGCAAGTGGGAAAGAAATTCCCCAAATATCAAAACCTGATCTCTCAGAAGTAACAGCTGAAGTTTCCACAGACGAAACAAGGCAACCCTCATCAGAGCAGATTGCTGGCAAAATGCCAAATGTTGAAGACCAAATTAAATTGACTGAGCCTATTAAATCTGCACAGAAAGTTCAGATTCACCGGCAGTCTCAAGAACCATCAGTTCCACAGTTGACACCAATTGACAGGCATGAAGTTGTTAAGTCAGCTGAAAGCAAGACTAACATAGTTCTCCTCACAAAGTCACAATTAGAATCTCCGAAGGATGTGACCATGAAAGTAAGAATTTTTTTTTTTTTATGAGCAACTTTTGTGATAATTCATGTCTATGTTTTTGCCACGGCCTAATATAATTAGAATTAATTCTTTACAGTGGTGATTTGTTTTACATATATTTTGTGTTCTTGTGTTTAAGGTGGGAGATAATGCAGCAAAAGAGCCTTTAAAATTGGAAAAATGTCAAGATGAACTAGAGAACCAAGTTTTGCCCAAGGCAGTTCCCAAGTCAACATCTAAAGCTGAAGAACACGCTCAACCTCAGATTTTACCATTATCAGAGGAACCAAATATGGAGGAGAGCGTGTGCAGTGTGACTAAAATTGACGCAGAAAAAGGGAAAAGCCTGCCAGTTAAGGAGGCTGTTGGAGGCGAGAAAAGGCGACTTAGTTTACCAGCAATGGAAGAGAGCAGCGAGAGTGATTTAACACCTTCACCTTCCCCTGAGGTTCAGAGGAGGAGACTGAAGGTGACCAGTGTGTCATCTATCAGTGAGGAGATCAAAACGGAGAGTGCTGACTCATCTATAGAAGATGAAGAGTTCATCCGCAGTCAGATCATGGGTATGGGCGGCAAAGAGGAAATGTCTCTCTCGGAGGATGAGGAAGAAAGGAAATTGTCAAATGAGGAAATTATCAAGAAGGCTGAGCTTGATAATGCCTCAATAAAACGCGAATCACTCTCGAGCAAAGGCAACACAGATAATGAAGGCATGTTAGTATGGACAAAATCCCCTCTAACGACGAGTGAGGCAACTACACATGAAACAGTTCCCAGCACGACTTTAAAGAAAGCTATTCCAGTCATCAGACATAGACAAAGCACTGATGAAGAGGTAGAGAGCATAACCGAATCCCTGTCAAAGGGCTCATCTAGCGTGCAAGCGTCTAGCTTCACACCAGGGTCGTCACCTACATCAGCATCATCCCTGGAGGAGGACAGCGATAGCAGTCCGAGTCACAGGAGGATAAGAGGGGACAAACAGTATCGCAAGGGTAAACACAGACATGCGACCCAGCCACTTCCCACCATCGAAGACTCCTCAGAGGAAGAGAAATCTCGCAAAGAAAAGAGCCAACTCAACGTGCATGGCCAATTGTCTCCACATCAAAGTGGTTCCTCCGCAGAGGATCTTAGACAAGCCACGGTAAAGGATGAAATCGATAAAACATCTGGCTCTGAGTACTGGGCCAGCATAGAATCAGAGCCAGAAGCAAGACAGGTTATACAGAGAGGAGGCAAACCTTCTCCAACAGTGATACCATACACTCCACCTGAGCCATTTGAAGAGAAGGAAAGCATTTCAAAATCATTAAAGAGTGCAGAAGAAGCATATGAGGACATTCTCCAGAAGGCCAAAGCTATTCCAGGTGATAGTCCTCCAGGTGTTGAGCCGCTTTATGGTGGCATGTCAATTGAGGACTATCTTTATGAATCTTTGGTTGAGGAGCCTGAGGTAATGTCTGGTTTTCAAGACATCGAACCTAAACAGGAAATCAGCCCTGAACCTTTGAAGAAACTCAGGTCTCCAGAGGAGGTTTATGAAGAGATGATGGAAAAAAAGAGGGAATTGATGATGATAGAACAAGAGTTTAAACAGGCCCAGACAGCATTAGAATCTGTCTCATCTATGTCTCCTCCAGATCCTGAAACCTGTGTTGTAATCATGCCCACAGAAGCCATATCACACACTGGAGAAAGCATGACCCCTGAAAGTGGTGACGCTTCTGATGAAGTGCCAGTCAAGAAGAAAAAACGACCAGCACCACCACGCCCCACTGAACCTCCTAAGCGATCTGAGGTGACTGTTGTTCCGAGTACATCTGGCTCAATAGGTTTTGTTCGACCCATGGTACCTCTTGATCCTGCACTTAGAAAGGCACTCTTCCCCATACCCGACCTCAAAATTACACAGTGTTCATCAGGGGAGGAAGAAGATGACAGTCTACCAGATGAGTATGGTGTGGGTATTTCATCCGACATTACCCCAAGTGATGATTCAGAAACTAAAGATGATCAATCCATAAGTCCCCCTTTGTCCGAGACAACCGAAATGGAACCAATATCTGTGGTCTGTGAAATCCCAGAAGCGAAACCTATTCCAACTCCAATATCAGCACCAGAACTGACTACTACACCTTCCCCTGTATCGCCACAGTCACCACCAACTTCACCGGCCACACCTGATTCCAGCATGGAATCTAATGCCACATCTTCATCCTCCTACCAGGCTCAAACACCTCAATCATCAGACTCAACTCCTCTCTCTACACCTACAACTTCTTTCTTAACTCAAACCCCACGAGAGGGTTCATCACTTTTGTCCACTAAATGTGAAGTATCTTCCAGAGAAAGCTCTACAGTTACAGTAGCAATTCCAGATGTGGTGTCCGATCCATCTAAAGTTGAAACAGCTGAGCCGGTTGAAGCTAAGTCGTCTGTTCCTGTACCTTCAATCTTAGCCTCAGGAGAAACTCCTCCTCCAGTTATAGTTGAAATGCCAGACTTGGTTTCATCTCCCTCCCAAATGCCTACTGAGGCTCAATCAGTGCTTGAGGTGTCAGCATCAAGACCAGAGCATGTTTCTGTCACAACCAAGCCTACAGCTCAATTTACTGAGTCACAAGCCACAAGCATTATTCAAGGATGTGTTCCATCTCCAGCTCTTGTAGCCACTTCGATTGTTATTCCTGTACCATACCACGAGCCAGTAATTGTCCAGATGCCGGACCTAGTTTCGACTACATCTCAATTCTCAACACAAACATCTACGCCAGTCTCAACAATCACAGCCCAGGCACAACCAAATGTTGTACACTCAGTACAACCAGCTGCCACATCACTTATCCCCGTATCCATCCCATCGACTACGATAGTCAAAAAGAAAATCCCACCTCCCCCTCCGCCGCGGTCAACATCAGTTTCACTACCTGAGCATGGTGGAGTGCGGCTACCGATAAGGGATGCTCAGCATGTCTCCACTATTGTGACTTCTGCCATCAATACAGGAGCCACAGTTGCGGCCCAGCCAATGCAGTCTGTAGTTGTGGATATACAGCCACGGATGGAGGACATGAAACCAGATGATGTGGCTGTAGCTCAAATACTGACCCCAACGAGAGCGGGGCATGTGGTTATCATAGTGCCAAGTGTGGAAAACATGTCTCGGATTTGCCAAACTCCTCAAGACGGCACAAAATCTACCCCATCTCAGGCGGCAATCAGTCAAAGAGCCACACACCATGTGATTGCGAGTACAACCACTGATTCAACATCACCATCCACTTCACTCTCAACAGTTCCACCACTCCCACCTAAACCTGTTGTGAGAACTAATGTTGTAGAAATGGTAGAAATACCCGTAGCTGATACACCTCCACCACCTCCGTCCACTTTACCAAAGCCCACTATTTATCCAAAGCCACCAGTTCCTGCTTCAGCAACAGCATTCCAGGTTTCTGTTACAATAGCTGGCACTAGTCCTTCTTCCAAGGCTCCTCCACCAATACCACCTAAGCCTGTAATAATTCCAGCTGGACTGGTTTTCAGCCACAAACCAGGAGAAAGTGTCAAACCACCTCCTGTTGTTGTACCAAAAGCTGCAACACTGCCTAGGACCAAAGCACCTCCAAGTGCCCTGTCACTTAGCTTGACTCGACCTGTGGAGAGTAAGTCAGGGGCAACGTCCCCCAAGTCACCATTATCTCCTAGACATGCCAAATGTTTGAAAACATATGTGGTGATAACTCTGCCATCAGAGCCTGGCTCACCAACAGAAGTGATAACAGTCCAGGCACCAATAAGACGAGGATCTATTCCAGCTACAATAGGGCCAGGGGTTCGAACAACCCCTTCAGAGCAGAAAATACCCAGTGAAACATTTTCATCACAGCCCACTGTAAGGAGAGCATCTGTCCCCGCTGTAAGGCATCCACCCCCAATACCCGTAGCTTCAACTCTTGCATCAGAAGAACTGGCAGTCAATAATACTGTGGTCTCTAAAGTGCAGCCCCAAATAGATTACTTTGTGACATACCCTAATCAGGAAACACAAATTAAAGTCCGTAGTGTACCAGACCCAATAAAGAAGCCATGCACCCCTGTGGTAATGCAGCAACAAGCCGTTTATCAGCCCTCGCCATCAACAACAATGCAAGAAAATATCATAGGGACTTCAGCAATAATTGTGCAGGGTAAAACCACTGCAACATCACAATCCGACTCATATGTCACTCAACATCCAAAAATAGTCTCTGAAGGAGTGGCACCTTCACAAGAGATTTTAGCTGACGCTGAAGTTTCTGTCACCAAACTACAAACTATGCCGATGCAACAGCCTCTGACACAACATGTCTCTATAGTGCTAGAGCCTAGATTAGCTTCAGATGTACTAATTCCCCAAGAAAATACAGTTACAGTATACTCCACCGCTATTCATCCACAACATGAAATTGAAATACAAAGCGCACAACCACAACCAGAAATTGCTTCTGGAATCACAGAGACAGCACCAAGGTCACCAATGCATATGAGTCAACAACTACCTGTCGCAACTCAACCCTATTCTGCAGCTGGTTGGAAGACCCCTCAACCATCGGTGATAGAACCACAAAAGGATTATGTTGTTACCATACCAGATATACCAACATTACCTCGGGTGCATCAAGAGGTTGCACCAGCTCCTGTAATACTAACTCCTGAAATAATTCCTTCATCTGTAATAATGGAGTCACAACATGTGACCCCACAGCCAGAAGAGCCTCCGTTTACCTATACAGCTGAAGCCTACGGGACGTTTCAAATGTCAGACATGCCATGTTCAACACTTCCACTTGAGGTCATTGCATTACAACCAGACTCTACGCAGATTGCAACAGTGGAGGCTGTTGTGAGACAAGCGCCAATGTCATCCATGATACAATCTCAGGCAGTGGCTTCAATGCCCCATGAAGTTAGAACTGAACAAACTTCGAGTGAAAGGAGGACATCAATATCCTCCATAGGAAAACCACCACACAGCACAAGTGAAATATTTACCTTCCCAAAAGATTATGAAATGTGTGCCCAGGTTGTCAACACTGGGACCTTTGCTGCCACAAGAAGACCGTCTTTAACCATGCAGCAGCCCTTGGTAATAAACATGCCAGCTGAAAAAGATATTCCTGGTGATGTGCATAAGAGAACAGATTCATTTCCTTCAGTTGAACCACCACAGCTATTTGCATATTCATCTGAATATGATCACCCACTAGAGATAATAACTACAGAGGCATACACAAGGAGAACCTCAATACCTGCGGTCACCAACGCATCTGGTGGAGCCGTTGCACCTATCACCATCACTAAGATTCAGCAAGAGTCCATTGAGAGCCAAGAGATTCGAGGACCTGAGAAAGTTGTCTCTAGTTTGAGTCACAAGTACTCTTCTTCAGTTTCAACGACAGGCCAGCCTGCTGAAATCCAGCCGAGCTTAGTCACTCAAGTTGTCACCACTGAAGTGCAGAGAACTACAGTATCTGTTGTCCATGAAAGGCTTCCACAGCATATTCCCTCCAGCATAGCTGCCAATGTAAAATCAGATGAAAGAAAATACCAAGATCAACCTAAGCAAAATAAAAAGGTAATCTATCGTGGGGATGTTATGGATCTACGCACTGTGAAGGTTGGTGCGAAGATGACTGAACAAGGCATGGATTTGACTCCACCTGAGTTATATCGACAGGTGTCCAATGATTCTGTGCGTCAAATCACAGCAGTGCAGCCAGAAATAGTAAATCTTAGTGCTGAGGTTGTCCCTGCAACTACACTGGCTGTAGTAACTGACAGCATCACAATCGTCACATGCACAGCCACCATTGCTTCATACGGCAACCCTCCAGCAGAGAAACCGCTCGACTTGCAGGGGCCTGTTACATCCTTACCCCTGCCTCTCACCACATATAAACCATGCGAACCAGTGGCGCAAATTGTATACAGACCAGTGAATGCCCAGCCTGTAGTCGCTGCTGTACCAACCACAGGTCAAGACATACCAATTAATCTTTCATATGGAGCGCTCATCAGAGGAGGCAAACAATCAGTTACTCCTGCCTCAACAGATATCAACAGTGTGCTATCACTGGAGGCAACAGGTGCCATGGATTTGTCCAACTACAGACCAGTGAAGTCTATGGTAGCTTTATCTGGAACAAGTCCTGAAGTAATAACCACTGTTGTAGAGGATGATGGGACACCAGTTGACCTTACAGCTGGTAGGAGTGTATGCTGTGATGTCATATACAAATTACCTTTTACTGCGAGTTGTAGAACACAACCGCCTGTCACAACTCAGCCTGACAACCGTTTGGTCCACAAAGATGCCAACCATGAGTATTATGGTGCTGGTCAGTATGGCATCACAGGCGTGAATGGTGAAAAAACATTCATATCTGAGGCCAGCCTCAGAGAGGTAGGACTCTTTCATTATGATCCCAACAAAGACTATGACTACCTGAATGGATCTACAGACGGAGCTATAGACCTCACTGCGACCAAACTTCCTTCTGGTGAGTATAGTGACATTTCTTTTGCATGATAAATTGGATCGATGTCATTTTATTCAAAGTCACTTTTAATTTCTGCATTCTGTTGCTCTTCTTTTAATTGTATTTTTTCATTAATTGTGTGTAATTTCTTTTTCTTTTCTTCATACAGATGCATGTGTTTGCCTGCGTGTGCTCCCACAATATTTTGGCTTTGCATCTTGTTAGCCAATATGACTTCAAATCTGCATGTGCATGGACATGTTTTGAATCCAGATTAAGTCATCTTAATTTTATAGACAAAACGACAATTTGCAAAATGGTGTGTATTTCAAATAGTAAAAACTATCCCCCTTATTTGTCATGGCAGGTAAAGCTCTAGACTACACTAGCAAAGCTACCGCAGACTTTTCCAGGGTGACTCTTCCATCTTCTCAGGACACACTCACTGCAATTGGTGTCAGTAGTGCTCTAAAATCTTCAGATGGAATAGTTTACTCCTCTGTTTCAGCCCCAGTTCCATCAACATATGCAGTTACCACACAACCTGGCTCCATCTTTAGCACCGCCTTGGTGCCCACATCAACAGCCCAGAATCATTCAGTGTCTCAACACTTTGGCTTCATCCCTGCCACAGACCAAGGTCAAATTATTCCTTATGACACAGGGCTACCAAAGGAGCTTCTACCCACAGCGTTGGCTGACTTCATAACAGGCTATCCAGAAATGTACTCAGATGCCACATTAGAAGCACTCGCAGCTTCTCTAGATGTGTTAGCCTCTTCTCCAATATTCCCTGGCTTAGACAGCACCAAGATGGCTCAGTACCAGATGGAGAGGGAGTTTCTAGAGCTAGAGAAACTTAAACAGCTCTGTCTCGCCGAGGAGTTAGAGTGGGAGAGACAGGAAATCCAACGCTATCGTGAACAGGAGCAGTTCATGGTGCAGCAAGAGCTTGAGGAGCTCCAGGCTCTAAAACAACAGCTTCTCATGCAGCAAGAAGAAGAACACCATGCTCACATGATGGCCCAGCAAGAGACTTATGCCCAGCAGAAAGAGCAATTGCAGCAAATCCAGCAACTCCAGCTTCAACTCCAGCGGCAGTTAGACGAGCACTATGGTAGCACAGGCACCACGGCAAACCTCCTTGAGGCCAAGTATGCAGGAGTAGGGGACAGTGGACAATATTGGCCTGTCAAAGATGAGTCTACAGGTCAGTCTATTGGAAAACAGTTAGAGGAAAGTCAGGACAAGCATAACATAGCGAAACGGCTTCAAGACGATCAGGACACAGGCAAAAAGATCATTGACAGCGGCGTGCAGACAGATGATGAAGATTCAGCTGAAAAGCAGCATGTTGGAAGACGAAAGAAGAATAAAAGAAACGTTGATAGCTCAGCTCAGAGTGATGATGAGGACCAAGATGAATGGGATGCTCCTGCAAAAGCCCGACGACGCTCCCGAAAACACAGCAGTGACGGAAAACATAGCTCAAAGGTGTCCAGCATTGCTATCCAGACAGTTGCTGAGATATCTGTTCAAACCGACCACTCTGGATCTATCAAAAGACCTAAAGTCCAGATGGACACCAAGGTTGAAATAATCAAACACATCTCAGCTCCTGAAAGCTCTCAAAGAGGGGGCAGTCTGAGCTGTCAGACAGATTCAGACAGAAGGCACACACCCATTGAGGTGGGTTACAGCACACACCTCACAACTGATACCACGGCGAGGTCGAGAGGTTTCCCTACGTCAGTGCCCCCTCTATCGCATGACACATCAGTTGGAGGACAGAGAATGCTGACTGCTGACCCAAGCAGATTTTCCTCTTGCCCTCGGTTGAAACCAGGTCAGAAGTCTTTATCTGATCCTAAATCACTGAGTCCTGCCACAGAAGACAGGATGGGTGTCTACTATGCAGACACATATTCAGTGAGTTACAAAGTTAATTTACATGATACAGTAATTACTTCTGATTCAAATATTGGTAGATTCATTCTTTTTCCATATGTTCCAGGGTCGAGGCTCCCCCTCCGGCACAGGTAAGAAGGTCAAACGGACACTCCCAGATCCACCTCCTGAGGACGACCCGCTAATGGGACGCTCAGGCTACAGCACCAACTCTGCCCGTCGTCGGCTTGCTCGCAGTACTACAATAGCCCGGGCCAAGATCCTACAGGACATTGACAAAGAGCTTGATATGGTAGAGAGGGAATCTTCAAAACTACGCAAGAAACAGGCTGAACTGGATGAAGAGGAAAAAGAAATTGATGCAAAGCTACGGTGAGGTGCTACAGATTAAACAGCAAAGATTTGCTTTTCCACAGACTGTGTGACACAGTCCATTAAATGATTACAGTTGTCACCCATAATTTTGATTCATATCATTGCTCTCATCCCTCTTTTGCAATCATCCTCCCTAATCCATCTGCATGATGCCCACACTTACCTTGCTAGTTTATGGGCTAAAAGGCTGCCTTGACATCATACAGTGAGACCGCTCCAAAGTCACACATAGTGACAGGTATTATTGTGTGAAAACCCATAACATTTGCAACTTTTGTTTAAAATGATCCAAAAAAATGTTTCTGAATCAACAATAGGATGATAAAGTGTGATACCTTATCATTGCAGGTATCTGGAGATGGGTATCAATAGGCGAAAGGAGGTCTTGCTGAAAGAGCGAGAGAAGCGGGAGAGGGCCTATCTCCAGGGTGTGGCAGAAGAAAGAGATTACATGTCAGACAGTGAGGTTAGCAATATTAGAGATGACAGGAGTGATGGCATGGAAAGGCCGCGCACAGCGCCCCAGTCAGAGTTCGATCAGTTCATACCCCCGCAGACAGAAGCTGATTCCCAGTACAACACACTCACAAGTCCCTACTCTCATTATGGCCAGTATGTTCCCCAGACTCAAACCACTAGCCATTATACGCAACATAATCTGTATGAACCACAGTCCGTTTACCATCAACAGGTGTCTCCGTACCAACATGTCTCAACCCTATCTCTATCCCATGGTCAGGATCAGACGAGCAGCTACCAACATGCTTTGCTCTTACAACAAGGAAAGCAGCGTCAAACCAATCTATCTGATTTAGAGCCCAAGATCGACACGAACTATGAGGTCATACGTAACCAGCCTCTAATCATTGTGCCGACCTCCTCAGAGAGCGGCTTTGGGGTGGCTCATCTCGGAGGCAAGTATGGCAGCTTGGACTTGAGGCTAGGGCTAGAGGAGAGGAGCATGGCCTCCAGTCCTATGTCAAGCATCTCTGCCGATTCATTCTACACTGACATCGACCACCACCATGCCAGGAACTATGTGCTGATTGAGGACATAGGGGAACTCACCAAGAGCTCTACAGGATTGGGTACCACTGGCTTGGGTTCAGGATTCAACCTGCCTGATAAAGAGTTATCTAAGGCAGACAGACTACTTAGGGCAGCAGAAGTCAGACGCACAGAGGTACACCCCCATCAGTTTTCTCCATAATCACTTTTGTCATCTCTTTTTACACATTATTTTCTGTTGTACTTATTTTTCCCCTTTTTTCCCCTTTAGGTAGCAGATTTTTTAGGCCAGTCCCAACTTCAAGGTTATGGTAAAGGAGAGGAAGACAGTATGGAGGAGCCCTATGAGTTAAAGCTACTGAAGCAACAGATCAAGCAGGAGTTCCGGAGAGGAACTGAAGGACTTGAACATTTATCAGGCTTAGGCCTTCCACAGTATCTGACCAGCGATAGTAGCTTTCGCCACTTCCCTAAAGGTGAAAAATATAGCATTGGAAGGCTCACACTTGAGAAGCAGGCTGCAAAACAACTCCCAGCTGCTGTGCTTTACCAGAAACAGATGAAGAACAAAAAGGCTTTAATCGACCAAAAGGCCATCACCAAATTTTCTCCCATTCAGGAGAGTCGGGATTTGGAGCCAGATTTTAGCAGCTACATGGGATCTGGAGCTTCCTCTGTCACCAACCTGGCTGCCAGGGCAAGGCTACTTCAGGATGAGATTACCTTTGGACTCAGAAAGAACTTATCCGAGCAGCAAAAGTATTTGGGCTCCTCACTGGGAGCTAATCTTGCTGGTTCTCTGGGGCATTCTCTTGGACTCGGGACCAGTATCAGGGCCTCTGCCCAGGATGATGGCACCTACCCGAGCGGCAGCCGTTCGAGACCATCATCTCGTCCTTCTTCTCGACCCTCGTCTGTCTATGGCTTGGATCTATCAATCAAACGGGACCTTTCTAGTTCCTCACTACGACTTAAAACTGAAGTGGAAGTGTTGGACGCAGCATTTGCTCCTGGCGTGACCAGAACAAAGCCCACCAGTTTGCCCATCAGCCATAGCCGGGGCCGTATCCCCATTGTGGCTCAGAACTCTGAGGAGGAGAGCCCCCTGAGCCCGGTGGGCCAGCCAATGGGTATGGCTCGGGCATCAGCGGGACCACTTCCTCCAATTTCCGCCGACTCCAGGGACCAATTCGGCTCGAGCCATTCCTTGCCAGAGGTCCAACAACACATGAGGGAAGAATCTCGAACTCGCGGCTATGACCGAGATATCGCATTCATCATGGACGACTTTCAAGGCGCCATGTCGGACAGTGAAGGTAAATGGAACCAGAGACCGTTGCAAGAACTCGACCGTGTGGACTTGCTTGTCATGCATGCTACTGTTGAGTGATCTTCTGTGTTCTTCAATCATCAGTAGTTAAAATAAGCGTTGCTAGTTACATATTACTGTACATATTTGTCTGTCATGTTGAGTATCATTGCATTCGAAATGTTGCATGCTGTTATTCTCCATTTTAATGCTTCCACTTATAATGCATAAGCTTGGGTTTATGTATGCCACAATTCAGGTAGACCAACATTTCTTGTGTGATTTTATATGCATGTGTTGTCATCTTAATCATCTTTGTTTTGTATATTTTTAGTCTCCATTATGTTTATAACTCAAATGTTATGCAGTAATTTATACTATTGCCATATCATGTAAATTGTGTTACTCAGTTAAGTGTCTTTTATCTGCATTTGATTTTGCACCCTTGCATGTTTTTCTATCCATTCACAGTATGTTTTGAGTTTCCATCTAAATAAAATCAATGTCTTCCATACTTTCAGTTATCCTCATTGCCATTTTAGATAGAAATCCACATTTGTAGCTGCAAAACACACATTCACACAACAAATTCAAAACACTGTGTCTTGATGATTTCAATGAGTATTCCACTCACATCACATATAGCTTGTGGACTGTTTTGAAGGCTCTCTCTAGGTGATGAGAAGATGATTCGTGTGCTGACTCCACATATAAGTGTCAATCTGCCTTGATTACAGGACTCAGTGAGTCCATGCTGGTGTTGAACAGAGAGGAAGCCAGAATCTTTCATGAAAGTATCGCACACGGTAGAGTATCATAGTTAACCAACTTTCAAGGCCCACTTACATAATGGTTGATGGATGAGCTTTTTCCCCTTTGGTATATCTTGTGTCTTTTCCATAATGCCTCTCCTTTAAGTGTGTACATGTAGCGGCTAGTTGGTTGCTGTAATTTCAAGCATGCATCATACATTAACTCCCGCTTTTAATGCATGTGCCAACATACACTCCCAGTACATAAAAGCTCCTCTCAGCTTAGTTCCTTGACTTCACAGGCTGCTGCACGCATTTCTTGAAAAAACAAAACAAAACAACAACAACATATATCGTTCTTTAGAAATATATAAATATATACAATTTTGTAGCAGCTGGAGGCCCAAACTGGAATATGGAAGGTGAGACAGCATTCTCCCATCTAGCAACATACAGTATGTAGGCCTCCATGTCGCATATCATTACTCTCCTGAATGATTCACTTCTCTATAAGTTATGAAAGTACTCACTGGATCCATTCTGGAATGACCCGCATCTCAATGGTAGAAAGTCTCATGCCATTTAGTGGAACTCTTAGTTGCAATTCATTTTCGGAATGAACCATCACAATAGCGCATCTGCTGCACTGACTCAGTGAGTATGCATCATTGGGGAATGGCTGCACATCAGTGGTTCCTTTTCTGGTTTTCCGTGTTCATGTATGTTTTTCTCACAAAGATGTGTGTTTGGATTGAAATTGCAATATTAGTAAGTTTCTAATTCAAAAAAAAAAAAGGCTTCAAGGTCGACATTGCTGCTGCACACCGATTCTTGATAAGAATGTTTCCCTCTAATTCTGATAAACGCCGCTAATCCGAGATGCACGGATAACAGGATAAGATGTTTATCTCACATTTATATAACTTCACAAATATACTGGCCACAGGGCAAAGGGCAATTTGAGAGAGATAACATTTCTCAGCAGAATAATAACTCCTAAACAAATGATCAAAACAAGAGAAAAATCATGCATTTCTCAAGATGAAAATACTCTGCTTGAAATAACACTGTTCCTTGCCGAAATTATATATCATAAACACCTTGACTTTCCAGACAACAACAACATATAAAAATAATAATAATAATTATTCTTATTCTTATTCTTATTATGATTATTATTATTATTATTATTATTATTATCAGAAAGACAGAATATTTGCTACAGCTCTTATATTGCATCTCATTAGATTGCACACATATACTAATTATGTTAGTTGTGAGAGCACATACCGTATATAAGCCTTTAGTATCCGTCTTTATGCTATGCTGATGGAGGAATCATAGGCTTATGCTTATGCATCAACGCACATTTCCTTTACGGTGTCAAGCAATGTGGAAGAAAAGTGTTAATCATTTTGGGCAATATGACGCCAAGTGAATTGATGTGTAACAGACTTTCTGATGCATATTGGAAACAGTGTTTCCAAAGCTTGATTTGAAGATTGAGCTCTGATTTATTTACCCTAACCTAATGATTTAGGTAGTCATACATTATTATTCACTATCGCTCAATCTTTTTAACGCCTACCTCTCCTTGCCCAGCCTACCATCTTAGACGAGAGGACACAGACTGGTTTGACAAGCCAAGAGAAGGACATCCACAGGCCAGACACATGGCAGACAAGAGACAAGTGAGTTCCAGATTTAAAAAATGATATACTACAGCATATTGAAAACTTAAAAATGCCTACTTGAAACTAGATTTGCCAAAGAAATGAATACTATGATGCTAGTTAATATATTACAGTATCGAATTACCTCTTGAGGCCATTTGCCATCAATCTGATAGGACAGGACAGTGACTAAATATCTGACCTGAAATAAGACCGGCCAATTGTTTCATTTAAACTTCATTTAAACAGGTTGTAAGTCCAGCCAATAATGGCATGAACAGTGACTAAAAAGCCGTTGATTTAAAAAAAACAAAAACAAAAAACAAAGAGACATACGGGGAAAAAAGCATTTGGAGAAATTGTGAAAATGAACAAATTAATAACTCATAACGTGTATATTAGGGATCATTCTGACTTTGAAACGATTCCCACGTGCTAGTGATTCATTACTTTTTCAGATGAAACTGGCTCCTTACGTCTTCCCTCACACTCGTGTCAAGCTCACCAGAGATCAGAGGGACTCTAGCGTGTCAGGTACAAAGTCATACAGACAGCGTGAACAACTTTCCCCCTTGTGGATAGACCTTGATTTTGACATGTTTGTTGTTTTAGGGAATGGTCTCGGGATTCGGGTGGTCGGTGGAAAGGAGATCCCGGGCAGCCGAGGAGAGATCGGGGCCTATGTTGCAAGAGTCATCGCTGGTGGCATTGCGGAACAAACAGGAAAAGTCATAGAGGGTAAGGAGACAGTGAGAGGAAGAGGAGTTTCTTTTGTTTTGCAAATTATGGTGTTTTCAAATAAGAATATGATTTTCCCCTTCACTAAAAACTGTTCCCAGGGGTCTGTGACATTTTTGCATCTTAACATGGCAAGGTTGAAGAATTAGGGGGCGATATAACGTAAATTTGTGACGTCCTTTGGATGTAGGTTTTCTTGGTTGTGTATTACAAACTTTAGAGACCCAATTATTTGTGTGTACAAACTTTTAAAAAGTCCAATTTTCTTATAGTCTTCCCTTTCTTTGTAAGAACTGATGTTTATGAGGCTTGACGGAATCACGGTGTCACGAACATGCCGTCATTTCTTAGTGAACAGAACATCACATCCTTTTTATCTTACTTTGGGTGGTATTAGTCATTAAGCTATTTTTAGCAAGCCTTATACAGCAGAGGCAAGTGCATTCTCTCCCTAACACACTGAGGTGCAATTTGCAAACAGAAGAGATTAGAAGCTGAGGCCAAATTGCACAATTACAGTTTGTTTTTCTTGGTTTTCTCTTGTGTTAATCTGCAGTGGTAACTCTCATGGTAATTTTGTCAAAGGAGGAAGGTTACTTTATCTTTGAAAAGCTGATGAGTAGCTGATGGTGTGGTCAGAGAGCCCCTGTGTTTACCCACCGCATGCTGAATGGAGACGACGCAGAGCGCGGCACAGCAGAACATGCCTGCAGGTGCAAACCCAAATAGACTGATGAGGAGGAGGTGGAGGACAAAATGAATTGCATTGAAAGCCACATAGAAAGAGTTTTTGGAAAATGACACATTAATCTGAGCTACTTGTCAAGTCAAATTTATTTATATCGCCCTTGATCACAAGAAAGTCTCAAAGGGCTTCACATGCCCATAGCGGACAAAATATTAACGACGTCCCCTGATCTTAACCCCCACAAGGGCAAGGAAAAACTCAATAAACCCCATCCGGGGAAAAATTTGAAACCTTGAGAAGGGACCACAGATGGGGGAATCCACCTTCCAGGTTAGCTTCACCACAATTTCATCCTAATGACACACAAAAAGTGCAATTTGATTCAATGTAGAAAAAGTGTTTCAGCCTACAAAATGTCACTTTTAGAGGAGACACGGATAACAAGGTCTCTTAACAGCAAACAAAACTGTTATGAGCACAAAATACATACAAAACACAGCAAATATGCGAGCAGGATTTATTGTTGGTGTGATTATGGCCAACGATAATCTTGTTTATCAGCCCTTACTTGTCCTTGTTAAGACTTGATCACACCATTGCTTACTCTTCACTCAAGATGCCATAGTGCAGCGTGTTGCCCGGCACTTCGGTTATGAGGTTGATAATAAATAAACTCACAAGGCAAGTAGAGACCACTCACCACTGTAGATACCATTAGGGCTTCAAGCACAAGGCCGCGGAAAGATTCTCTGTGTGTCTTGTTTGCTCGATCGCCTTTTGAGGGTCTAATATTGCCTGGAAACCTCTTAATTTTTGAAAATGGTGAAAATGTATGTCTCGATCTTCCACTATGGTGCCCTCTGCAATTAAGAAAAATATTCTTATCATTAGCATCTAATGACTTTTGTCCCCCACCGATGCCATTACAGGCATGCAGGTGCTGGAGTGGAATGGCGTGCAGCTGACGGGAAAGACCTATGAGGAAGTGCAAGGCATCGTGGGCCACCCGTGTGCAGAGGCGGAGCTCTGCGTGCGACTGTATGTCACAGCTGTGACCGTTTTGGCCTCTCCGCCTCCGCCGTCGTTTCATCCCTCTGAAACCTCTTAGACATGCCATATTGACCTTTTCGTTATGTTTGTAAGCAAGAGGGGCCAAGGTACTTCCAGGTGGCAGACCAAAAAGTTGTGTTTGGGGATGCAGAGCTAAATGTGCCCCACCAGGTTTAGGTAGTTTTCGATTTCCTTACCAAAAGATCAAAATTTAGCGGAACCTGTGGGTGAGGAGGATAAATTGAGTGGATGTCTTAAAGAGTTGCGCAACACATTATCAGTAATTTTCATGAGAATTTAAACGTTTGAAAATTTAAGGGAATTTTGGAAATATTGCCAATTGGAAACAGTCCATGGGAATTAATGAGAAACAACTTAGGGTGATTTATTGTAAAGGGTCAAATTTTCCAAATAAGAATTTTGCATTCCAAGTGAAAAGGTCTATACGGCTGTTCTGTGCATGCCAGTGACTGCCTTCTCCTCTTCGCCCTTCTGTTCTCACTCCACGCTCCAATCTTTTGACCACTCCAAATGATTACTGCTAAAATGCACTGGCTGATATTACAAATGTCCCCAAATGTATGATTTCAAACAGCGACCTTAACATGCTGTCTGACCCCGAGCACCCACAAGTCCTGGAGCACCACGTCCAGCTTAAGGCTGGTATGTACAATGGATTTGCATGTGTTACACAATTACAATGTGACTACACGGCTGCTTGTTTCAGTAGGAGGCCAGCGTTCTCCTGGCGTGGATCCCAAGCAGCTGGCTGCAGAGCTGCACAAGGTGTCCCAGCAGCAGGGGCCGGGTGGGATGGTCGTGGGGCTCGGAGGACCTACGGGTCTGGGTGTGCTGTCGGCCCTGGAGCGATCGGCTCTGGTCCATTCGGGCGCCGGGTCGGCCGCGTCCAGCGGAGTGCCCAGCCCCGGCCAGCCCGCATCGCCTGCCATAAATAAGAAACAGCGGCACAAGGTAATTGAATGGAAGATGAAATTGCAACATAGGATTTGCATTATTCCAAAATGAATTGCTGGGGTCGGAACAACTTCAATAGGTTACGCATGACATATGCGTTTATTTTTAATTAACACATACAAACTCTCTCACACACATATACACATTCACATGCATGCACATGCGTAAAAAGTATTATCATTATTATTATTATTATTATTATTATTAGGGCGGCGCGGTGGTCAACTGGTTGGCACGTCCGCCTCACAGTTCAGAATTCGTGGGTTCAATTCGGGCCCTGGCCTTCCTGTGTGGAGTTTACATGTTCCCCCCGTACCTGCATGGGTTTTCTCCGGGTACTCCGGTTTCCTCACACATTCCAAAAACATGCATGGTAGGTTAATTGGATGCTTTAAATTGCCCCTAGGTGTGATTGTTAGTGCGGTTATTTGTTTGTCTCTGTGTGCCCTGCGATTGGCCGGCAACTAGTTCAGGGTGTACCCCGCCTATTGTCCGTTGACAGCTGAGATAGGCTCCAGCACGCCCTCGACCCTTGTGAGGATAAGTGGTATAGATAATGGATGGAAGGATGGATGAATGGATGGATATTATTATTATTATTATTATTATTATTATTATTAGTAGTAGTAGTAGTAGTAGTAGTAGTAGTAGTAGTAGTAGTAGTAGTAGTAGTAGTAGTAGGATGTGACGGACCGGTCCGCCTATCCACCTATGACGTCTATGTAATCTTCTATTTTCTCAGCCCCACACCCATGATGCAAAACGGGCGGTGGAGGTGTATGTGGAAAGCGATAAACAGACTGCAAGTTTTTTGTAAAACGCCCCGCTCTGGTCGTAGTAGTAGTTGTAGTAGTAGTAGTAGTGAATTACTGATTACAAATTAAAATACTTAATTACCACTACTGTACTACTACTACTAATAATAATACATTATCATTAATGACGAAGACACTACTACTACCAATGCTACCACTAATATCAACAATGACACGAAAACACAATTAAATCACTACTATGTATTAAATACAAAACATGCACAATTAATAATGCCAACAGTGACTATTGCATGTGGTGGGGCACTGCATTCCATGCCCCAAAAGTCCAGACAGTGGTGCATGCATCCTGTTTCTTGGGTCACCTCGGCCATTTTGATTCTATTAGCATGACATCACACGACACGTTCAAGGGGAGGCCTCCACCAGGGAGGAAGGTCAAGCGCTATTATGCTTTACATCAGACAGTGACAGACCAATTATGATAGAACAAGGATAAATGTGATCCTGTGGCGTGTGACCCTCGCTGGATGTGTGCGAGGAGGTGTGCAAGGACACCCCCACACACCCCCACCCCCACACACACACGCACACACACACTTTGATTTACATTACTCACATTGTGGGACCAGCTCCTCAGGCCACACAAAAATGTTGGTGCCCACAATGCCACACACACACGTACATTGATTTAAATCACTTGATTTGTTTACGAGGCCATTTTAGTCCCCACAAAGTTTTACAGTGGACATAAAAAGTTGACATACCCAGTTTCAAATGCCAGGTTTTTGTGTTATACTGTGAATGAGACCAAGGTAAATCAATTCAAGTCTTTTTCCACCATTAATGTGACTACTAGAACAGCTGACCTTTATTTGGGGTTAATAAGAGGCATTTTAAATGAAGGCGGTTGTGTGCTGACATGAGTTTGAATGGAATCGGTTCTTTCTCAGAACAGCCACATCCCCATTTATAAGACGGTGCACACATCACTACAGTTGATTATTTTTACTTCCCCTGTCAAATGGGGTAATTCAGGTTATAGGTGGCATTGCTAACATTATTAGTTAATAGTCTTACTAGTATTATTAAATCACATAAAGTTCAGATGTTGTAATAGTCACATTGATGGTGAATTACTTTTGTAATGATTTGTTTTGGTCTCATTTTTTACATAATAAAACCTGACATTTGAACAATGCTGTGTATACTTTTTATATCCGCTGTAGGTCACTTTAATGTTTGCATTATCTGATTTGTATCAATATTAATTAAGGGGTGGGTGTTTTTATCATGCATTTATCAATGTGATCATGGATCAGATATGTGTTATTTATTGGTCGACTAATTCATAACACGACTTCCTTTTCCCTTTTTTTCCAGCCAACAGACGTGATAAGGATGTCTCATCCCATTACTGGAGAAATTCAGGTACACATTGCTTCCCCTCTTCAATCAACAATAAGTAATTGTAGTCATTAAAAGTAACAGGTTCAATGGCACATGCCGGGTTTGGAGTACAAGTTAACACATTACCATAGCAAGTAAAGATTAAACTATCTCAGTGGTGTATAAAATGATTGTACAGATCGGCGAAGGCAATGATGGGGTATGGAGATGGAAAAGATTTGCAGTGTAGACTGGAACAAAACTAGTGTAGGACGAAGCTAGTTGAGGAGAAAACTATTAGAGGAATAAAACCAGTTGAGGAAAAAGCTACGGTATTCAATGACACTAGGATAAAGCCAGTATTATGATGTTTGGACATGTGCAGAGTAACTTTTTAGACATTTAATTTACATCCTTTTATTTTGAGCTGCTGCAATGGATTTAAAGCCAAAGATGTACGGCATCCTGGAAGATGACAAATACTTCTTCCTTAGCCAAACTTAAAAAGTAAATCGGCAAATTAAAATACCATGTCATCGTACCGATCCCTCTCCTACCTCAGCTCCAGATCAACTACGACAGAAATGTGGGGAACCTGATCGTTCACGTGCTCCAGGCCAGAAACCTGGCGCCGAGGGACAACGACGGCTACTCGGACCCTTTCGTCAAGGTCTACCTGCTGCCCGGGAGAGGGTGAGCATCTGCGAGCGACTAGTCATGCCTGCACCTTGTCTGTCTTGCGCCTTTTGTGTATGTGTGTCCTCGTTCTGAGTTCGCTCTCCCTATTTGCTTCTTGATGATTGCGCTCTTTGTAATTATTAGACAACTAGACTAGTACTTTTTACTATTTAGGGTTGTTATTCCTACAAAGTCATATTGCTGTCTTTTACTGCATTTACAGTGGAGGAAATTATGATGGGATCCTCTCCTGTATATTTAAATCTGATCACTTCCAAAGAAATGATGTGTCTCTATTTTTACGGTTATTGATTATGGTAATAGAATTTTAGTATTAAAAAAAAAAAAAAAACTCACACAGTCAAAAAACACACACACTGTGCAAAAGCGATAGAAAATATTATGCACTTTCTTGAGTGAAATAAGAATTTGATCTCAGTATTCTGTCTTGTACAGATTGGCTGGTGCCCGGGCCATGTGGCCACACAGCTTTACATCATCCAACCGTGACTTATAGCTCTGGTGATCGATGTAGTTTATCCAGTTTTGCTGTCAATCCAACACGACTCAAGTCATTTTGAGGAAAAGACCAAAACTTCACCAGCGAAACCTTCTTGAGAAGGAAGGACCATTTATACTATTCGACCCTCACCCTCTTTAAGGAGATTTTGACGCTGCCCACCAGCATGAAACCGCAACCCTATTAGTGAATGATAGGCAAAGCGACATACCCTTTTGAGGAGATCCATTTTCTACTACGGAATCAGCTCTCTTTCAATTCCTATTGACAAGGATAAAAAAAAAAAATGGCCACACACAAGCAAAAATGTATTTAACGCAAAATTTTATAAGCGCTCATGACACATTCCAGTAAGCCTTCTTCTATTCCTGGAAGCGAGACACTTTGTGAGTAGGGCGACACATTTTTTGTGTACTTCTATTCTGTTTATTACCATAATCAATAAACAATCATAAAAATAGGAAACTACTCATCCCTTTGTAAGCGAGCAAACATGCAAATTCAGCAGGAGATGAAATCATTACTTCTCCCACTGCAGACATGCGATGTTGTTGTTGTTGCTCTGACTGCTCTCTCCGTGAGAGCTTGAAAATAGCCCATTGATCAATAGAGCCATTAGTCTCCCTAACAGTATCAGTTTCAGATAAAAGACATGTTTTTAAGAAGCACCACTCTCACCGATCTCCTTTCCGTGCATATGTCCAACATTGACGGCCGATGTAGCAGATGGCCGAACAACACTTGCCCGTCGGCCATTTGCACTCAAGGGTTGATGCTTATTAACGCGCATTTCCAGGGCGTACAACCCTGTGTGTGTTTGTATGTGACCTTGGCGAGAGCATATGGATCGCCTCGGCCCGGCTCACTATCCTTTGACTGCCTTTCCTTTGAGCTCTTTGGGCTTCTCTGACTGTTTTTTCTTTCTGTTTGTTTTTTTGTTTATTTTTCGGCTTTCTTGTTTGTGAAAATCCGCCCTCCTCTTCCTCTTCTGGACTCCCTCAGCCAAGTCATGGTTGTCCAGAATGCAAGGTAGTGTGGTGCTGATCTTTGCTTTCAGTTGGTGTTGTTCCGCTTTTTCCTATCCTTCCTTCAATTGATGTGATTTGTTTCCCATCCTTTTCGTTCTTTGTGTGTCTGCTCTGTGTGGTAGTGTTCAGACAAGATGTGCCATGATTTCTGCTTCTTCTCCATGCCTCTCACCTTCAAATCTCCTGTGCCTCTTTTGTAAAAGTATTGATGGAAGCATTTATTACTTCTTTTCTTTGAATCCATGATTTTCAAACAGTCATATTGGCCAGCATCTTTTCCTTTACGTTCATTCGAATGGAATATTGTACAGTACACGCTGATGGGGAGGTGGTGATGGAGTGTTTTGTGTGTTGTCGCAATGCTGCAGTGTGGATAACAAGAGAAGGACCAAATATGCCCAGAAGACCATGAACCCGGAATGGAACCAGACTGTCATCTACAAAAACATCCATCTGGAACAGGTACACACTTGCACATGCACCCATAGACAAAATTGCACGCACACACACACACACACACACTTTTAATTATATCACTCACTTTGGTTGGGACGGCACCTAAGTCCCCATCAAAATGTTGTCATGTTCAAAGCCATAACATAGTTTAAACACGCGCACACACACACACACCTTTGAACATTTGATTCATGTTCAAAGCCATAACAATGAATAAACATGCATGGATGCCTGCACACATGCACAATTTCAAATAGTCTACAGATGGCGTAATAGGATGAAGGAAACTCACTGTGACATTTTGCTTATGTGAACAAGCCAGCCATGTCTACACAAAGTCAATTAAAAGTGTTTCTCCTCTCCTATACTTTAATAGCCTATTGACGCCCAAAAGTACCCCGTTGTGTTTATTTGATAATGAACATTTTCGGATTTGCTTGAAAATCATTAGAAAAATGTATTTGATTTTTAGTTGCTGTCAAATGATGACTAATCCATCATCCATCTTTATTCGTAAAGTGTTTCAAACAAACAATACACTCTAAATGCTTTACATAATTCAACTCAACCCCTTCCTGCCATTCATCCCCACCGACTATGTATTTACTGAAAACACTTACTCACACATTTGTGAAATGCTCTCACACACACACACACACACACAAGTGAAGTTGAGGCTAAAGTTTGGACTTATGTATCGGATCGGACTGGTTCTGATGAAAACAATCCGATACCAATGCAGTCATTTTGGCCCTAATTGAACTCAATATCGATACCGTAGATCGGATCAGACCGTCCCTAAAGTTAATTTAGAACCCTTGTTAGAACCCAGAGGCAGCAAATGCAATGGAAACAGCAGTGGGCCCAAAACTGAACCCAGTGGACCACCATATGGAAGTGGGGCAAAGTTGGACTCAGAGCAACCAAGACTAACACATACCAGCATATAATTTGAGTGTATTTCAGTAAAAAGCGTGAAAAGATTTTACCTGTGTGTGAGAAAATGTTTTTGTGTGTGTGTGAGAGCATTTCAATTGTATTGGCAATTCTGAATGATGTTCCTGACAGCCCCTCTTACTTGTGAGTAAACATTCAGGTTTGGTATATTGTCTGACCTCTCTCCTCTTCAACCTAGCTGAAGAAAAAGACTCTGGAGGTGACAGTGTGGGACTACGACAGATCCTCATCGAACGACTTCCTGGGAGAAGTGAGGCAAAGCCTCTGTCTTCAAACAAAGCCAGATTTTCTTCCCCGGGCTCATTCTGCTATGTTTGTTTTTGACCTCAGGTCTTGATTGACTTGTCCAACACAACCCAGCTGGACAACACACCCCGTTGGCTGCCACTCAAGGAGCAGAGTGAGAGCATTGAGCACAGCAGAGCCCACCACGGGGTTCAGGGGCCACCTGGGTCTGGAGCCGGGCAGGGGCACGGTGGCCAAGGCTACTTGTCAGGGTCCGGGATGGGGCCTGGGCACAGTATGGGACAAGGACAAGAGCAGGGAGAAGGGAGCTATGATTCACCCATTAACTCTGTAATTAAGAGCAGAAGCCATGGAATCTTCCCTGATCCTTCCAAAGGTAAGGCGAACACTTGGCATACTACAGGTAATCAAGCATACAGGCCTGCTAGTTTACTGTGGAAATACTGAGACAAACAATTGGCATTGTCGATACCTGCTGGCAGTTGTACTTCATTCAAACCATATGCAAGACCAAGGAACATTTGGATTCAGATGTATACTCATCAATGGCAGTCAGTGAGTGAAACGTAAATCGAACATCCGACCAGGATTGTCCATTTTTCACTAACAAGATCAATTTATGTATTTTTTTAATCCAGGAAAATTATATCAGATTGCAGTTTAAATTTTGTCAATTTATTTGTAGTCCATTTATCACTAACAAGATCAATTTATGTATTTTTTTAATCCAGGAAAATTATATCAGATTGCAGTTTAAATTTTGTCCATTTATTTTGGAGAAATCATTAAATAACTAACTACTCTCAAAATGCTCAAAACTTTACCGTCGCTAAATGTCTGAAAACAGTGACCAATCTGCACCATAATTCATACACACATTCTTACTCTTGACTGTAAAAATCAAAATAAATTAGCTATCTATACTTTCCGCACATTTTGTTTTCGATTTTGTGGATGTGATAGTTTCTCCCTCATAGGATCTTACATTTAATGTCAATAAAATCCCAAATATTGTGCCGATCACTCTAATATTTTCACAGGTTGAAGTGGAATGTCCATATGAATTTTGGTGGCCATTGGTCACCGTTTTCAGACTCTAGGTGACAAACGAATATGACAAACCAAGCCAGAAAACAGTATTACAGTGTCAGAACTTGCACTAAAATTCGACACAAAACCAAAACACATTTTTTTCAGAGGGTTTTCAGAATGGTGAATTTTTGTGCTGAAATCATTTTATATATCATATAAGTGCCAATGTTCAGCCCAATCAAGTGTCCTTTTAAATGTATGCACGCCACTACAGAAGTGTTTTGCTAGTTAAAGTTGGCTGGAACAAGTTTTGTGCTGACTAACCAATCAAAGGATGGAAAAGTGCTGACGTCATTGAGGGCCAGTGCTCCGACCCCGTGAGGATGAATTTTAATTCCATCCCTAATATAATTAAAGTTACATGGTACAGCACTCTTTATTCTGAAGGCCCTCGGCAGATTAGAGTGACATAGAGGCTGCAATCTGATTGGATAAAAAACTATGAACAAAACAGGATGCTCGGGCAAGATGTTTACAGTGTCAAAACATTTGCCATGGCAGTCACGGTGCAGATGAGAAACCGGATGGGAGCATTTTCTGCCAGAATGAGCACACTGTGTAGTGTGTTGTGAAAAATGTTCTCTTTTGCATGTTTTGGTACAAGATATTAGTGAATTAGTGGTTGACAGAAAGCTAATGTTATCAAAAATGTATTGAAAGTGTTCAATTGTGCCGGTGTCACAAACATGCTCCGGCATTCGTGTTTATCTGTAGAAAGCCTTGACAGAGAAAATGCCTAATGAAAATGCTACTGCTTTCTAGCATCACCCCTGCTTGGTAACAATGACCCAAAAAAAGGACTGCTAATACATAGAATCGACACTGCCATCACCACAGATTTGCAGATGTTGTCTTTGGAAAAGTCTCACAGCAGCCCGGGCAGCTCCAAGTCTTCTTCGGACGGCCAGCTCCGCTCGCATGGGCCGTCGCGGAGCCAAAGCAAGAGCAGCGTCACCCAGGCCCACCTGGAAGACGCCGGCATAGCCATCGCCGCCGCCGAGGCTGCCGTGCAACAGTCCCGCCTGCAACCAAGTAAATCCCTTCCCTACCCTTGATGCACTTCCTTTGACACGCTTCTTTCCCTTTTTCCCCCCTCCCCACTTGTGCATGTAACTAACACTAAAACCGCTACCATAACATTTTCACTTTTTGAATTTATCTACAGTGAACCCTTGCGTCTTCGCAATTTAGCATTCGTGAATTTGCAGATTATTTTTACATTTTTTAGAGGCTCTTTTCCACCATTATGCTCACTGAAAAGCTTGCCGAGTCACAGTTTTTTTTTTTTTGCTCAGGCCAAAAATAATGTCTCATATAAAAATGTTGCTTTGGCACCATCTGGTGGCATCTTGGTGTCAAGCACCTAAGTTCAAGCGGGGGGTTCATCATTCGGTCAGGCTGTAGCTTTTTCTAATGGACGTGAAGCACTTACGATCTTGCCAGTGATATGCAAATTTGTTTTCCGTTAATTTCCTGATTCATTTAAAATGGACAGACACGGAAACCCGAGCACTTTAAGTCTTTAACCACCAGAAATTTACAATGGCAATTATAGCGCTCAGGATTTTCTGTCCATTTTGCCGCTATTGTGAATGGAGTAGTAAGCTCACCGGAAACTTAATTGCGGATCACTGGTGAAATGGGAAATAATTACGGACCCGGTGCTAGTCGTATATAGAGCTTTGCTTCCATCTTGTGGCATCAGTGAGCAATGACAAACTTTTTCACGTGGGCGTCGATAACTCGTGGATTCTTGCTTTATATACTGTATAATGACGGGGGTTCACTGTACACTAAAGCGCCATCCGAAAGAGATGGGCCCGGTAATGCAGATCAACGTTAAAGTCCTGTTAATAAAACAAATGAATCTGATTGTTTTCTTGGATTTAACACATCTAAACAAACAAATAAAATGTCTAACTTATGTTACAAAACAGTAACAAAACTGTTATAAAACACCAACCTTTTAATAATAAAATAGTGTGCATGTGCCAATCCCAAGCATATGGTTTCTCTAAATCCCGGAAACCAATGTGGGATGGCAGTCCCTCAAGTTACAAAAAATCAACCAAATAATAACAATAAAATTCCATGATGTGTTCTCGCATAAATAAGCATGTCGTCGCAGCTCCCCTGGCTTTCATACTGCCGTTCTTTGTGTGTGCCTTTGCATGCGTTTACCACTAACACATGCACATAAACACGCACACACACACACACGCGTACACACGCACATGGGTATGGCACACAGGCTCCCCACCCTACCCGCTACTCCCCCTCAGCCCCCACCCCTCTTTACTCCCACTGCCCTCGACAATTGGCGGTCAAAGCAGGAAACAGCGTCATTGCGAGCCTCATCCACCAATGAGAGCAAAGACAGAAAGAGGGAAGGTGAGGCAACATATAGGAACGATAATCAAAATCCTAATCCCAAAAATTACTAAAATGTTTTAAACCCTGATATAAACAGCTTGTAACTGTGTGAATAACTTTCATGATAAATATAAATATTCTAAGAATTGTTGCATCATCTGAAAATGTGTATGTATTCCCTTTACAAGTGGATATATTTTAAACTATATTTACAAAGTCACTGATTTTGTTCCAAACAGGAGCACTCTTGGACCATGGGTGCAAAACACTTATCTGCCAGAATATTCGATACGCCCACAGAATCTAACAAGAAAGAAAACAAAACAAGATAACGAGAACAACTGCTGCCTTATCAATAATAAAAATAGTGACAGTAGACTACAATATAGTGACTATAATATGCTGTAGAGTGGTAGAAATAGTCATGTAATACTGCAGTTTATGGTATAAGGAAATAATATGACACCACAAATGTGTTTCATACATCAAAAATGACTAGAAGTACTTTTACAGTACTTCAAAATACTGTCGTAGTAGTATTTATTATAATACTACTACTACTGCTACTACTACTACAACTACTAACAATAATAATAATAATAATATCAGCAGTATTATAATATATAAAATAATTTAATGTGTCATGAAAAGTATTTAATTCCCAAGGTTTAGATTCTGTCCAATTAAAAAAATGCATTAAATAAAACAAACAAAAGCACAAAATATATATATTTTTTAACATCCAAAAATAACATTCCAGTAAATTAATGTTTTGATCAATGACAGACACCCGCATAGTAGAAATATCGCTAATAATAACATAATATTAAATTATTAACAATAAATAAAGAAGTTATATTTGTAAATGCAGATTTGCTAACACACTTGTATTTATTCTCATGAGTGAATTGTGGGGGGTGTACCTAATATTGTGGCCAATGAAGTATTGAGTCTATCTATCTATCTATCTATCTATCTATCTATCTATCTATCTATCTATCTATCTATCTATCCATCCATCCATCCATCCATCCATCCATCCATCCATCCATCCATCCATCCATCCATCCATCCATCCATCTATCTATGACAGGACCGGGGCACCGGCTGGGCGACGTCTCGGGGCCGGTGGTGCTGTCCGCCCCGAGTCTGGTGGGCGACGCCTACGGGGGCGGTCTAGATGGGGGTGAAGGTGGAGGAACTGGAGTTGACAGCGCCATATTTCAAGTCCCGCACATGTGAGAGGACACATGAAAATAAAAGAAAAGAAGTCAGTTGTGATTGACAGTGCCTAATGCTAACATTGTTTGTCCTGTTTGTCGCAGTGGTACGACTATTCCCAACGGAACAGATAAAAGTCACATGGGCACTCCTGAGAATGAAGGCAAGTGGCTGCCATCTGTTACTTCGAGAACTAGAGAAAAGCGAATGTAGCATATTCATGAATTTGCCTATTCCCAATTTTTGGGATCTGAACTTTGATGTGAAACAAACCCGCATATGCGCTATTTTTGTGCTTAGTCCCAAGCATTTAGATAGCAAATTTGTATAGTTTGTACAACTGACACATATAGAATGATGCTATTTGTTAATTTAAGATAAAGTTACGTAACACAAATAGACTATAAAAGCACTCACAAGGAGCATGAAGCAGACAAATAGTGAAGTAACCGCCTCACTACAGCTCCTGATGTGAATCGCCAAGCCACACCCCTTAATGGCACACATCAACACATAAATGTACTACAGTTTGTGTGAGTCACTTTCGACTTAATTACACTTGATAAAAACTGTACATTCTCTTCTATTAGATTTTTTTTATGTTTACATTTTACTTTTTTACATTTAATCTTAAACCATGTAACAAAAAATTATGTTTTAGTGGTTGAATTGCGTAGGTACCGCTGTAATGTTTTTGCAGTGTGTGTCACCACCTGCTGGCCACTCACTGCAGATAAAGAGGCAACAACATTAGCCTTTTTCTCTGTAACTAAGGCTTTGTTCACACTGCAGCTCAATTCCATTTTTTTGCCCATATGCGACACGTATCTGATGTTTTTATATAGTGTGATCAGTACAATTATTATTTTTTCCAAATCCTGGGCCTCTATCATATGTGAATATAAATCGGCTATGTATGCGATGTCTGCAGTATAAATGCTCATCGTCATCAAAAGACCATTATGCCTTCGTGCGGGCTAGGTAGTGCTTGGGAGACTACTGACACTCGTCCGTGAATCTGCAAAGTTGTATTGAGTAAAAGTGTTGCCTGTATATTTGACTTTAATTCAATCCCATTTGGCAAATGAAGGAAAAAGTTGACATATGTGGCGATAGTAGCAATTCAGCCTCACAGATGGTTATAGGGTTCGGGTTATTTGGTCCACGCAGCAATAAATTGACGACGTCT
Source organism: Filicampus tigris (assembly GCF_054856515.1). Taxonomy (NCBI): domain Eukaryota; kingdom Metazoa; phylum Chordata; class Actinopteri; order Syngnathiformes; family Syngnathidae; genus Filicampus; species Filicampus tigris. Next base: position 22,598,380 of record NC_141220.1, on the reverse strand, counting down.
TTATTAGATGTCTCCATGAAATGAGTTCAACGAGTGCATCCTCATTTCCCTAAAATATTTATGCTATTTATGCAATATGAGATTATATGAGCCCCTACGGATGGCACAATATTTACTTCCGTAAACACTGTTCCATGGGACATCATTTTTTGGGGGGGGGGGTGTACGTCACTCAACATCGTGGTTTGTGCGCATGCGCATTGCGTTTACATTCACAACAAAGAGTGGATTTAACTAAATAATCAGAATTAGGCATCACACTGCAGTGTGAACGTAACCTAAAATGGACATGCCATGTAGAGTGGATATTGAAAATCTGCACACCCATTGTGGCAACACTGACTTGACATTTTGAACTATTCATAATTCACTCTACCACAACTTGAATATTTGCTTAGTTTGACTACAGACACATCCCTATTTGCAAGAGGGTGTGCACATTTGTGCAACCACATTATGTCAGTTAGTTCCTTTGACTCCCCACATTGAAACGATTCCATTCTCTTTTTTTCAATTAAGCTGTAAGGCTTACTGAACAAGGATAACATGTGGCATTGAGCACACATGCTGCTTCACCATTTGAAAGACTAACACATAACTCATGGGACTATATGAGCAATAGTAAGTGAACACGGGCCTTTGTTGCAGGCGGGAAGACGCAAGTGATGGGCGAGATCAAGGTAGCCCTGAAGAAAGAGGTGAAGACCGACGGTGACCAATTGGTCCTGGAAATCTTGCAGTGCAGAAACATCACTTACAAATTCAAAAGTCCTGACCACCTGCCAGGTGAGAGGAATGCTACTTTGTATGTGCATGCGGCCATGAAATAGTAGCTTCAAAGTCAAGTCAAAAATGTTCTCTACAATATATTCTGTGCGCTATCCACTAGTCCAGTGATTCTCAATTAGTGTGCCGTGGCCACGGGAAATATCATTTATTTTGACAAAAAATATGTATTTTCTCATATAAAAAATGGTTGTGTTAATTTATTTATGCCAACCACGTATAGTAACAGGCAAAACAACAACATTTTCTTCCACTAGATGACAGATAAGTTACATAATGACCCTGTATAACCATTTTTTTGTGAATGGTTTTGCTAAGTGGTGTGCCGTGAGATTTATTCCGATGTGAAATATGTGCCTAGGCTGAATAAAGGTTGAGAAACACTGCACTAGTCTATAAGCTTAACCCCATTGTGATGTCATTTTTGGTTGACAGCAAGTGTCAGAATGGCCGCCCTTAAGATGGATAAAAAATGGTGGATTTTGCTTCTTAATTCCTATCCCACATAGGAAATGTCAGTCAGAATATCGGAGTTAGACAACTGAGAGCGCATGGCATGTATTATTGTAAAGAAATAACTTGACTTGACTTCCGCTTTAAACGGGGTTCCAAAGGAGTATGTAAACTTCTGGAAAGTTTCCAGTAAATTTCCATGGGAGGTTACACTGGGATTTTGAAAATATTGAGCATACGTATATATGAACAATATAAATGTTTTATTTTTTCTCATATGAAGACAAAATAATAATTTCAAAGCATGACATTTCAACAAAATTGTGTAAGTACATTTTTCGACCAAATATCTCCATGGAAAAATTCCAACTTTTTGCAACCCCAGTCTGTAATGACATTTTTTGTCTACCTCTCGTGCTCTGTCAGACCTGTACGTGAAGCTGTACGTGGTCAACGTGGCCACTCAGAAGAGGATCATCAAGAAGAAGACCAGAGTTTGCCGTCACGACCGGGAGCCTTCCTTCAACGAGACCTTCCGCTTTGCCCTCAATCCTACGGGACATTCCATACAGGTACACCCCCCAAAAAAAGTTCACAATACACTGTATCAAGAACTAGTCGTGGCTCTAAAGAGGAGAGATTGCACAGAGCAGAGCATGGAATGCAGTCAACAAACACTGATGAACACGGTACTCGTACAAAACACGGTGATGCTTCAATGATCAATACAGTCACTATGAGCATGACAAAATAACCTTGGGTGATGAGCCACATGCTGCTTCACCAAGACAAATGACGAAGCACGATGCAAAGCTGACCTGCTGTCCTGTCACACAAAGAGTAAAAATAAAAATGAACGACTTATTTTGTTATGTGGGCACTGAGCCACATGCTGCTTCACCAAATAAGCATTATTTGCCTGTCGTGTTAAATTTCAATCCATCTATTTATTTTCTAGAACGCTTGTCCTCATTTGTTTTGGGGGGTATAAGAATACATAAGGTACACCCAGGACTGGTCAGCAGCCAATCGCAGGGCACATAAACAAACAAGCATTCACACTGAAACCGAAGGACAATTTTTCATCTTCGAGCAACCTGGGTAGCATGCGTTTTAGAATGTGGTAGGAAGAAAACTCATGTAAATATAGCAAGAACATGCAAAGAGATTGAAATTCAAAACCCGGATCTCATCACTGAGAAGCAGGTGTTCTCTTCCTTGCAGCTTTTCCTGGTGTCCAACGGGGGCAAGTTTGTAAAGAAGACCCTGATCGGAGAGGCCTACATCTGGCTGGACAAGGTGGACATGAGGAAGAGGGTGGTCAGCTGGCATAAGCTGCTCGTCAGTTCGGCACCCAGCAACCTCTGAGCAGATAATGCGATATTAATGATGTCATCGTCATCATTTAAAAAAGAAAAAGCAAATATATCCGTTGACATCCACACACGTTTGGGGTGTGTGACGTGCTAACAACTGCCAGCATGGACTTGGACTTAGCTCATAGCAGAGATTGGAATGTTTTGTGGATAGAAGAGATTACAGAGAATATATACAGTTCATATATACATACATTCATATAGGATACATGCAGATACAGATGTTAAATAATAGACAGAGTTTTGCCTGTTGACAGTCTTGGACAGGTTACAATATTGCTCGGAGACAGCAGTGAAGGAAGAATACTTAAAAAGTCTGTAGTAGCCGTAAGAGCTCGGACTTGGACCAAAAATGACCATTCGCCATTCGCGTTAATGTCAGCGAATTGCGTTTGAATCAATTTGCAACTTGTGGATTTCTGAAAAAACACGTCTTAGTCCAACAAAGGAAAAAATTCAAACTTTATCAAAAATGTTAAATGGAGCGCACCTCTATAGCGTTTTACCTTTATCATATGTTTACAAAGCCATATTCGCTTATCTCGTTCAAACGTATCAGAGTTTGGCCTACACCAGCACGTCGACACAGCGAATCAACTCACGGAAAGGTTTTCCTTTTTAGTTTGAAATAATTTCATTTAAACTCAAGGACCCTGCGTCGTATCCTGGCCAACGGCAGACCGACGTATGTTTTTTTTTCTCTTTGGTCCCATTTTAAATCCATCACCATCGTCTTGTACTAGCCTTGTCCTTGGTAGCGCATTCCAAGCTAGTTCGTCCCTCAGGTCCAGTATCCAACTTTGCAAACTCCCTTTCGTTTCTTGCTAGGACGGCGTGAGAGGCCAACAGCAAGGCGTTGATACACTGCCTAGCTGGGCTTTATTAACCGACTGCTTCACAGTTGAATTTAATGCTCCTTAGATTCCATGCATGTGCATGTACGCCACACGTACAGAGACGTGAGTGCCATCCAAACATTCCTCTCTGCCGACAATATCCAATAACCTGTTCTGACTCAAATCCGAAAATTCTGATGTGACGTTCATTTGCAACAGCCGATTTTCAACTCAATTTGAGTCCACGTCGATTCATGCACAGCCCTTAGCGATCGTCACCATTAGCAGTACAGTAATTGGAGTCTATTCTAATTGACATTGGTCGAGAGAGGGAGTGCACCCTGATTGCAGGGCATATACAGACACGCAAACATTCATTTGCTATAGCGCTTGTATACTTTAGGGTTCTGGAAGAGATGGAGGCTAGGCTACCTAGCTTGACAATGTGGCGTCTTCAATGAACCTAGCATGTGCGTTTTTGGAATGTGGAAAGAAGCCGTAGTGCTCGACTGTAAGGCAGATGTGCTAACCACAACTCACGGTTACGAAAAAAAATATTGCTGAAGCATCAAAAAAAAAAAAATTCTCATGATGTGTGACGGATCGTCTTAGGGTCCCCTTGCCCTAAAGACCCTCCGACACTTTTACGAGTGGGTGACGCCCCACGGCAATGGTCACATGCAGTCAGCATTTTGCACTGTACACATGAAGCAGTGCCGCGGGGAATGTTCCAACACTAGAGGATGACTAGTGTTCATTTATCGCATATCGACATTTCCCCCCTGGTCTTAGAAAAGTCAAGGTTCCTATAAAAGTGTGTGTGCACGTGCGTTTGTGTGTGTGACTCCCGGTACAACACGGTGAACCAGCCTACTTCACTGCCTGTGACCAAAAAACACACCCTGGGCACTTAATTACAGTGTAGGTCAACCCTGTATACAGTCATAACCATATTGGAGAAAAATCAATAAAACACAAAAATCATCAACGTGTTTTAGCATATCACTAAAAATGAAAAGGCTAAGAATAAGATGTCACTTTAACAGCAAAAAAAGAATAATAAAAAAAAAAACCATACGACAATAAGAAAGAGATTATGGAGGATTTTTGTTTTATCGTGCCATTTTCCGCTTCTTTTGAGGTACTTCTATGCAACATTTGATTCTTTTTATTTTTTTAGTAATTGTATGTCTCTGTTGAAACATAAGGTCTAAGACAAAAAAAGAAGGGGAAAAAAGTATTTTATTTTGTAACGGATTTGAATCTACTGTATTTATGGGCGTGGAAGCTTGTGCACTTTATCGTTTTCCTCGTTCATGTGTTTTACTGTTTCTGCACTGGAATGAATTGAAAACGTGGAACGTTTAACGTGGCGTGCGTTCATTTGTGTCTATGTAGCAAATTTTAAAGAACAACAAAAAAAATAAACAAAATAAATGAATACATTACACAGAAAGAAGGGGGAATTCCACAAAATGGCAATGCACAATCTGACCGCATCAACACGAACAGCAGTCTAATGTACAGCAAGTGAAATCTTTGTTTCCATGCAAAATTCTCGCCTAATGACTGTTTCCCTGTTCGACTCTTCTTCACCGTTCGTCCCGTTGCCTGTTGATTGTGCAATCATCCATGTGCGTGAATGTGACTTTGACAGTGTACATAAAGTGTTTATTTTTACAGAGTGAATGTTTATTTTGTCCAAATATGAGCATGCGAGGGGGGGGGGGGGGCAAAAAAAAGAGATATAAATTAAATGTACAGTAATTAATGCGTGTCCATAATTGTACAACACAAACGAGGGGTGAAAATGTCTTCATGTTGTGGATGTTGCATGTTTGGTCTAACACATTATGTATAGATTAATCTGTATGCTGACTGTAAAGAAATATGCTTGTAAAATGGTCTTGTTTTTCCACCAAAAAATAACAATAATGTAATGGTTTTGTGGTTGTACACAGGATGTGTTTAGACATTATGCAAATTGTGCTGTAAAAAAAAAAAAGACTTCCCTGCGATCCCTCCACTAGTCATAAAGAATAAAGATTAAGAAGAGAGTATATTACAAATGCAGAGTGGAGTTTGGTCTTTCGTTTTCAGTGTCATTGCATTCATTTTCAATTACCCATCAAGGCAAAAGGAGTGTTTGAGGTTCAAGGTTCAATAGGAGTGTTTGAGGTTCAAGGTTTAAGGAGTACATGATGTGAATTAGAAAAAAAAAAAAAAAAACGCAGTGCATCTTTGTGGATTCTATTCTACTCTACTCTGTTATATCCTTTTCTACTCTAATGTATTTTTCTAAAGGCCAGTCAAATGCTACTCAAATGAGGTCACTATTATTGCTCTTGCTTCATCTCAAAGCGTGCACTTAAAGTGAAAATGAAATGTAAAATCATTTTAAAAAGTATTTTTAAAGACAATGCTCACACCATATCGTATCAATTTCCAACAACAACAAAAATAAAATAAAACAAAAAGAAACAATAACCTTTTCCACTCGACGGTTCCATACCTCCTCTTGTGATGCCAATGTATGGCCTTTAGGGGGCAGTATTACTTTACAAGATACCTCATAAAGTAGTAGAGTACTTCATAAACCAAGGCTGCAAAGGCTTCCATTGAGTTATGCTGATTTTCTGATGTCTCCTAAGGGGTAAGAAGGCGTCAAGAAATTAAATTCTATATTAAAGATTGTTATGCAGCCAGACTTACATGTTTCTCACATTATCGTTGGCCTATGGGAGCGTATGATATATGGACCACAGAAAGTTAGACAATTAAAGAGACACATTAAAGTAAGTACTTTTTTTTAACATCTACTATGCAAATAGTTGGGCCTCTGGAGTGCCTGCCCAACTACCGAGTGTAAAATTAAGCAACCGTTTAAAAAGTTTTGTCTGTGAGCGAGTCCCTCTGAAAACTAACGAATTGTGACACTTTTCCAAATTTACATAGGCCTTTATTTGGTCGGTTCATGTTCGGGACTGTCTGCCTGAAATCATGTTAATTTCAGCGCGGTTTGAAAAAGTGCGTAATGGTTTACACGTCCATATTGAGATTACAAACAGTTTCTATTGGCTCTCAAGTATAAAGTGAGACGTCCGATTATCTCATCATCTGGAAGGTTTGAATTGAATGTGAGCAATGCATTTCCTCTGATGATGTGCTGCACTCTAATCAATGAATATACGTGGGCGCTCTTTATCATTAAGTTAATAAGCGAGGCGTTTCAGCATAGATTAGCCTTAGCTAACAGCATTATCGGTGTTGGCTTCCGATAAGCAGCACATCCTCTTTGCCCACGTAGTCGTCAGACCATAGCTGTGTTGGGCGCCAGACACACACACACAGATCTGCTACACTAATTGAAAGCGGGAATTCGGTGGCTGGTGATGAAGTGCTGCCTCCATGAGTGAAAATACAATCCACTTTCATTATGAGGGATCCCTTCTTTTTATCATTTTGGGATCATTGTAGCCAATCGCCTCATTGCAACCCCCTGGTTAACGAAAGCCTTGCTCATCATTGGTCCCTCAAAATACGCTGATTTCAACGAGACCCTATAAACAAGGTGAACATGTGTAGTAATCTTTTGTCCTTGGGGTATTTCGACAAAGGAATGCTTTAAAACACCTTGGAACTGTTTTAAATTCAGAAAACTGTGCCAAATATGTCTCCTTAAATGCAACAATCCCTGTGAAGTGATTACCATGATCACATCTGTCAGTTCTTCCAGATTTTAGGAGCGGCATTGTCAAAGCCGAAATAAAGGGTGTTGCTGAGATGAGTCTGACACCTATTATTCAGGATGTAGTCACATGTTTCCTTTTTAATGAGAAAAAAACGAAGTAATGAATATCTACCGAGGGAGCCTGTCTTCACTTTTTCCTCGCTATTGTATCTCTCTGCACGCGCTAACCCCTGTCCAGAAGCAAGCATTCTCATCTTCGCTATTCTCGTCCCGGTGCACTCTGGGAGAAAAACAAGAGTGTCTGAAAAGGTATCTCGACAGAATTTGGAGAGCAGATGAGATGGTGAGATGAATGCAACAGTGTTTGGTGAGAGGGGAGAGACAAAGCGGAAAGAAGAGGGAAGGGGGGGGGGGGGGGAGAGGATGAGGATGAGGAGGAGGGTGAGAGGACACGAGAGATGGTGTGTGGTTGCCAGGCAACGATTGATAACCAAGTCCCTGAGCATCCTGCCTGTGCTGCCACGCTCCCAACCTTCAGGGCAGCGTTACACGCACACACACCATGTTCAATACCCCCACAATCAAAATGCTGACGTTCGTCTAATTCAAAAGTTTGCATAACATGACGCAAATCGACTGAGAATTCAACAAGAAGCACAGACGTAGGAAAAGTAATGGCCGCAAATTTGATTGCTCATGCAAACAGATGTGTGAACTGATCTACTAACCAGCACACTCAGGATTGTGTCTCCCGAACGAGCACAATGCGATCGCAGTTGATTTTGTGCATTTGGGGAAGAGTAGCATGCAAATATATTAATTTAGCATGCTGAAAGTGGATTTATTAATCCTGACGCAAATTGCAGCGGGTGATTTTGCGTCTTTACATAGCGTATCTGAAAGGCAGGTGTAAAGAGGCACCGATGTGCAGAACCAAGACTGCGGTTGTGTGGCGACGAGGAGACTTAGGCTAAATGAGAGGCGATGGAAAGAAAGGATCTATTTCGATCACGTAAATATAATTGAAATGCCAGAAACAAAAATGATCACTCTATTCTGCAATGACATTTTGGAGCGTCTGAATGATCTAACGGCTGACTGGGAGCTTTCAACTCTACACACATATATATATATATATATATATATATATATATATATATATATATATATATATATATATATATATATATATATATATATATATATGTCCATTTTCTTCCAACATTCAAATCAGCCGTGTTTAATTGAATGAATTGCTCAACTTTCCTTAGATGTGAGTGTGAATGCTTATTTGGCGGTATGTGCCCTGCGACTAGATGACAATCAGTTCAGAGTGCGCACTGCCAAAAGTCAGCATGGAAAGGCTTCAGCTCACCTACAACCCAAATGGGTATAGCAAATGAATGGTTGGTACTAATTTGATTTCATGAACTGCGACAGGAGGCTTCCGGTGCTTTGAGATTTGCACGGTAGATCTTACGCGTGAAATCAATTCTGTCGCCCGAGCAATGATTATTCCCATGATGTGATTCACATTTTCACCTTGTCACTCAAGCAACTCGGTGGCATTATAGATATTCTATTATATGATACTATGTAAAATAAATGTACTGTATGTGTAAACTTCACTTGCTGTTTTTAATGGCATACATTTGTCATTGGTCAATACAAAATGGGCATACACCTGTCATTTAGTGGAAAGAAGGATGGAAGGATGGATAGATGGATGGATGGATGGATGACAGATAGATAGACAGACAGACAGACAGTGAGTGAGTGAGTGAGTGAGTGAGTGAGTGAGCGATTGAAATATAGGCCTATATAGAGAGATACTTATTGAGAGAAAAGATAAAATGAGTCACAGAGGGACTATTAGAGGGAAAGAGACTGGTAGAGAAAGAGATAGGGTGTGTGTGTGAAAGAGAGAGAGAGAGAGAGAGAGAGAGAGAGAGAGAGAGAGAGAGAGAGAGAGAGAGAGAGAGGAGAGAGAGAGAGAGAGAGAGAGAGGGAGCGAGAGATGGAGGGAACCGTTCATCTATCGGGAGGAGGAGGAGCTCCGGCGCTACCTGTCCTGTCGGTGCCGTCTGTTGTCGCTCTGATCAGCTTAGAAGCGTTAAAGCTTTCCAGCAGCGAGCATTGAGGAGGCCCCGGGAGGCAGACGGAGCGTCACGCCGCCGCACTCGCTCGATCATCGGCGGCGGGGAACATCACATTCAGACCCCCACCCACCTTCACCTCCCACCTCGTTTTCCAATGGATACCTGCAGGGCGCACGCCTGGGCGTTCCGGGTCCTGCTCCTCCTGAGCGCCTCTCGGGCTTCCCAGTTCCCCTCCCAGCTCCTGTAAGTATTTAATCCAATTGATCCGCTCTCTCTTTCGTTTTCTCTTGTCTTGTCTTCAAGGAGACACTCCTGCGAACACGCTCTTGATTTGTTTTTATGAGGCACTCGCGTGGCGTGGGTTGTCTGTCTGTGCAATCAATATGCGCGCGTGGGCTGGGAGGATGTCACCCACCTTTTCTGTGCGTGCGCGTGTGTCTCCATCACCAAGTTGTTCTTCAACTTGTTTGTCCTGCAGCTCAACTCAGTGGGACTGGCTGGACACATACTTGTTCTGTATTAACTATTATGTGCTATATAAATATTTTTTACAAATAATATCAAGATCATAACCAAAACGACAACAATAATGATAATGAGTCATTGTAATTCCTCACCATCTGAATGGCATTTTATTTCATCTTATCACTGATGGAATGGAATTGCATTTCACAGACAGATTTTTTTTTTTTTTTTGTGACTATAAACCAGGGGTGGGCAATTCCAGTCCTCGAGGGCTGGTGTGCTGCCTGTTTTCCATCTCTCCCTGCTGCAACACACCTGATTCAAATGATCATAGCAATCAGCAACGTCCATAGAAGCTGGATAACGATCCTGATCATTTGAATCAGGTGAATGACAGCAGGACGACATATACAGCTTGTCAGATTGCTGCTAACAAAACACTTTTTCCACAGGTTAGGCAACTTTTGAACCCCATGACTGGTATATGTTCTCGTGAGGTGGCAGGGGTGGAGGCTTTCAATTACTTTGCTGGTAGCAGAGAGTATCACACAGACATCTATTTGGGATAGGGTGTCCATTGGAGTATAGGCCACCAATTATGGAATGCATTTCAAATTCTAGTTTAAACCTACCAGAGGCCATGATGAGCGATTCTGGCATATTGGACTTTAGACTGGACGGTCACTCTTCACCCTTTTTTCCGAGCACTGATGAAATGTGCCTGTTTTGAGCGTGCGGTTTTGTCTCATGCAAATGAGCCAATGCTCCCACCTCTTCTACTGCGGGGTGTGCCAAAGCAAGAACAAGGGGATGGCTACCTGTTCAGCATCGAGTCCAAAAAAGCAATTGTAAACTGCAAAGTGTAGGCGAGGAATTGGAGGATTTTAGAAATGTTTTTAGTCTCTTGAGACTCCTTCTCAGCCGGAGATAATGATAGCGACAAATCAAGAGACATTTTCTGGTGTTCTTGGAGACTTATGGAGACTCTTGCAACTCTCTCCTCACTGGAGTCTCTCGCTGACACCTCCGATGTTGTGAACCTGTGCATTGCCTTTTGAATCTTCGAATGTATAGACCAGGGGTCGGCAACCTTTAACACTCAAAGAGCCATTTCGAGCCGGTTTGCACGGAAAAGAAAACACAGTGGAGCCACGAACACTTTTTGACATCTGAAATGAAGATGTTAGCCTATTCGTTGCTAACTGCATCTATTAAGTGCATAATAAAATCAAAACGGAATTACCTCACGAAATACGGGACAAGGATTGAGGGGGGTCTTTTTGCAAATAAGCATCTCATCTATCCATATTAAACAAACAAGCCAAGGTAATCCAGCGAACCTTACTATTTTCACTTGGTATTGTCTAAAAAACAAAACAAAAAACAAAACACTATTCAACGGTAAATAGGGGCGGCCATTATGCCACACGGCTTCCGCATTCCACGGAGGGAAGCCACGCAGAGCCGCAAAGTAAGGATGAAAGAGCCGCATGTGAGTTGCCGACCCCTGGTATAGTCTATGTGTCTGACAAGTATTAAGCAGGTGAATATTTTTCCAAGTCTCCCATCCATTTATCACCAAAACAATGAGACGGCTTCATCGCGGCAATACGCCTGCACACAAAAACTGTAGATATATTCACGGGAAATTACAGTATTCATCCGGCTAAGTGTGAGGATTGAAATACAATCACATTAATTCAATGTACCTGAAGTCATTCAACTTAAAAAAAAGACACCTCTAAATATCATGTGAAACTATCAGTGAGCATCTCAAGCAGTGATTCTCAAAGTGTGGAACGTGGTACATTTTATTAATTGTATGCATCAGACTGATTGCCTCAGTACGGTTCAGTCAGACTTAACCTTTAACGTGAATACAGTTGCTTTTAATCCCTAAGAACAGTTTGTTTCTAAACATTTATTTAGATATATTCACTTTTAAGATCAATACATTTTAATTGAAGTATTATTTTAGGTCATTTTAGTTTTCTATATTCAAGTGCAGTTGTCGTATTAACAATAGCAAGAATTCTGGACAAATTCCAGGCCTTATGCTTAGCCAAACTCCTTCTATGAAATCCACCCAAGTAAGAAGCCTGTGTTCCAGACAGATGGGCAACGCTAAATTGTGAAGATTTTTTTTTTTTTTTTGGGCTATGCCATCTAATGTGGGTTAGCATAGAGTCGGCGTTTGATGGTGAGAGCCGCCCTCCATTGGCCAGCTCATTATTTCCTCCAAAGTGACGTTTGTATCACAACATCTGTGTCTTTCTTGTCTTGTATTGTTTCCTCGTGTTTGCCCCCATTTGCTCTTCCTGCGTTGGAAAAACAACAACAATGCCTCTGACCCACTTGCCTTTAGTCTGCCTGTGTTTAATTGTGTGCTGCGGTTGTACCAGGGGCTGGACTAATCAAAATGCAGCAAGCCAAGCTGAAAGAATACCGCTCACCCCATCTTAACGACAATTATTTTCATACTTTTCATGCATTTCTGAATACTTTAATCAACTGAATCCTACATTTACGCAGACATCCCTTTGCTTCATCGAATGAAAATCAATAAAATGATGCTGTTACTCACATTACTAATGCATATCATTAGTGCTGTTGGTTGAAATCAGCTGCAGCTAAACCCCCAGCTGACCTGTACACATTGAAAGACCGGCCACAACATTATGACAGATCCAATAAAGGGTGTGTATTAAAAATTCTACCTTTGGAGTGCGGCCCTACTGGGATTTTGTTTTTGAACACATACAGTAGCTCAATGCTTATGTTGCTTAAAATTACAGTAACACAGTTAAACCTCTCAGGTCAAAACCAATGTTCAAGTTTAGAAACCTTTGAAATGCCAGAAGAAAAAAAATCTTCTGAACACTCGGCAGGTCTAAAGGTTTGCCTTTAAAACGTCCGCTTGACTTCATGCTAACAAATGATGCAAAACGCCATCGACAGACTAAAGAATGACATCAGTGTCTCAGCGTTGCAACCCTTTAAGATACGGATATTGGAATGCAAATGGTGGAGCAACACATTTAGACAGACAATACATTACTCACAGGCATATATTCTTTATCCTCTGTAAAAAAAAAGTGTCCAATTGTTGCAGATTACTGAGTCACTAAGTTGTGACCATCTGTGTATGTCCGTATTATACTGTCCTCAGGTGGACAATGCGCACACACACTGCGCAGGTCACAAAGAATTATGATGCACAAACTGTTTCGTACTTTACATTATATGTTATGGTGTAATTGCAATATGTTTTCACCAAGTACAATGTTATTGAGTGCTATTTTTCTTATTGGAAAAACACATTATAAAAGTTTTTGTTGTTTTTTTGGGGGGTTTGGGGTTTACACCTTCATGGAATTTCCATGTATTTTAATGGAGAATGATGATTTAAAATGAATGTTTTGAGTAACAAATTAACTAAACTCTTTTTTTCTTTTTTTGTATAATAATATCTGACAGGATTTTGTCTCGCCTGAAGTCTTGATGGCATTTATCAGTCTGACAAACTGCAGCAGGATGTTCTTCAAGCGGCATGTTGGAAATATATGATTTAGGGGGTCAAGGTTATTAGTGGCGCACTGGAGAGATGTCCACTTGCTTGGAAACGTTAACTGTGTAACACAGAGCTGAATTCACTGTACGGCTTTTGCAGTCCAAGAAGTCCTCATTCCACTCTGCATTAACATACAAACTGGGAATATGACTAATTGTACTGCTTTCGAATGCTAATTTGACATCCACATTCAGCACACTTGGGAGCACAAAAGGAGAACTGCATGGGTAGGAATAATTTGATCAAATCAGCGTATCCCAAAAATATGGGAAGCAACTTTAGCAGCTTTTTTTTGTGTGGTATTTGTGCCTGTCTGTTTTATAGTGACGAATTTCATAGGTGTCGTGCCTTTTTTCTTTGAATTGCAAACCTTGGATGTTGCTTGGTATTCGCTTTTCCTGTTTTTACCAAAAATATGATACCTGAATCAAATTTTAATCATCTTCCAACTGTCAGCTCAGACATACAGTGGTTTGATAAATAGGAAGCTCAGAAAATATTCACTGTATTTTTGTTTTCATACTTGCACACCAGACTGCTTGTATACAAGCTACTGTAGTACTGTTCATGTGAACTGTATTTTATGGACTGAAATCTCATGAACATGGGTCTCAAAATTTCAACGTTTCAACAATTGAATTCCTGTTCCCGAAAATGCTCATCTTCTACGGTTAGAGTGTTACAGCACTTGTAGCAGTCATGTCAACCATCCCCTTTTTCATTATTGTATACATTACGGGTATCTACATTTCTATTGGGAAGTTTTGAATTTGGGGCTTAATGCGCTGTGTCACCAGCCAGGTCCTCACAGCCTTTCTAACGCAGTCAGCATATAAAATGGAATTAAATATTGGACATCGCACAATGTGCTGTGGCTGCACATCTAGGGTAGAGAATATACATTTTTTGTTCATAAAGCAGACCATTCTGCTCAGTCTGCAGTGCTTGTTCATAACCATCTGGCTTTGGGAATTAAAGGCAAGCAGCTGCTTTGCACTGCAATTTGTTCCCAATAGACGAGCTTCCCCCCCCGCCCTAAACAATTTCACTTTGTGCTTCCTGCTGCTGTCCAAATGGTCTCATCTTTCTTACCATCAGTGTTCTGAATATTCTGCACATATCGAGAATCGGTGTCCGTGAAAACATTTCTCTTCGGAATTCTTAGTCTTGTTGTATACTTTGCAGCCTTCTCAGCTGCATAGAGCCAGACTGATATATTGCTCATACACAATGGCCAGAACACTCAATCAGAAATATCCTGTGGGTGAGCATATTGGTTTTTCCATGCTTACTCTGCCATGTGGTGGTGTGATGTGCAGTTGGGGCACGGTTACAGCAGTGCTAATAGAAATGCTCAGCAATCAGCAATCATATCATTTGACTTTGTGGATTATTTTGATTGATTTCATTAATTTTTTTGGTACCAAAGGCGGCGATTAGTATTAATGCTAGGGGGACGACTGACTGCATATCTTATAGGTGCAAACCAAGGGGTTTGACTCTGTAGGATTATTACAGTTTTTTTCGATTTCTGCTACACAAGTGGGTGATTATGGTAAATTTCTAGGTGTGGAATGATTGTTGATGACTAAATTATTACAGCTACATTGATCGCTCGTTTGTGAGTAAAAATACCAAGATCTTTGAAATCGTGGATTGTTTCAAGACTTTTTTTTTTTTTTTCAGTTACACGAGAAGGTGGTGGGTGTCATTCTGAATGGGGGCAGAACGGGCTGAGGAGTCAGCCCCAGGGTACCCTCGGATGGCAGAAATGACAAAAACTATTCTGTTTGGAGTCGCGTGGCCAGATATACACAGATATATAATTTTTAATCAAAATGAAACCAGCGGAACCTGCGGGTGAGGAAAGGAAATCTGGTGGATGTCATAAATAGTTGAACAAGAGATGATAGCAAGACTTTTAGTACACAGGTTGTGAATGAAAACTTCATCATCAGGGTTGTGGAAGACATTCACAGGTAGTAAGTGGATCCACGGAAGGGGATTTTTGTCTGTCAGAGTAATCATCACTAACAGCGTCCGTCAGTAACGAACCGTCAGTCCGTCAATGACACCCATTTTGTGAGGGTTTTTTTTGGGGTGGTAGAATGGACTGACGGATGGATGATGATGGACCGACGGACTAACTGACAGTCTTAACCAACTGATGTTTACAATTCGGTTCGTCACAAAAAACGAGGGACTGACGAATGACGGAGTGGCACCCAATCCGCTGATGGATGACGGACCAACAATTTTTTTTTAAATGCCCACCTCTGATGTTAAATAGGTCAGAATTTCATTCACATCAATTTTTGAATCAACTTGTTGACATGTCCTGCAATTAGCTGAAGACCAGTTCAAGGGGCACCCTGCCTACCGCCCGAAGACAGCTGGGATAGTCTCCGGCACGCCCGTGAGGATACGCTGTTGGGAAAATGGATGGATGAACTTGTTGACATCAATTACGGCCGGCGTTTTGTCTCCCTTGGAAGCAATCTAGCTTGTGTAACACCTTTTTTTCAGCTGACACCTTGCATATTCAAACAATAGCGGATGCAAATATGGCGATAATCATCATTCGAGTCATTTATCCTGTTTTTTCAATCAATCTGCCTTGGTGACATGAGAGGTAAGGGCTTGTTTACTTTTGCAAAGCTCCATCTTTTGCCACCCAAAATTACGTGTGACATCATGGACAAAAGGGCTATTTGTCATGCCTTTCAGACCTGATGTCCATCGGGATCTTACAGACAACAACGTTGGTCTTACCTCTCTATTTTCCAGCCCACTCACTCACATCACCATCATTGTCACTGACGTCAAGCCCATTTGGCCCACTTCTCGGGAAATTGCCTGATGACATTCTATTGAAAGCTGGTCCTTTCAATGAGATTGACTGACTTGGTCGGTGAGACCTCACCCAATGAATCTCATTTGTTTTGATGTCTCACAATCGAGCAACTTGCCATCGACGATGTGATTGACAGCTTAATAGACCTTTTCATCATCAAGTCACACGTACTTGCGGCTGTTAAAAACGCTGATTGCGCCACAAGTAAACAAACCCTAAATAAACAATAGCTCACTTCAGTCAGCGGAGCTTCCAAAACCCCTGAAAGTTAGCTCACATAAAGCCACTTAAAAAAAAAAAAAACGAGAACGCTGGATGCTTCCCTGTTAGCTCTTAGTGCCATCTCAAATCAGCTCAGACATTTCTTGAAATCAAATGCACTTTTTGACAAATTTCAATCTTTTTTCCGACCTCATCCCAGTGCAGAATAGAGGGTGACATGGAGGTGGATTTTCACTCACTGTCCCATCCCACGCCCACGGAAACTAATCCCATCCTGTCTAAATTACAGACGATAGAAAAAAAAAAAAAGTTTCCGGTGCAAACGACTTACCCCGCCCATTCTGCTCCCATTCAGAATGACTCCCACTCCAGTACTGCTCACATTTTGGAGGTCAGCTACATTAAAAATGGCTGCGCATCGGTCCGAGGTTTCTTTTTCCTACTAGATAATCCCGTTCTCGTCTACTACTCATGTAAGGTTGAACACTGACTTGTGGAATGTGTCATTTGTAGTCTCCACCATTTGATAGGCTAGCTCATAATATACTGGTGACCAGGCTGGAAAATTAAGTAGGACTAAATGGAACAGTCCTAAAATGGTTCTGATCCTACTTGGAGGAAAGGAGTTTTTTGGTGACCTTTTGGAAGTTTTGAATCTGATCGAATGGCCATGACATATGTGATCCCTCAAGGGTCAGTTTTTGTTACCCTTGGGTCAAATTCTTCGGTTTCATGATGTCTCATGATTGAGCAGCTCGGTTGTCGCCTACTGGAACGATGTGATTGACAGTTTAATTGCACATTTGATGTTGCCTCTGAAGTGGCTCCACTCGGTCACTGTGCATGTGTGTGTGTGTGTGCATCTGTCTTTTGTACGGCAGGATTAAAGAATGGGTTGATCAGATGCAGAAAGAGCTCATCACACTGGCAGACACGGCCACGGCCGGCAAGAGCCTCACCCAGGTAAGAACACGCCTATGATGGGTAGTTAGCACCTGAGCACTGAGGTGCTTTATTAAAATTGCTTTATTTGTGGCAACTAAATGGCTTTTCAGGGGGATTTATTATTTGCCCAAATTCACCAAATATTTGCAAACTGGGGTATTTGTAACTAAGTGGTATTTGCAGTTTTAAATTCTTCTCAAGTGTAATCAACTCGGAGGTTCTTATGCACGACTGTGTGTGTATGTGTTTGTAGATTTTCTTAAGGAACAAGCACCTCTACAGCGTGGAGCAAAATGACGCCGAGGAGCTGGTGGCCAGAGCGGCCAGGAACATTGAACAATTGCTCCGCAAGAGGTCTACAGCCTTGGAGGTAAGACTGGACACACTGTACGAAGTAAGCATCTGTGTGGAGGTGTCACGCCGGTCATGCCGGTATCTTTTCCTAACGAGGCCTACTGCAGCGAAACGACAGATTGCTCTGACAATGGCACTTTCCCCCGGGGCATTTATCACACTGACAATGTGGTTTCGAGTAGAACAATGGTTTTCAAGTGTGGGACAGCCTGCCTTATATAGGCGCCCATTTTGTGTTTGACTTTTCTGCTAGCTCTCATTTTGCCTTTCACCATAGCTGAAGCAAGCTGGGGAGCATTAAAACATGTTTTTCTGTATTTCATCAAACTGTTGCACCTCTGGAGACACCGTTTTGTACCCAAATTTGAAATAGTATGATCAAAAGTCAGATTCAGAATACGAATGAAAATGAGACAGGACAGGACAGAAGCCTTTTCTAGTTCTTCCACCACGTGAAGACTGACTATTACTTAGGAGTTGATATCCATTTGTCTGTAACGTACTGCACCCAGGTGGCCAAGGCGTACAAACCAGTGGAAGCAGCCCAATGACCATTTAATTGATACAAAAATGTCTCAAAAACGGTTTAATTTATTTACAAATTGTTATACAAATCTACATAACCTGCTTCAGTTTTTCCGCTGCCGTTAATTGAAGTGTTACTGAGTAAAAGCATACCCACCATTGTAGCGGAAATATTCAAAAACTGTACCAAACAATATTTAGATGAAATAAAGGTCTGTGATCACTTCCAAACAGGTAGAGGTATCTAACGATGTCAATTTAAATTGGTTTATATGACATTCCAAATTACATTTACTCTATTAAACACTTTCAAATATCTCTACTTGAGTTGATTAACGTCTTATTTCCCCGAATATCCACTTTACAGTTTTTAGCAGTGCCATCTGGCTCTTAATTAACGGAATCATATGTTGAATTGTTTGGTTGGCTGAGCGTTCACAATCCCAAGGGACACTGAATTGGATTGTTTGATTTTTCCTGTGATGAATAAGCGCCATTATGCCCCAAGAGGAAGCACTACTCCATGATGTAATAATGCTCTGGCAGCTAAACGTTCGCCTCTAAATAAATAAACATTATGCTCAATTGCTACTCAAGGCATACAGTATGGATGTAAATAAGCATCCAGGATGGTTAACAGTCTGTTTTCAATTGCATCTGAAGCCACACCAATATTTAAGTGGAACAGAATACAAATGCAATATCCCCAAACTGATATAAGGATAATGTCAGGGATGACTGATGTCTTTATTTACCAGAGCTGGGCATTCAGTCTATGTGACTACCGGTCCATTTATCCGTCACTGACGGACGCCCGTATTGCTGACGGTTCAATTTTAAAATACACGGACTAAGCATAGTTGGAAGCCCCTTTATTTAATCCGTCATTCGTCTGTATTCTGTCATAGTGAAAGTTTATTTAGTTTAGGTAATCGCAGACGGAAGCTCGTTTAAAATTAGAGGCGGACCGGCCTATAGGCGGTTACTATTTTTTTCCCCCCCGAAAAAAAGGTGAATGAAATGGTAAAATATCCAGCTCTGTTATTTACCAATATATCATAACAAAAGTTAATATTGCAAAATTTTGGAAAAGGCTATTTCCCCTAGTCGGAGTTTGCCTATATGAGCCTAGATCGGAAGGGTGTAACCTAGATCGATGGGAAATGCTAAATTGTAAAGCTAGTTTTTGCCTATGCTAATTTGCGTTGCATGGCGTCCAATTTTGCTGATCATTTTGACGATTTTCGGAGTGATAGAAAAAAAAATGGTCCAGATTACAACTTCCACGATGAACACGAAATTGGCTGGACATGTTGATAAAAAGGAAAATGTTAAATTGTGACACCTTTTTTCTTTTTTGCCTATGAAAAAATATTATTGGCAGAGCATGGTGACAGTCGTCCAAGTTTGATGATCGTTTTGAGGGTTTTCTGAAAGTTTGAAAAAAAAAAAATAATAATCCTGACACCAACTTCACAAATGAACACAAAATTAGGTGGATATGTCCATCATTAAAGGAACAGGATGATTGTGAGGCTTTCTTTGCCTGCGCAAAATTTGGGTAAGCGTGGCATCCAAGGTTGATCATTTCAAGAATTTGGGGAAATTTAGAAAAAAGTTAGCTCTTAACACCCAGGAAGACGAAACTGAATGGACATCTCTATCATATAAATATACATTTAAGAAGTCTCATGGACACATGAACAACATAAATTCAGCCATTTTGGTTCAAGCAATCATTTCAGGCACATTCCAGGGCTTGTACTTTGACAAACTACCGGTACTTCTTGGAAATTCGTCCAAAGGATCCCCAATCGGTATCAGGCATTATTGACAGATATATAACAATAACTTACAAAGGTATTTTTAATCGACACCATTTCAAGTGGGTGAAACATGGCAAGTAAGAATGTGCTAGTGCTCGTTCGCCAATCTTAGCGGTAGTAAGAGCAGTAACACAACATAACAATCTACTCAACTGCCACAAAAACAGTAACAATAATGAAAGCTACGACCCTCAGGAGGATTTTTATGTTCTTTTTTTTTCTCAGAGCAGAGAAGTGGGTCATTAACAGATGCTCATATATGTGGTCATGCAGTCAGAGGCCGCCGATAGCACTCGTCTCTCAGCGCCCCGACTGACGCCTGTATGAGGCATCCTCCTCGTTGTCTTATTAGTGATGCAGTCGCTTCATAAACACGTCTCCTGCCAAGTGTCTATCTGGTGTGTTTTAAGTAAGCAACGGGAACAAAATTGACACTGTGAGAGAGGGTAACGGGTATGATTTCCGTGGTACTTTGACTTCTTTGATGACATGCTCGTAACTCAGATCACTTATATCTTAAATCAGATATGCGCCGAATAACACCACCATCTTTTTTAATGTATTTTTTAGAAAAATACCATTAACCAGTACCGGGCTGTATAAAAACACACGGTCATAACATTTGCTCTCCACATACAGAAAATGCAAGCATAAAACACGACTGTACCTAATGTTTTGTCCTTCAATTTGGTTTTTCTTTCGGTTCCTATTAGTGGTTGCCAAACCAGCTTAATGGTGCAATACTGCCACCAACTGATGTTGTACTTTCACTGCATGGAAACCAATGTGAACTGATGGATGTTAAATGAAGTTTGCTGTTTGCGGTCGGGGGCTGAAGCAAATTTATCAATTTTTGCTTGTACCTGAAGACAAAAAACTGGCCGAGCGACTGCTTGTATCGCCAAAACCTCATACTTTATTGTACCAATATATTATAAGTGTGTGTGTTTATGTACTGTATGTGCGTGTTACGAGGGGGTCAGACTGTCCAACTCGCCTCCAAACATTGATCACCTCTTGCTACTTATTACATCTTTGTCTCGTTCCTGCCCTGCGAGTGACCTCCAGGCATATTGATATTGCCTTCGGCATGCCTGAGGACACACATAAATGGATAAATGAGTGACTGAAACACACACACACGCACACACACACACGGTAAGCACACTCATCACGTATCCAACAAGTCCATCTTTCACCGAGATGTCAACCATTTTCTCTGCTCAACAGCACCAGACTAAGGCGATGGTTTAACCAGCCACCTGTGTGTGGCTCCGCGTGTGTACTCATGCCTCCATAAATAAGTGTGTGGGAAGAGCATGGCATGCATTATTAATGAGCACTTGGCCGCACGCCGCTAGGAGAGAGAGCACTGTATCAAAGGCTTTACGATCCACGCCGGCCCTTGATATCCAGCGGGCGCGCGCATTTACACATGGCGGCCGGCGCGATGCATTTCGCCTCACTGGCTGTGGTCACAGTGATCTTGTTACCCGAGCTTAATGAACCTAAACAGACAAAAAAATAAAGCCAAAGTGTTTGGATGGGCCCATTACTCTTTCCGAGGATCATTTATGTCACAATTTGTCTTCATAATAATCGACAATTAGTACCAGGAGAATTTATTAACAGAACTACATAGGTATTCATCAGAAATTAGGCTTTAAAAAAAATCCATATGTTGGTTGTGTTAATTTGTTAATGATGCCTACTTTCTGCAATACAAGTAAAATATGTGTTTATTAGAGGTGAGGAATTTACTTTTTTGATGTTGGGAAAGGCAGTGGCACAGCAATCAATGTAGGCACAATCAGGGGAGGCAATTGTATTTGGGAGTTAGGGTTTGAATATTTTATTTACATAATTTTCCATCATGACACAGAAAATAATTGAGGAACGGCATCTGTTGTAGTGAAGGCAAGTGCGTTAGAGTAAGTTTTTCCCTTAACCAAAAACAGCCTCAATATACCGGTAATTAAATACTTATAAAGCAACAGAATGTGAGTAGAAAAAGGGCAATCTGTTCAAACTGAGAGGATTATTGGCGATTTTTTGAACTAAGTCACTCAGAGCCAAGGCCATTCTTTTTTTAATAAAAAAAAATGTAGCTACTTTAACATTCTGTCGTAGACACATTTGCCCATTTGTATGTTTAACTTACAATTTGTCGGACAAGTGAGTATTTTGTTTTGTGTTCTGAGTGGAGGATTAGGTCATTGTTGGATGCGAGGTGTTTATTTCCTCCAATGGATGACACACAGCAACTAATTGAGGCACAGAAAGGATACATCTCTTTGAGGCGAGGCATTCAATTTCTTTCAAAAGGATGTGGCACTGTGATTAATTTAGAAACACCTAGGCCACTCTTAGTTTTTTTGTTTTCTTAGTAGAGTAGTCATGACTTCAAAATTCGCTGAGGTGAGGTGTTTATTTTTTCAAGTGGCATTGTATTCAAATTCCCTATTGTGAATATTTGCTGATTTTTTTTAACACTTCCCCCATTATTCATGGCAATCCCAGTTTACATGTATTTTTTGTAGTAGACTCCCCACTTGTTCACATTGTTTTACCCAATCCCCCACTTTTCACGTTTTTTAAGGCAATAATAAAGCATCAATCATTCACAAATTTTCGTCGGTCTTGGTCCCTATATCTCGTGAATAGTGGGGGTCCACTGTATTTGATGAAATATGGTTGCTATTTCAACATCCTGTTACAAACAATCTTGACCATGTGTGTAGTAAAATGTTACTGAAATGAGGCATTTATACAAATGAGGCTTTCATTTTTTATGTATGTTGTACATTTTTAATCATTTGTTTTTCATTTATTACTTTTACACTTTTCCAAAACAATAACTATACTTATTGGAAATATTTTGAATGTCACAAACACTTCACGTCATGAAGGTTGTGTGCAATGCAGCCGTGTGGAGGTTTTAGTAAACGCCGGAAAGGGTGCAAAAAAGGGACAACGTTGTTGCTTCAAAGTGGATGAAAACAGCACAAGTGTTAAAGCAAAGCCTGATTAAAAATTTAATTGTTGATACTGCAGAATTCAGGAAAACTGATGAAACACTCGACAGACAGACATTATTTTATGCGTCCACATTAAGCCAGCGTTAATGGCTCTTTTGCATGTCGGCATACATTGTACAGTACTTTGTATGTGCGTTAGGTGACAAATGGCACGGTGTGCAACACCACTTAATGTAGAGCCACGGCAATAAACCGCCGCTGGTATGCACCGTTTTGCTTTCAAAGATACATGCAGTAAATCACTATGACTATAAACCTAATTTAATGTTTTATGGATGTGTAGTAAGGATCTGGGGCAGGGTGGTGATATAATATGAAAATAACAACACATATATTTATATTACATCACAGCTACTGCCCTAGATTTTTTTTTTTTCTTCTGTTATGTCGAAGTGGAGTAGTGGATGCTCGGTGCACAAATAAACCTTTACAATAACATGCATCTCGCTGTTTGTTGATGGCCTTGCCATTATATTTTCTGTAGGTGTGCATGTGTATTTCTTTTTTTATTACGTGCTAGATGCTGATGTTCGTCATTGTTCGGCACGATCCACAGCAATGATAGTAAAGTTGGATTCAAATGCAGGCATTAGATTCGATTGGATTACTACATGCAAATGGGTATCTGACAATGTGAGTGCAACAGTAAACACGCAACTCGGATATACGTCATCAATGCCATCTTGGCATCATTGAAATAAACCGATAATTCATGTATTCACAACTGTGCCTGCCCAAACTGCACAAAAAAAAAAAAAAAACATAAACTACAGCGAAAGCATAGACAAGTGTTTTGTTTTGGGGTTTTTTTTCAAAGAAGAATCACTAAATTAAATGTTCAAACATCAATGGTTTGAACTTTTTGTATTACAATACAGGACATTTGTTAAGTGCAGATGAATTGTATTTAATTTTTAAGTACAAGGCTGTTTTATTTCATCTTTTAGAGCTGTTGTTTTCAGACATTTATTGTTAATTAATGAGTATTTATTTATTATTATTTATTTTTAGGAATAAAGCCTCGCTTTTGATGAACACTTAGCCCAACTTGGCTACTTCATTTGAATAGTGTTACTTGGAAACCCACCTATTTTTTTGAAGTGCAATGTGTCGGAAAACATTTTGGAACCATGGGTACGGTCCATAAATATGATCAAAATATGCTACATTACAACTGTCTGTATCATTAAATCAATTGTTGACGTGACAGTGGAGTAATTGTTATCCTCATTTAAATCAGTGGAGGGGAAGTGTCAGCCATGACCAACTCGATGTTGTGTCATAATATTTGTAATAATATGATTGTATAATATTTACTGAATATTTTGGGATATAGATCACTTAAAATGTACGATTAAAAAAAATGGACACGTATTAATTCCGAATTGGGAACTCAGGACTTGGCCTGTGGTGTAAATCCCGCTGAACTCTTGTCACTTGTGGGCTTTTTCTACCTACAGCATCATGCCAAGCATTTTTTCTGTGATCGCCCACAATGCATTTAACAGGTTAAAAGAGACACAGTGGCTGTTGCGCACATGCTGTGTTGAAATGACAAGCTGTACCACTGCCATGACACACTAGGGACAGATGTACTGTATATCATGATGTACTTTGTCACGCTGGGCTTGTACTATTGTCCAAGTAGACTGTCAACTGTCTGTCACTGTGTAGAAATTCAGTGAAGCTGTACTGACTCTTATCAAAAGCAGTGATATGGATTGGTTGGCTACCATTAGCCTACTAGTTCCTTCAATGATCAGATTAACTATGTTCGAATATCCACCGTGTCTATTTTCAATCAACTTTTTACCCCTTGAAATGTAAGTTACGACGGGTGTTCCATCTACCTCGGAAGCAATTTATCAAGCACCGCATCATCTTTTCGATTCAAACTACAGCCGTAGAGAATCTGCCCCGGTCAAACGACAAAGGGTTTGTGTGTTATTGTTTGCTTGAGCCTTTGCCACTCGAAAGTTGGTGTGACACCACGGTGAAAAGGTTTATACATGACACCTCTCCAAGGCCTACCATACGTCTTGTTAGAATTCCCCATCTGCGCTGCTCCCGCCTATTCCGACTTTCTGTCTGTTACACGCACGTTCTCACCAGCGCACACACACACACACACACATACAGACACCTCTCGTCTGCTTAATATAATCAACGCGGAGCGGAGATGGGCGGTTGAGTAACATCTGCTCTGTAGACTGAGACATCTCTGATCCTATCATAACCTCGGCTCATTATATTGACGCGCATAATGTCGCGTCTTCGCTCATTATGGAAACACTGTGGCAGAAGGCGACAGATTAACAAATACCCCCCACACGCACACACACCCCACTGGGTATGCCAACTATGAAACAAATGAAGACATTACGCAGGAAAGCATAAGACGAATACAATAAATGAGCTTAATTATTCATGAGTGAAGGAGTCACCGAGACAATATTGTGTAAATAGAACAATTAGGGAATATCGCACACTTAAATTCCAACACACACATTGTTGCATCTTGTTTTCATGAGCATAATAAGAATGATGAGGTCCGATTTCTTTCAAGAAAGCCTGATTGCGGTGATAGCGAAAAATCTTGAGCAGTTGACATCCTGTAAAAAATGTTTACCGTTGCCTATATTGACAATTGAAACCAAAAGCTTAAGACAAACTATGTACCCAAACCACCTTAATATCATTTCAAACGAATTTAAAAACATTGAACTTACAAATATCTGGCTGACAGATGATTGGAAGACTCTCCGTAACTTCCGCAAACAACTGGGGCTAAATTTAGCTCCTCCCCAACAAAGTTTGTCTTTCAGTCGAGTCCCACTGTCACTATGACTCCCGTTGTCACTATGACTCCCATACTACTTTTTTATTTAGACAAGGAACTGACTAGTTGAACCGATTAGTAGGAAAATAAGATGGTTGTGGATGAGAATAGAGGTTACCGGTCTGTTTGCGAAAAGCTGTACTGTGCTGAAAAACTATTGATTAACATTGATTAATCAACTTTGACTCGACTTTAATCACAATATGGTTGTTCAACACCTAATTTAGGTTTCAGAAGGAGCACAAAAAAAAAAAAAATCAAACTGTGGAGTTTTTCAGAGATGATGAATAGTAAACAATGAACCAGGAATGCAATTACGGTATTTGTTTTCAGAAGCAATATGGACAGCATCATGAAGTTATGCTCACATATGTTGCCTTCATTTCATAACAATAACGATCTGATCAAATCATGAGAGCTTCTGTTCGCACAAACTTTTTTGCCTCCTAACACTTGTTTCACACGCTCGCACATGTCTGGAAAATCTGGAATATTATGCGCATGATTTATTACACAGTCCCGATGTGGGAATTTATGTCTTTGCCTAGATTTCATGACTCAAAAAGCTGGTCTGACTTTTGCCTCAAAAGAGGACATTTTTCATTAGCTCAGAAGGGAGGTAGTGGACAAGTCATTTATACCAGGTCTGCTACACCTGGCGCCAAGATTTATTGAGCTATTCGACCCCTGTTAGGGAAACCATGGATAAATCCAAGGAAAAAAATCGGAAGAAAAGAGATTGTTTAATGATATGTGCTACATCACCTGTATTAAAATCAAACATTGCTCACACTTCACGGATGACTGTTGTGTGAAAATGAAGAGAACGGCTTCAGCCCTGATGTGTCGACGCCGTACGCTGAGTTTCAGGAGCAAAAATCAGATTAACCACGTAAAATAAATATTGGTCATTATTTTACAAAATACATAGTTAAATGAAATAGTACTTTTTAACTCAAGTTGATGACTAATTGTATGCTCCACATGCAATCGAAAAATGATGATGGAACACAGAAGCAGGTGGCATTATTGGTTCACTGCAGGTGGATAATTTAAGTTTTGGGACTGAAATAGTCATTGATAGTTCAATCAAGCATGTTTTTTCAGAGTTAAAAAATGTCTTGGTAACATGCAGAAACAACATTTGATGTGTTCTGAAACAGTTCACTGGTTTCATAAATGCAACATGCTGGTTTTTATTAATCATACAGGTAATGACAACAACAACAACAACAAAAACTATATGTGCGGCGTTAATCCTATTTTAGATGTCAAAAGGTATTTGTTTCTGCCGGTGTTATTTTTTTTTTTTTGTGGTAAGAGGCCAAAATGGCTCTGACTGTTTTAGTGTTTCTGACAACTGATTTATGGGGCGATTGTCAACCACTGCGTAATGTGCATTGCTGCATTCTCCAGACTTCAGGGCAGGCAGCTTTGGTTCATTTCCCACTCAGTGATGGTGTGAATGTGAGAGGGCCTGTTTTGTGCCCTGCGACTGACAGGGCAACCAGTTGGGTGCGGTTCGTCTTTTGCCCAAAGTCGGCTTGGATCGTCTCAATACAGTGAAGAGGATAAGAAGTAGAAAACGGATGGATAGACGGATACATATTTATAAATGAGCCTTTGGCTGACATTTTATACCACAAGATGTTCTCAGGGGTAGACAGCATTGACATTGGAGCGTGAGACAGAAGCAGCTGCCAATGTTCCTGTGGGAGATTCGAGCGAGGCCCTCCCACAGGGCATCCAGACCGCCTCACTTTTTAAAAAAATATATATCAACTTCCCTCCACTGTGGCCTTCTCCCTGGCCCTTTGCCACACCACTCTATCAAAGTGGAATATAAAAATCAACATGTTCTTTATCTGCCCTGACCTCAACGTTTGATGTGCGACGCGTTTTCTCTGCTCGCTCTTCTTGATTTTCCCTTGCTCGCCTTTTTTTTACATTTTTTTGTGAATAATTGAATAATCCAGTTGCCGCGTTTCTTCAACCGTGCAGAACAAGATATTTATTTAGTGCAGGTTTTCTGTGTGTTTGTTCTCAGGTTTTAATGAGGTGTTTTCCTCTTTGCCCTGCATTAATCAATAAACCGTATCATTCTCTTCTTCCTGGACTGACTTCTACTCAGCTTCTTATATTGATGGCCCCCACTCGGTCCTATTCCTCCTATTTTATGTTTTTTATGGACTCGCGATGATAAAAAAAATCCCAACTGTGGATGGACGTGAGTGGGTGGAGGGAATGCAAGCATGTTTGTGTGTTAATGATCTTTTAGGCCATTACTGCTCTTTGCGAGTATTGCTTTGTTGTGTAAGGGAGAAAGCGGCATGCACTGAATGGACCATTGATTTCAGGCTTTATGAGCCTTTTTTTTTTTTTTTTTTGCATTCACACAAGAGAGTCTGGGGTTTCGTCGAGCTGATCTTGTGTTTCCAGCCTATACGTGCTCGTCTTATTTCACGATGCTAAATGTCTCGTGGGGATTTTGTGAGAGATGGTACAAAGAGAGTTAAGCGCTGCATTAAATATGAGATCTGAACTATGTTCCAGCAATACAAGCTGGAAAAGATGAGTTACCCTAAAAATGCTTTAGCATGACACCATTTCAAACCATTTAAAGAATATGTATATTATCAAGATTATTCATGTCTATGTTTTTGTCTGAAATACTACAACATTTCCATGGGAACAAGACCGAGTGGTGCCCAGGGATCTGCCCCAGGGGAGAAAAAAAAATCTGATCTCTACAAAGTACTCTCATACTTTAGTGGAATTTGTATGTTACATTGAAGAAAAAAGGACATTTCAAGAATCCACTGAGGAAAAATAGATGTTCAAACACGTGGTGTTCGGTAAAATTCATGTACGGACAAAAGATGAGCATTAACCGTTGAAGGATTTTGAGAATTGTCTGCAACTGATGGTCAATTAATCGAATATTGAAGCGCATTTCATAAACAAGGTATCTCGATGTGTTTCACATAATTAAAAGTACAAAAAAATACATAAATATATTTTGTTAACTAATTGTTAACATTCTTGATGCGTTGTAGTCACATTGCCATTCCAACCTTTCACTTTTGGAAATTCTTGTCATATTGCTACTGTAAATTGAGCCTGTCAAAATCAGGTTTGGTGTGGCAACAAGCAATTGTTTTTAGTGGTCGGCGACATTTTTTTTTTTTGGCCTACATTCGAATGGAGTGCCACGTACGCCATTATCTGCCTTCTAGCAGCCACACATTCAGCACTATACGAAGCATGTGCTCCTCTCAGCGACTGTAATCATCACATTAGACTTCTCAGTTGCAGTGAATTTCTTTTGCTTGCTCTGCATGATTCTTCTTCCTCCGTGACACTTTTCAAACAGCCATAGATTAGAATCTAGCTCTCATTCTCCTCCCCATTAAAGCTGCAGCCAAACTGCCTGCCCGTCCTCGGGTCTCCAGTGGTCAGCCGCAGTGACGGAGTGGACTCATTACAGTGTAGGAGCTGAGCCATCTACACTACAATCACAGAGGGGAAGACTAATGAGCAGTTACAGAGAGATCGTTACAGGCGGCCAGTTAGGGACGCCCATTAACTCAATTGTTGCTCTGCTGAAATTTGCTTTATTTCTTTGTGAGGGAGCGCCGATCAATTTGCGTAAATGACAGCTTGCAGTAACACTTCCAGGGCCTGCTGCTTTAAAAGTGTGCTTTACTGTTATTACACAAATTAACAAGTTCCACAACTGTTGAGGAGCAGCCTCACCATGTCAGTAAGTGAGATTGGACTTTTCTCTATTATCTCGCTGTTGTATTGGATTGTTTCTTCTGGAACCCAATTAAGCCCGTATATATGCTTTATCGGCTGTAGGATCTCATGGAAGAGTCTAAGATAGGGGTCGGAAACCTTAAATACTCAAAGAGCAATTTTAACAGTTTTCCACAGAAAAAAAACACCAAGAGCCACAATATATTTATGTGACCCGCTCTGGCTAAAGAGTCCACATATCGCAAGGGTTGGTTTCAAGCAATGGCGAGGAATAGATTTGATTTGAAAAAAAAAAATATTGTGAATTTTCTCCAAAATTGCACTAAAGATGTGCAATATCACTACCTTCCATCAAAATGAAATGCTAAAATTGAGTTTTTATATGTCTGTATATGAAGTTGTAATGAGAGCGAGATTGGGTTTAATGGTAGCTAATGAGGTATTTTTGACCACAAAGGTGTCCAGCGTGTGTAGAAAAATGCCAGGATAGGTGAAGTGATATCATGTATGACACTGGTTTGAACTCTGAAGTTTGGTGCATATATTCACACGGAAGTTTGATTAACCACCAAATTGTTGGACTGCATTAAATTTACAAACTTGAAAAAGTCGACACAATTTAATCAAATTCAAGCTGTGTGTGTTGAACAAAGAGATATATAGTGAGGGAAAGGCTCATTAGGCTATCTTTCCTCTTGCTGTCTCTCCCTCACTCACACACACACACGAACACCCCCCCCCACACGCTTACAAGCACACACCCGCACACCCACACACACCCTCCTTCATATCTCCCAGAAGTCTTGTCATGAATTTTTAACAAGCATGTCCGTCTGCTCTCCACTGAGGCGTGTGTGTGTTTGTAAAGATTTGTATATGCATGTGCACGTATAGTTTGCTCCAGTGCAGCAGCAGCAAGGTGAAAGATTGCCTTATTGTTTTCAGTACAACATACAAATTAGAAGCTCATGTGATAAGACGATCATATGATCATATTACAAACTGCATTAAGAGGATCATGCTTTAACTTCATATGTGTAGTGATTTAAGAAGGAATTACATATTTAAAAAAAAAATCATATATATATATATATATATATATATATATATATATATATGATTTTTTTTTGTGCCTGTTGTGGTTTGGTGTAAAATGCTCATGCTTTTCGGGGTTGGCTGGGCCAGCAGTGTGCCTTGTAATCTTCTATCCCCCCCACCACCACCCGTCTGTCTTTGGATCAGTCACTGAAGCGTGGAGTTGTTTGAAAGGATTTGACAAATACAAGCAGTGTGCTGTTGGTATCAAAAATTACTGAGGAGACACTTGGAAATATGATGAATGCTTTTGCTCAGCCACAGTGAGTTTTTTTTGTCTATTTTCTCAACCCTCATGCTCGCGCGTAATATTTTCACAATAATGAACAAGGACAAATGTGGATGTGTAATAATATGATAAGATGAGTATGCATTTGTTATGTTTAAATTCATAAAGGCCCTCTGAGAGAAACCAAACCAAACCAACCAAACCACCGCCAATGAAAGTGAGTTTGACATTATGATTCTAGTGGGTTGTTAGATCAATATAGCAGACTGGACTGGTAAACAGGGTGTATGGATCCTTCGATCAAGACTGTACAGTAGAAGTCTTTGTTTATATTTAACGGTCATTCCTTTAAAATTCGGACTTCATTGTGTTTAATGGTAACTTAAACCAATTTGAGCAGCTACTATTGTCATTTTGCGGTCATTTCTATTCAAAATATGATTATCCATTAGTTTTTAATTGTCCCTTCTCTCATCAGATGGTCTCCCATGCAATCATTATAGCAGAACCACTGATTTCCAAAGGAATACTTTAAACCCAAGAAATATAATAAAGTATAGTGTAGCTTCTTAAGTTAATTCAAGACTCAACATTCTGTGTCTGTATGTGAGTGTGAATTCTCGTTTGTCTCCATGTGCAATGTAATCGGCTGGCAACCAGCCATTGTGTACCCTGCCTTTCGCCTTAAGTCAGCTGGGATAGCCTCCAGCTAACCTGAAACCCTAGTGAAGATAAGTAGTAGGCTACAGAAAATGGACGGATAACAAGAGTGGCACTCCCAGCCTTTATTTGGCAGGCTTCATTGAGTGACAAGCGCTCAGTCAGTAATTCACCCGCCTTTGACGTGATTCAGCGACGTGCCATTTCAGTAGGCTGCGACGCACACACACACATGCACCCACACATAGGCAGTAAAACCTTTTCACTCTGACATTATTATGCTGTGCAGCGTGGCCTTTTGCCTTACACTGCTGTAAGACCTTGATAGCCCGGACAGTTTGAGCTGCGCGAGGGAGGGATGATAGTAATGTGTCCGTGTCTGCAGCTTTTTGTGAACATTTCCAATAATTACGCAGCCCAATGACTGAGTGGATGTTGCTTAGTTCCCAGACTCAAATCCTTGTCATCCTACCTTCTCCTCTAGAAACTGGCTACAGCAGCCGAGAAGTTCCAGATGAAACATCAGTGGAAAGATGAGTATGAGGTGAGGAAAAAGTGTTTTTTTTTTCCGCCCTGCATGCATTGAGAATGTGTAGAGATTTGTGGCAATGATTACATAAAATTGAGTAATTTCACTAAACATTACAAAAATAAGAATAAGACAGTAGGACTCAGCCACATTAGTAACTATCACTGAAGCAGGATACTGTAAATTAACCGAATATGGAGAAGGGCTGGGATTAAAGTCTTGAAGTTTAGTGTTGATTGTACGTGATTACACGGTCTTTTAAATGTGTTTTTATGTTCAAAGAAAATATTCAAACAAATCTAATTTACATTGCTTTATTATGGCTGCCCAACTTTATGCCGTTTACAGTGATTGCAGCCCCGTCAGTAAATATTGCACGCCATGACGCATTAGAACCCCCATTCGGAGAGCCCTCATGTCTGTATGTGACGTTATGCTGAATTAAGCCATTATTTTATTTTCTTCAAATTATGGTGACTTTTTCCTCTATCATGTGCTTGTTTATAGGATGATGAAATTGCATACTACAATTCCAAGGACAACGTAAGCGTTTCTGGTTGTTCGACCGATACTGTACGCGGACTAAAGTATTGGGACACACTCCTCTGATAAGGAATTTTACAAAATGTCGGCTGTGTGGGAATTTGTACTCAACGGTCAACCCAAATGACTAAAGAAAATGTGATTCATAACTTGGTGGGAAAAACGGATAAAACATTATATATATCAGCTTTCTATATTGGATGAAAGTGCATTAACACATTTAGTCAGTAGTCATATGTCCTCAAATCTCCAAAATCACAACTTTTTAGAAAATCCCCAAAAATGCCATCCGGCTTGAGTTACCAAACACTTCGGTGTCATAAACCACAACATCAACATACCGCTACTTCAATTACACTGCACTAATGCTGACTCCGACCAGACAAAAGGTCTTTAATGTTTTATAAAAGCAAATGACTGTTACATCATCTTCCCAAACTCTTTCACACAGGTCTTAGAACCATGAGTGATGCAAGAAATAAAATGATAATCTGACTGAGTTGTTAAATAAACGGAAATTAATCTGCATGCATTTAGCTCAGTGACTGACCAGTTCCTGCAAATGGTTTTTTAACAAAACAGACTTAATTTAATTATTATTTAACCTAACTATTTTCACTCATTATTGTAAAAAAAAATACCCGTACTTTAAATCTTGCGGGGACATAATGCCACACGGCTCCCGCAGTGAGGGAACAAGAGGAGTTTTACAACACTACGTAGACAGTTGAGCGTTGAACAGAGTTAATAGATTCGTTCTGAAGCTATTCTCAATTCTCTAACGTGTAAAAATAAGTGGGAACGGTTCAATATATCGATAAACTTTCACACATTTGCTTGTATTGTGGTATCGTTTGTATCATTGGTAAAATAATGCAAAAAAAAAAAGAAGAATACGGTGTTAGTATAGAACATAAGAGATGCAAAGACCCATTCAATAAGCAAAATGAATAATCCCCCATTGATTAATGAATCGATAAATGCGTCCCAAGACTTTTGTCATCCAAGCAGCTCAGATGTGCGTTAGTCAAGATATTGACCTCCCTTTCACATTCGCATCCTTCACCTCCCTCCTCCATAACCGTGCTTTTCACGCTCATCTTGTACCACTTTGCTCTCATGTAACATCTTCTCCTTCAAGGCTTTCTTCTTTTCTTCTTCTTTTGCTGCCTCTAATTCATCCCTCCTCCCGCCCCCGCACCCTTTCTATTTTACAGGTGAAGAGGTTCCTGCCATGGTTCTCCTCTAATTGACAGATGAGATAGATGGGGCAGCTGTATTGTTGCTTAATTAGGAAGCAAGTGTTCACACGCACTCCTCTTGCTCCCACCCTCTTTCCGTTTCCCTCCGTCCTCCACATCTCAATGCATGCTTCTTCACATTTTGTCATTCCTATGCTGCTGTCATTGAAAAAAAAAAAAACATACCCTTTCTCCTCTTCTCGAGCAAGGTGATAAAAATATAAATCGTACCAGGGCAATAATCTTTGATGTTTTTCTTCAACAGCTGGATTCAAACGAAACTGAGGGACGCAAATCCCGACTCCGGCCAGACTTTAAGGAGGATCCGTCGTTTAGACGCCTCACAGACCACAGCCACACGGCCGTACACATCCCCACCGACATCTATGATGGCTGTGAGTGCACACACGCGCACACACACATACACACACGGTAACCATGGATACAGCTGACACACACAAAAATCTGCATTTAAAAGATGTCGTTGCAGTTTGTGCCGCTTCCAAATTTGCCTTTGGCTTAATAGAGGACAATGATCCAAAGCAGAACACAATGACGCTCTGTTTGAGATAGTTGGTATTAAGAAATTTATTATTTTTAGTCTCCTTACTTGGGGTCAGTTCCTTCTTATTGATGATGTGAGTGTGAAAGGTTGTCTGTCTCCACATGTTTTCCCCATGCTTGTGTGCGTTTCCTCCATGAACTGTGGCTTCTGGATTATGCCAGACCGAAACATTTGTACTATAAGAGACCATTTTTGTCATGCGTAGGGTGCATCCAAATGCATAGAACCAGGAGAAATTGGGAAGGAAAAAAATGGTATTTGGAATTACAAAATATATTATATTAACAAAGTGCCCCCAAAAAGCTAGGTTCAAAGTAACAAAGAAAGTCAGGGAGTAAACTTAAAACCACAGTAAACGTAACATGACTTGATTAACATGACCCGACACAAACTGTCAGGAACCGGGAACTAAATATTAGAGAACTGACGAGGCAATGAGGCACACCTGGGAAAGGCACGAGAGGCTGGAGGCAGCTGATTGATCGATACAAGGAACAGGGCTGGTGGTAACAAAAACCTAACGAGTACACATGACATGCAAAAAAAGGACAGAGAATGTGTCCTTGTGTATAGTCTAAAAAAGATAACAAAGAACTGTGCTTAAATAGAGGGCAAGAGCAATTTGGTTTTAACCAAATCCATCTCCTCCTGTGTCGGATAAAAAGGGTCAATTTAGTTCAACAATTTCATAAAAATGACAAACCATCAACAAGAATGACATTTCACTATATCCAAGGGAAACAGCAAATCACATTCCATTCAATAATTCAACACAATAAGTGCACCTATCTTTCATAGCGACACTTCAGTGGTTTCAATACATTTAGGCCATTGAGTATTCTTTCAGTTGAGCTATGGTGGTCATATCTTCTGTTATGAACACTATTTAAATGTTTAATAGCTCAATGGTTGTGGGAAGGCTCCGGTGCTTTTTTAAAAATTCTCTCTCTTATTTCTTTCCACTGCAGAGTAGCTCTTTTCTTTCTGTTTTTCTCCACCCCATACGTTTGTTGGTGTAACAGGGTTACAACAAAACACCCGTGAATGTTTTCACCAAAATAAAACAACAGCAAAAAAATGTAACTTATAGCTGCACACATTGCAGCTTTCATGTCAGAAACACGAGTATCACAGTGTGTACGAATATGACATCATTAAATCCAGAGCTGGGTATTTTACTATAAATTGAGCGTCCGTCATTCGTCATCCGTCAGCAGTGTGGGTACCCTTCCATCGTATGTCATTCACCTTTTTATCTGGGGGGAAAACAAATAGTACCCGTATAGGTACTAGGTACTAATTTTAAACGGGCTTCCATCTGCGATCCCGATTTCGACCGCCCCGGATTCATTGCAAAGATATAGAACATTTAAACTGAGCCAGGTCACTTTTGACCCATATTTTGCATCGAACGGTGAAAGAACGTGTAAGTAGTTTGTTCACTAATGGTGCCAGCTGCTTCCACCCAGAGTTACGTGTGACATTATGGTGAAAAAATCTAGTGAGAACATTTGACATTTGAGTCACGTCCTCAGAGTTGTTTAGCTTTACTGTATTGGTCAGTAAACTCATTTTCCCGGCGTGTGAGCTCTAATGTACGTGACAGCGACTGTGTGGCACCGTGACATGCAGTATTCATTAATTAGAAATCTGTGAAATGTGTTGTGTCAGCATTCACACAAAGGAAGGGGTCTGTGGAACGGGTTAAAGTCATGTTGTGGGGCTTGTCTGGCCCCAAGGTTAAATCCCTGACCTTTTTGTTGGACTTCACGCTTAACAGGACATATGGAGGCAGGTGTCCTCCATTGTCTATCTCTGAAAGTTCAGGGCCTGTTTGTTAGCTTAGGCTTGAACCCGTCGTGGCATTGTCTTTTTTTGCCATTCCTGTGACAAATCCCTGGTTATATTCTGGGCCGGGTGCCATAATACACGTAATACACAAAGATGCCGTGTATGGCTTCCAAGTAATGAATATCAGAGCTGCTGGATTCTATCCAGGAGTAAGGGATGTTCTGATGGCTCAACGAGGACAAAGGTCTGTATACACAGTCATATCTTGGTGAGTTTTTGCATTGTGGGGACCAAATATCAAGGACATTGCATAGTATAAATTGAGCTCAATGTACTGCAGGTGTGAATTTCCATGACATGTTTTTTTGTTTTGTTTTTGGTAGTCATTTTATTGTACATCTTGAATGTATATTTTGCAGTATTGGGACTTTGAATCTGAATGAATTCTCAAACAAAAAGGTCAGCTAGCGCTGATACTTTTTTCCACCATTTAATATGATATAATATCAACGTTTGGCTGTCATCCTAGTGTAGTGGGGACACATATGCACCTGTTGGGAATTTGGTGAGCGCATATGGGAGAGGTGTAAAAAATTTAAGTAAAAAATGTGTATGTGTCCATAACAAAAATAGCTAAACAAGATTGGAGTATTTGTTTTGAAGGAAAGGTTTTTTTTTCCAGAGTAGCCCATGTGAGAAATGTCTGTTTACACAGTCTTGTCATGGGGACCTTTTACAGTGCAGCGACCAGAAATCTGGTCCCCATCAGATAAATCCATTGCCATGAATGTAGAAGATATTCGGAATGTATATACAGTGTGTTCTTCTGTGTGCGTAAAACTAATTTTCATTGGAAATTCTGCATTAAGCATTAAGCAATCAATGTTAGAGGTGTGTCATTTGGCACGTGATGAAAATATTGTCGACACACATCAGTCTGCATGTGAACCAACCCCCGTCCTTGCATATTTTTTTTGCAACGAACAGCCATCTTCACCACAGACCATATTTTTCTGTGTGCTCTGAAGGGAAAAGAAGACATTTGTACGCTGTTGAGGGTTCAATTTGCCCAATTTGATCCCCACCACATAAATGTTCCAGGAATAGCCTTTTCTCAGCCAGGGGGTGAAATTGGATTTTCTGGGTAAAGCGTGAGGCAGGGTTATGAAATCACCCCCCACCGCACTGGTCTGCTGTAAAACCAGAAATTCAGCAGATGACGGACACATCACAATCGCTGCATCTGTTTTGCTAAGTGAGGGAAGAGTGTGGGGTGGAGTGTAATTGTTATTGTAATTGCTATACATCTCGGATAAGATTTATTGATTTTAAATGTTTCTCAACAAAAGAAAAATAAATAAGAAAATCAACTTTGTTTTCATAACAAAATGTTGTATAATCCGGAAACCCATTTTATGAAATAAGGAGTTGGAGTGCGCGGACCATAAATCGGTTCCAAATAAGGGATATAGGGAATACATGAGTGTAAGAGTCATTCTGAAGGTTGTTGTTTTTTTTTCAACATTGTCCAATATGATAAAAGGCACGTCTTGGGGACCTCTTGTGGTGTGGGAACCACAAATCGGGAACCCCATTATGTGAATGTAAAAGTTATTTTGAAGCTGATTATTTATTTGTTTATGTATGTATTTGTTTGTTTGTTTGTTTAAGCAGTGGTTCATTCTGTCCAAACACGTTTTCTGCCAATGCGTGTTTTCTGTGTTTATCCATTATTCTATGGGAAGAAAATGTTATTTATTCATATTTTTGGGACCTCTTCGGTTGTGGGGACCATAAACCATCTTCCCATAAGGAATGCAACCAAATATAATGGCAGAAGCCATTCTGAACATTGTTGTTTTTGTCCCATATGAAAAAATAAAAGACACCTCTTGGTGACCTCTTGCGCTGTGAGGACCACAAATCAGGAGACCCCTTATTTTCATTAGGGAGTTATTATGAAGCTGGATGTTTTTAAACGATGGCACGCACCATTCACGCATGTTTTCCATAATGATGTGTTTGTTTTCTGATATTCATTGCTCGATGGGGACAAAAACATGTTTACACATTTACATTTCGGGGACCTCATAGGGTTTGGGGACCATAAATCAGGGGAAACGCTATTCTGAGGGTCATACATCTCGAATGCCCCACATGACAAATTTCTTTTTAGACAATCACCACTTGTAGTGTGGGGACCAAAAATGAGATTGACAAAAGGCAAATATGTATGAAGGAGCTCTTTCTAAGCTGATTTCTTCTCTTATACAGGCACACAAAGAGATATATGGCTCATAGAGTTATTAACCTTAATGCTGGGGTCCGGTGCACTTCTTGTACCTCCAACATGATCATTTTTCAGGAGACCCCAAAACACCTTGTTTGCTCAGTGACATTGCATCATCAAAGAGAGCAAGCCATTTTCAACACTTTAGATCAATAATTTGTAAAAAAATAACACCCACACTTGTGGACGGACTAACAGATTTTTGAAAACATTTGAAATTTACCAAATTATGACCAAAGAAGTTGCGGCCCGACGACAGCGATTATTATTCTGGTTGCAGTGTGCAGTCGTTTAGTCATCTTATTCATCACTTGCGCTATGACTTAATCTCTGGGTTCAATGCAGAGTTCATGCGGGAAAATGTATTATCCTGACTATATGCAAAGCGATTTTATTCTATAGCGCCATTGTTACTTTTAGCCTCACGCAATTTGAACTTTTCTCATTATGCACCACCGGCTATAGTGCTATTTTATCTCACCCCATTTAGAATTCTGAACTTAATGAGGTAAATGCATAATGTGCACATTCGCACACGCTCAAACACACTCAGATGCACGCACACACACACAAACACGCGCACACACACGTATGTCTCAATTTAAAAACAATAAAATTGCCACTCTTGGCAAATGGAGGGTTCATTAACTGCTGTCTCGAGAGGCGTGCATGCAAACGGTGGTGTTGCACATCAATGCACCACATCACAATCCATACAATAAATAAATACCCACTATTTCACTGATTAACATATATAGAAATTCAAAACCGAGAAGGTTATTGCTTGTGACAAAATTAGGACCAAAAAGCCATACACATACGGTACAAAGTATGGAAGTGTTTTTAACGGTGCTGTTCAACATGCCGCATCCTCAAAAGGCCATTAAAAAATGTTGAATAATAATAATAATGTCATCGTATAAGTAAAGCATGGGATTAAAAATTCAACACACTCGTTACATCACATTTTATTCACATTTTATTCACTGATATTGCATCATCCATTTATTTGCTTCCATGCCCCGGAAACTCGTTACATGCCGGATAAGTGAAGCACCTGTGAAACCAAAAAAAAAAAACTGTGTCAGGGTTTTTACTTTCTGGACCTGGATTTGTCTTTGTCTTTATTGATGTGTTTGACACATTAGTAGTGACATTTACACATAGTGTAAAGTCAAAATTAGACACAACTGAATATTATTATCTTTGTAAAGGCACAGGGTTTTATACAGCTCTTGTAGGAGAGCTCTAAAGACATACCTAATGAAGTGCCGGGTATAACTTGAATAATGCAATGTTTAACATAATCCCTACTGTCAGGCAAATGAGGCACGCGTGCAAATATTATGTCCTCAGTGGAGGAAAGCAGACTAAAAATGACGAAGAATTGAAGGGGAAAAAAGAGTGTATAGTGTGAGGCTGATCCAGTTTGGGGGCGCCCAATGTTGCGTCCCCCTTCATCCATCATTGTGAGTGTTACGTGGCTGGCCTGTCCAAGTGCTGTGTCACTGCATCCATAATGCCTGTTGCCTCCCACAACACACACTATAAATCAGATGCTATCAAACACACACATCCGCACGCGCACACACACACGTAGATGCTATTTCACTTATCAAGTTATTTCAAGGTAGAAATGAACAGGTTCATGTTTGTGTGGGAATACTTGTATTCAT
The DNA here is from genome assembly GCF_054856515.1 of Filicampus tigris. Lineage (NCBI taxonomy): Eukaryota > Metazoa > Chordata > Actinopteri > Syngnathiformes > Syngnathidae > Filicampus > Filicampus tigris. Next base: position 22,558,122 of record NC_141220.1, on the reverse strand, counting down.
CAAAAATATCCACGCGTTTCTGTTCACTTCGCAGAACCTGGGGAATTACAACAATGTGTATTAAGGTGTTTATCTTGGTCTCTTCATAGACATTTTCAACCAGCATCACACATACTTGGAGGTTATAAAAGCTCAATTATTCTGTGATTGCACCAATAAAAAACTAAAATAAATAGGATAAAATAAAAAATTTGACCAAAATATGGGACAATTGAGAAAACAGGATAAATGATTTGAATAGTGTTATATGTCTGGTAGGGTATGTTAAATTTATTTTTAAAAGATTTTATGGCAAAGACATACTGTTTTTGCTAGCATACTTCTGACACTAGCTAGCAGGCTAGCCACTGTTTTGCTTAATTACCCCAAAATTTTCATTTTCTTCATGTGTGAGAAAATGTCTTTTACAAACATGACAAAGGTTTGCATCCCAGTCATCCCGTTTCAGAGGCACTCTTGCGATCTTCTTTGTACAACCATTTACAACATCCACCCAATTTATCGACCTTACCCACAAGTTCTTCTAGATTCATTGGAGTCATTCTTTTCAGTTCAAGTTAGCAGTAGTCACGTGGAAGTACCCTGGTGCTCGCTTTGTGTGAAACGGTCCATCATAACCTCTCTTTTGTTTTTAGCAACCATTGTTCTGAATGAGCTGAACTGGACCGAGGCACTGGAGGACGTGTTTAAGAAAAACAGAGAGGATGATCCCACGCTTCTTTGGCAGGTGTTTGGAAGTGCTACCGGTCTGGCCCGCTACTACCCAGGTAGGCAAAGGAAAGTAAGAAAGAAGTTTTTACATTCACAGAGAGATTATAAGAGATTATAATTTCTGGTGGTTGCGCAAAATATAGTCAGCTGGCTCAAGATAATTTCTTAAAGTAGACTATATATCTACTTAAAATATATCTGTATCCAAATGATTTTATTTTGTGCTACCTCCTGACAAAATAAAATTAAGTAAATTCAACACCATTTTTTTCAGTGTAGTGAAAGAGTGTGATGGTTTGGAAGGTAAACAGAGTGAGCAAGAAGTTAGAAAACCCAGTAGGTAGGTTGAAATGTACAGAGTTGCTCCATATTCCGTCCATCCATTTTCTTCAGCTTGTCATGGTGGCAGCGACCTAAGCAGAGAAGCCCAGACTTGCCTCTCCCCAGCCACTTGGCCCAGCTGATTCCCAGCTGGAACATATATGCTTCTATTTGTGACCGGCCTGTGGTGTAACTGCACAGAGGCGTGTTGGACCCGATGTTGGTAATTTTGCAGATGAGCACAGGCCTGTCGATCTGCGAGACGGAGGGCTGCTTTGCTGTGGTAATGGTCACAGCCAACCTCAGTCTTGGCCAATGATTGCACCTTCTTTTACTACATTTAGGGTGGCTGTGGCTCAGTTGCTAGAGCGGGTTGTCCAGTGACCGACAGGTCAGCGGTTCTAATGTCGGATCCCACTATCTGTTGTTGAAGTGTCTTGGGCACTGAACCCTGAATTGCCTCCCCGTTGGCGTTGTAAATGAGCAACTGTTGACAATTTCTTTACCTGGTTAAACAAACAAACAATGAATCAATAACTGCAGGGCACTAGTTGCACACTAGGCAAGACTAGGCAAGGTAGCTTGGTTTAGAAAGCGCATTTCATATACAAGGTAACTCAATCTGCTTTGCCTTAATTAAAACAAAAATGCAATATTTGAAAGTACTTACAACCAAAAGATCTTATGACATTCAAAATCAAAGTAAAGAAAAAAGTAGCTTACTAAAAGAACGTACCTCATCAGAGAAGCTTTCAGAATCCTAACCAGATGCCTGAGCCATCTTACCTGGCTAATTTCCAAGCGGACAAGAAGTGGCTATACTCTGATTCCCTCCTATCCTTCATTTCGGCTGCTTGTACCCGCGATCTTCTTGCGGGTGTGACCCACAGCTCGTGACCAAAGGTGAGGGTAGGATCATAGTTCGACTGCTAAATCAAAAACTTGGCCTTTCGGCTGAGCTATTTCTTCACCGCGACGGACTGATGCAGCGTTCACAACACTGCGGACGTTGCAACGAAATGCCTGTCAAGCTCCTGCTCCATTTTCCATGTTACATTTTCATCATCTCTCAGTGGAATGGCCAAATGGTTCAGTATTTCTGTCTATACACTGCATATATTATCCAGCTCAAATCAACAGATTTCTCTGCTTCAGACTACGGTACACACAATTTACTTTGGTGTATTTTGAATGCTTTTTTACACAAATGACCTTGACCCAACAGTCACCATGTTTGCAATATGCTCATCTCACCGCTCACAAAGGCTCAATAAAAAATCCCGTACAAGACAGCCCTATACAAACTAATCATCTATGCTTAAGCTTCATCGTGTTTTTTATTCATGGCATAGTCTGTATGGCCTCACAGGAGACGTTGATGTGCAATATTCCGGAATGATCGCTGGCTTTGATTATTTTATTACACTGTGTTTTTAAATACTACTTAGCATGCATGAAGAGCGGGTTCACTTTCTCATGCGTGCTCATTTTTCATACTCCCCCACACCAATACCAAACTCGCGATTGTCAAAGAAATTAAATTAAGTCCGCACGTCTTGTCATGAATTATATTCTGGACTCTGCAAATTAATGATATGTAAGATGGCATCCAGAAATCTGCCATTTTTTTCTCACCATGAAGTATGTCACCCAGCCTGAAATGATGAGTGTGTTATAAATAAAATAAGCAATTAGTGGTTTTATCTCCTCGCTGCGTAAGACAGGTGTAATCAACACACTTTTCATGTCCTGCAGCGTCTCCCTGGATGGATGCTCGCAAGACTCCCAGTAAAATTGACCTGTATGATGTACGCAGGAGACCGTGGTAAGAGATCATACTACATCATTGCCTGCTGCTTGGCAGCCACAAAATGGTTCGCTGGTTTGAATATGAAGGTGACGACACAAAGCAATCTCTGGAAGAGTTTTGCTGGAATACGGTTTAATAGGGTCTTTACAAGGTCAAAAGATGTTATAATACACTCAATAGGTCCATCTAAACAGTATACCTCTTAAAAAGTTAAGAGGTCGCAGTTCCAGACCACCCCCGCAAAAAGTGAAATTAGCAAAGTAGAAATACACTACCTGTATATAAATACTCCTTTGGCATCTTTTTATACAATTCACAACACTTAATTATTTTTGATGACTTTAAACACATTTTTAAAATAATACAAGTGCATTTAAACATACAGTATATTTAAGATAAGAATGCCTTTATTGATCCCACAGTGGGGAAATTTTCGTTGTTACAGTAGCAAAGATATAGGTCACACAGGGGCGGCGGCATAATGTGGCCATTAATGTATAACATTGACGGCAAACATTTAGAATCAAACCTATGTAGATATACGCAGTAACATGTGTATATACACATGTGTATACACACCAACCTACATCTACATAAAAAATATGAGGAACACTCATTTCGGCCTGTACATAGTACAGAGGAAAAAATACTCTAAGTGACAGTGCTGCAGTGCTGTAGTGAAATGTAAGGAACAGCATTGGATAAAAATAAAACTAGACTAACAGTAGTGGGGAATGTTGAGTATTGCACGGTATTACAGTAGTGGGGAATATTGGGTATTGCACGATACGAGCTCAGGTGCAGGACTGCACAATTGCACTAATGACCGCCAGTTTGTAGAGACTACACAATGTTCTTGTTAAAGAGTCTGACAGCAGCAGGCAAGAAGGAACGGCGGAATCTCTCCTTTGCACAGCGAGGGTGTAACAGTCTGTCACTGAAGGTGCTATGGAGTGCTGTTAGGGTGCCCTGGAGGGGGTGGTCCGGGTTGCCCAGCATTGATGACAGCTTGGCCAACATCCTCCTGTCCCCCACCGAGTCCACAGAGTCCAGGGAGCAGCCCAGGACAGAGCCGGCCCTCTTGACCAGTTTGTCCAGCCGCTTCTTGTCCCGGGCCGAGACGCCGCCTGCCCAGGTGACCACTCCCTGGAAGATGACCGATGCAACCACCGAGTCATAAAAGTTCCTGAGGAGTGTCCCCTGAACCCCAAAAGACCTCAGTCTCCTGAGTAGGAAGAGTCTGCTCTGACTCTTCCTATAGAGGGCGTCTGTGTTGTCGCACCAGTCCAGTTTATTGTTCAGATGAACACCCAGGTACTTGTAAGTTGAGACTCTCTCAACATCTGTTCCCCGGATATTCACTGGTGCAGGTGAAGAGTGCTGGCGCCTACCGAAATCCACCACCATTTCTTTGGATTTCCCCGCATTGATCAGGAGGCGGTTCTGCTGGCACCAATCCACAAAACCCTGAGTAAGTTCTCTGTACTCCCGATCATCTCCGCCTGTGATGAGGCCGACAATCGCAGAGTCGTCAGAGAACTTCTGCAGGTGACAGGTAGGGGTGTTGTAGTTGAAGTCCGAGGTGTAGAGGGTGAACAGGAAGGGAGCCAAGACAGTTCCCTGTGGGGCCCCCGTGCTGCAGAGGAGCACGTCAGACACACAGTCCTGTGTTCTCACATACTGTGGCCGGTTTGTGAGGTAGTCCTGGATCCATGTGGTGAGGTGGTGCGCCACCCCCGCCCGCTCCAGCTTGTCTCCCAGTAGGGTGGGCTGGATGGTGTTGAAAGCACTGGAGAAATCAAAGAACATGATCCTCACAGTGCTCCCCGCCTTCTCCAGGTGGGAGAGTGAAGTGTGGAGGAGGTAGATGATGGCATCATCCACACTGATGCCAGGCTGGTATGCGAACTGGAGTGGGTCCATTGAGGAGCTCACCAGGGGGCGCAGGTGGACAAGGACCAGTCTCTCCAGGGTCTTCATCAGGTGAGACGTCAGCGCCACCGGTCTGAAGCTGTTGAGCTCCTTCGGGTGGGGGGTCTTTGGCACCGGGACCAGGCAGGATGTTTTCCATAGCTGGGGGACCCTGCCCAGCTTCAGGCTCAGGTTGAACATGTGCTGGACAATTCCACACAGCTGGTCTGCGCAGGATTTGAGGAGCTGGGGGCTGATGCCATCTGGACCCGCTGCCTTCCTCGCCTTCATCTTCTTCAGCTGGTTCCTCACCTGAGATGTTGTGAAGGCCAAGGCTGGACAGGAAGGAGTGGTGGCTATCTGGTGTAGCTGGGAGCTGGAGTCTGTGGAGAAAAGAGGGGAGGGGGTGACACGCCCAGCAGGAGGAGTAGGTGGAGACTGCAGCAGGAGAGACTGAGTGGAGACAGGCATCTGATCGAACCTATTGAAAAAGAGATTCAGCTCATTTGCCCACTGCAGGTCCCCCTCAGTCCGGGTCTTGGGTTGTCCGTGGCCTGAGATGGTCTTCAGGCCCCTCCAGACTCCCCTGGCGTTATTCTGCAGCAGCTGCTCCTCCATCCTCTTCCTGTAGGACCTTTTCCCCTCTCTGATCCTCCTCCTCAGCTGGCGCTGCACAGTCCTCCGCTCCTCTATGTTGCCTGACGCAAAAGCCCTCCTCTTCTCCTTCAGGAGAGCTTTTATGTCTGGTGTGATCCAGGGTTTGTTGTTGGAGAAACACCTTACTGTCCTGGTGGGTATGGTGTTCTCCATGCAGAAATTTATATAGTCTGTAACAGTGTCCGTTAGACTACTAATGTCTTCCCCATGAGCATCGCTGAATACTTCCCACACAGTTGTGCTGAAGCAGTCCTTTAAGGCCTCCTCGGCCTCTCCAGACCATCTCTGAACCGTGCGGGTCACAGCTGGCTGCCTGCGGACCAGAGGTTTGTACACAGACTGGAGAGCCACCAGGTTGTGATCAGCTAGTTTGAGAAAGCAGGAGCAATGGAAAAGACAAAAATATTGTACAAACAGTGTACCGATTCGTCTGTTTCCACTAAACAAATCCCCCCATGTGAAAATGAAGGAAAACATGTTATTAGTGCATGTTTTCATACAGCAAGCTACTGCACAGTGCTATTTCTCCTACTAAAAAATGTCACAGAAAATGTTGGTAGGCGGAGTGGTTTTAATGGCAGGGTACGGAATGGATTAGTCCCGTAAATCCACGTACAACTGTGCTTACTGGTTAAGTGTGTGTGCAGGTACATCCAAGGAGCCGCCTCGCCCAAAGACATGCTCATCCTGGTGGACGCGTGAGTTACGCTAACGTCATTGATCTGTCCCCTTATAATTTACCCTGATCATATTTCATTTCTCGACTTCTACACGCCCCTTGGGCTCCTTTCGTTTAGCAGACTGATGTTGTTGTCTGGTTTTTGCAGGAGTGGCAGCGTTTCCGGCCTGACGCTCAAACTGATCCGAACGTCCGTCAGCGAGATGCTGGAGACACTGTCGGATGACGACTACGTCAACGTGGTTTATGTGAGTGCTGATTCAGATGCTTTAAATGCTACCAATTCAGTATTCATGGGGACAATTTGTGGGCTTTATTTTTTTAGCCAATTGTGGGCGGTGTTGAATGACAAAAGGTGGATTTTTCCAGAGGATATTCCATTTTGAAAGCAGTTTAGAAGTGTCCTCTCTTAAATCAACCTAAAATGGCGAAGCTACACACGAAAACAATTCAACATTTTGTTTCTAGTGTCAAGAAATGTCCCCTTAACAATATTATTTTTTGATCGTCTTAAGAGTTTAATTTCTAATTTTTTCATTTGTCCCCCGCTACCTTTTGCCTATTCAAAGCATGTCGCAAAAAGTCATGTGTTGTACTGTTTTCCACAAGGATGCCTTGAAACAAAATGATTACACCTCTTAATAGTCCACACTCTTCCTTATAAACGAATTCATTCATAGATTAAAGTTAAAGTAACCAAAATGTAATTTATATTTGATCAGCATATTTCCGGCTGAATTACTGTTAAATGTTTAACTCACTTAAACTGGTAAGGTATATGGATGTATTATATTTTTTAAAGCCATTTTTCGGACATTGACATCTACTGACTTTCAATATTTAATATTTAATTAGTCCCCTAGATGTCAATGGTTTTTCCCATTCAAAGCATGCAGCAAAGTCACCTCTTCAATTCATTTACAGACATTTCAGAGGAAAAAAAACGTTTCATGGGTGCAAAGTCTACAAAATATAATCAGCATTTCATCTTCATATTTTATGCTGAGGCTAGTTTTCGATTAAAGACGTTTTGACCACATGTAAATCCACTGTTTACTATGTTAATCAAGTATGCATTGCTATTGAAATTATAAACAAATTTAGCTTCAGTCGATCATTTTGGAAGATAGACTCATTTAAAGAGGAACAAATATATGTTATATATTATGTATAATATATAAATATATGATTATATTTGTTATATATTATTTTATTTCATTTTGCAATAGTTTTTGGGATACGGATATTTTTCTTCAGGGTTCTTAAAGGTTAAGCACACACACAAGCAAAGACACTCCCCACGACAATTGCTTTGTCTCACACGCATGCACACGCATGCAGGCACGCACACGCAAGCAGTTCCCAGAGATGGAGGACATGTAATGAAGTATAGATTTCTGCCACGTCTGGCCACCTTCAAGCAGGCCTTTAATGAAATGCCTGCTGCTCTATTTGGTACACTGGATGAAACTTCGCACTTGCTTCGCCGCCCTTTCTTTTTATATACTGCATGCACAAAAGTATTGTGACATCTCGCCAACTTTCCTTGCCACCCTTGCGCTCTACTAAAATAATTAAACCTCAGTCCGAAGCAATTCATTCGTCATCCGTTACTTTCCCCCATTCATCTCTTTGCATCAATGACCGATGTATGTGTGCACCTTTTTTATGTACAATACTGCAACTTTCCCTTTTTCATCTCTCACTTTCTCTCCCTTCACTTCTTCTTTTGTCATCAACCAATCACTCCCACAACCTGCTGCACTTTCATTCCTTGAAACCTTCCAGGCTTGCGATTAAGCATCCAAAGACGATAGTGGTGTGCTGCCATACATGAGGGGTTGTTGCGATCGAGCTTGGAGATTGGAGCTTTATTGTTATCCCTTGGGGAAGCTTTGCTTTTTCTGAAAACAATGTGTCATTCTTCTTTGTGGACATTGATTCTGCGAAGATCTTTACGCAGATACGAACACAGAAGAGACACGGATGATTGGAAAGCAGTCGCCGTTAAATGGTTTTAGCGTGTAGTTTTACCAAAGAGGCTTCCAGAAGTGGGCATTCCAACAGATGGATGGACCGGTCCATCAGTCCGTCGCTAACGGATGCCTGTTTTTCTGACGATTGATGAATGACGGGACACCTTCTAAAAATGACGGATTGACAAATAACGGAGATCGCTTTCCATCCGTGAGTGTAATCGTCTGTAACAGTGTCTAACAGACCTTCAGTCCGTCACTTGCGGACGCCCGCTTTACTGACATTTTGGGGGGGCGGGGGGGGGACTGATGGAACAACGGAGTTCTAATGGACTAACTGGCGGACTTAACTGATGGACTGACCACTGCAATTCAGTTAGTCACGAAAAATAACGGACTGGCGAATGACAGACGGGTACCCCGGCCGCTGACGGATAACGAATGATGGACCTGCAAAATTTAGTAAAATGTCCACCTCTAGAGGTTTCACAGTGCTGTCAACTTTTTACCAAATCTTGGTGTGAGACATTGATTGGTCCCCAGTCAGGTGGGGAAAGATCATTTGACTGTATTTGCTTTACTATTGCGCTTTACTGATTGGTGGAGCGGGTAGTTCAAGGGTTACGCATTCAACATCTTCATTAATTCTCTCGAAAAATCTATTCCAAACCGGCAAATTAACTGAGGTCGCACTCATCACAGGTCATCATTTTGTCTCTGTGTCACCGTCTCAGTACGTCTGTCTTTTCATCCGCCGAATTGCTCAAAAACCTCTTAACACTGGTGCATGCCACCTGGAGGTGTCGGGGCTTGACATGCCATCATTAATCTCTAATGTTAACAATGAATCCTCCCTCATTAACAGCAGCCAAGGGACCAAGTTGGCATTTGGTCAAGGGAGACACACACACACACGCACACCCCCACCCACACACATCCTGTATACACTCGATCGACAGCTGTTGTAGGTTAAAAGGACGCCTGTTGGCTACACCTTTCCACCCCTTCTTTCATGTGTTTTCTCTTTTCTTCCACTTTTTATCCTGTTTGCTTACTTGGAGCCTTGTGGTCTTTAGTAAATCAGGCCCTTATTTTGACTGCTTTCTGTCCAATTGGCAGCCTGGCCAGTGAGTGCCAATGCAGCAAGGAATTGTTCAGGTCTCATTCATGCCGATGTCGTACCACGCAAATTTAGCCCCATTTTGGACCGACAGACGTGTCGCAGACAAACATAGTGTCTCGTAGCTGAATTTGCGTTGACTTGACGCATCGTAGCCCGTGTAGCGTGACATACTCAACGATTGGTCGTTTGGCGTCTGGGACACTTCACGACCACCCCGGCGAAAGACAGGCATGTCAGAAATTTTGTATGTCTTGCCGCATAGTGTGACGTATCCTACGTCATTCTTCGATTGGTTCGTCGGCATTGACCAATAGGAAGACAGTGCCCTCCTACTTATGATGAGTGACTGGATGTGGAGCACAAAAACAAACAAGTATGTCATTCATTAAATTAGTTACCTCAAGTTCTTTTTGGAGAATAGACAGTCCGTGCTGCCCTCTCCCCACCATCTAGGAATGGGTCCATATTCTCGTCTTTATTTATTTATATTTTTTGCCTAACCCTTATGAACAACGCACATGCACATTGATATGTACCATCCATACAATAACAAACATGAAGAAAAAAACAGCTGCTCAATAAAAAGGTACCTGAGACCCAATTGGGAAACCCTGTCACTCTCAATTCCACTCAACTCAAAATTATTTATAGAGTGATTTCACAACAGCCGCAGCTGTAAGTAACAAAGCACTGTACACAAAACAGAAAATGATAACAATACAATCATAAATAACCAAACAAAATCTAAAAAAATAGCTCCCTTCACATTGGCACATCGCATACGCATGAGTAAGAACGAAGTCACCATTGACCAGTTTGAGGAGGTTATGATCATATATGTTGAAACTGCAGCGTACAAGCTAGTAGCACGTCAATATATAACAATAATAACACACAAAAAGCCTTTATTTTCTCTCTCTCTCTTTCCCCCACTATACATCCCTTAAGGTCAACTTCGGAGCAGATGGTTGGGCACTTCTGATCTTAAACTTCACACTTGTGAAGACTTTAGAAAAAGTCAATTTTTGTGGTTGTAAAGGTGTGGTTGAATCTGTGCATGTTATAGATTTGCTTCAACCGACTTCAAATCCAGAATGATACATTATCTTAGTACAGTTCAATTATATTTAAGTTTTAAGTCCAACGCATTGGCATTTAGTCTTATAGAACAGTTTGTTTTCAGTTTTGCTCTTGAGATGCCACTGATGTAGTGTCTGATGACTGCCTTTGCATTAAATATATAACACACAGCCCCTCCCTGCACCCCTGACTGCAGAATCAGCATCTGTGTAAACATGACATATCTCATGACATGAACTAATTTCTCTCTGCACACTATAAGACACACCCTCCCAATTTCCTCATATTCCCTATTTACACACCGTTTCCACCTCCTCATCCTCCTATTAATAAATTATGTATCAACAAAGGCCATTATGCCCACTTCTGTTGTGTATGCATGCATCTATTTGCTGTCTTCTTTAGTTGGTGTATGTTTTTTTTTTCAGCCATTGTGATCATGGCCTTTCATTCAGATAGAGATGTTTGTCTGTTAGAGGCACACGCACACACACGCACACCCCATTGGTTCAAACAAAATGTTGCCTCCCACCTTGTTGATGAGTGTTTGCAGACTCACACAGAAACCCTGATGAGTTGAGAGAAGGTTTGACATTTGAATGCAATAGACGCTATCCTTTGTTTCTGTATGACATAATTAAAGTCATCAGGGTACAACTATGTTGAACAGGGTTCACAAGGTTTGTGGGTCCAGAAGAATTTTTTTTCCAAGTACCCCCCTCATAGTCCTAAAACTAATTAAACATAACTACCATGAGTACCCCTAAATAGCATGGGAATTAAAATGTTGCCTATCTTGGAGACAAAAGTTGGATTGTTATAAAAATAGTCAAAATAGGGCCTCATTTTGGTAGACTGGCACCTGTGTGTAAAAACAAGCAAAACTTCATTTTCGTGCCAGCGCAGTTGTAGTCTAGTTTGTTTGTCGCCGTGTTTCGCCTGTCTGGGCGTTCCGGCGCAGGAAGCAGCCTCGCCCCCAACACACCTGATAACTGGATAACAGAAAGTAGTCTGTGCTTAGCGTAAAGACGAGCGTATTGTCATTTTTGTGCCAGAGCAATGGTCTAGTTCAGTGTGTTTGTGAATTTGGTAGACGACATAACTTCTTGCACGTTGTTTTGACGAATCCCAAGCTACGGCTTGTGTAGAGGACCTTGAGCTGTGTGTATGGAAATGAGGCTTCCTCACCATTTTATTCCCCTTGAAACAAAACAAAAACAAGACGGTGTTGCTGCGTAAACTTGTTCTTATATACTGTAGCTCCAATCTTGTTGCCATGGGTACCGAGTCGTGGCACTCCAAGGATGTGAAGCAATTAGCGGGGCTTGATGAATGTGTCTGTTTTTCCACTGGCTCCTAACAACCAAGGCCAGGTGGGAATGAGGCGTGTGTTAATGTGTGTGCATGTGAGTGTGTATGTGTTTTTTTTCTTGTGCGTGCTATGCTGTATTTCATTTACACATATGTTGCACATGTGGTAATGTATTCTGAATTGCACCGAGCCAAACTGGCACATAGGTCCTAGCGTTTCACTCTAATTACGGCAGTGCATCTTTGGGGTCTGTGCAGTGTCATTTATTGGGTCCTGGCTTTGTTTTCCAGTTCAACACCATGGTGAAAAAGACGGCGTGCTTCGACCATCTGGTTCAAGCCAACGTGAGGAACAAGAAGCTGCTGAAGGATGCCGTGCAAAACATCACAGCCAAGGGCATCACCAACTACACCAAGGGATTTGAATTTGCATTTGAGCAGCTCGCTGCGGTATTGTTTCAGCTCCTTTCAGTATTTTATTTTTAGCCGTTTGAGTTTTTTTTTTTACATTTCAATATTTATTTCCTGCAGGGATGAAATAAATATAAATTCACCAATGGAAAATATTAATATTGAGTACTGATCGCCGGTGTAAGGCAGAATACTCGTAACCCCAAGACCAGTATTTTGGGTCTCCTTTTGGACACACCAGCAATTTACTAATTAATATTAGGAGTGACATGGCTCAGGTGGTTGAGTGACCATCCCCGAGCCTGAAGGTTGTTCGTTCATTACTCAACTCTTGAGCAAGATGTTTTTTTTTAGTAAACTAATACTATGCAGTATATCCATCCATCCATCCATTATCTGTGCCGCTTCTCCTCACAAGGGTCGCGGGGCGTGCTGGAGCCTATCCCAGCTGTCTTTGGGCACTATGCAGTATATCAAATATATATTAAATATATATTAGTATACGTTGTTTTGGTACAGCTTGCATAAACATTTTCCCATTTTATTTTATTACTCCTAATAGTTTAAAATGGCATCCATTTTTGGGGATCATGCTATATTAGTTACTTATGAGGCGTTGGAATGACTGCTATAATATTGTCCTGATGTTTGCTGCCATCTGCTGGACAAAAAAGCTTCTCCATTGATTTCTTTTTGTTCAGCCACATCATGAGGTTTCAGCTTTACAATTGACTAATATCTCACTCCAAATTGTATCAATTGCGCAATATTAAATGACCAAAATGTTGTGACCGAACAAAGCCTGAGTCTAACAATCTTCATGTTTTTGTGTGTGAACAGACAAATATAAGTAGAGCAAACTGTAATAAGATCATCATGCTGTTTACTGATGGAGGAGAAGAGCGAGCACGGGCCATACTGGAGAAATACAACGCCGACAAAAACGTTAGTTACTCACATGACAGCATTGAATTGCTTGTAGTCGTAAAATGCTTTTAATAATTGTGTGGATTCAGGGACCATTCCAGAATCAAAGGACATTTTTTCTTCAAACACAGCAAAATATATATGATGACTTAAAATACCTTTACCGTTGATGGCTGCGCTGGACGATTCAAATTGCATAATTTTTCATACGTTTAACGAATTGTTCTTTTAAACACAACAAAATGGCCTCAAGAGGAATTAGCTTGATGATGTCATTTCTGTTGAATTAAGCAGCTCACTTTGTTTTCTCTTCCTCTTGACAGCTAAAAAGGCCTTAGTAACAAGTTTGTGTGGAGGTTGAGACAACTTCAGAGCATATTTACTACTATTTAAAATAAGTTGAGAAGGAGGCATGTTTTTCTTAATACAGGATGCGATCTTATTGGTAGACCTGATAAAGACAGAAAGGAGCCATGCTCAGGGAGCCATGCTAAACTCCATGCTAAACTCAAAATGGGCATCATTAATGTTGTAGGTGAGGATCTTCACCTTCTCTGTGGGACAGCACAACTACGATAAAGGACCCATTCAGTGGATGGCCTGCTCCAACAAAGGTGCATCACCATGCACATTCACATTGTCTGCAATATGCCGTCACATTATCCATCTCTTGGTTTTCCTTATCTACTCCAGGTTATTTCTATGAGATCCCCTCCATTGGAGCCATACGAATCAACACACAGGTAATTTGATTTAATGCGTTATACATCATCGTCTTCCACTTCTAGACATGACTCAGTGTTTTTTGTTTGTGTGTTTGTTTTGTCCATTTTAGGAGTACCTGGATGTCCTGGGCAGACCCATGGTTCTGGCAGACAAGCAGGCCAAACAAGTGCAGTGGACCAACGTGTACCTCGATGCACTGGTGTGACAATATTTTAGTGCTCTGTCTGAATGTACCTGATCAGATGTACCAATGTGTGGGACAGCGATGATCTTGAAACTGTGTTAAGATTGTTTTTGCGTCTTACTCAGGAACTCGGTCTGGTCATTACCGGGACCCTTCCTGTCTTCAATAAGACCAAAACCAAAGACGACAGGAACGGGGAGGTGCGGTGAAGCTGACACATGATCACAGATGTACAGGAGTCAACAGTAGAGGCCAGCTGATGTATTTCCATTATTTCTATCTCTCATCAGCATCAGAATCAGCTCATTCTCGGCGTGATGGGTATTGACGTGTCTCTGAATGACATCAAGAAGCTCACGCCACGTTTCACAGTGAGTCGAACAGCATTTTGTATGAATTTATTAGAGGTGGTTCGCGTGACTATAACCCACATGCGAACAGAACTGAACAGAACAGAACAGAAACGAACCGTTCGGACAGCTGTTACAAACCATCTCACTCCCAGTTACGTTACTTAGTTGTACTTACATGTTCACAATCACATTGTTTTACTGCTCTCACACAGTATTGCTAGCTAAACTGTAACGCTAGCTTGCCTGTCTTTGTGGGTTTTGTAGTGATGAATAGCAATGGCATTGCCGTTGTTGTGTCTTCATTCTCTGAGCTGCAAACCATGCGTTTTGCCAACCTAATTTTGCCAAAGTCATCGACAAGATAATCCGTGAATTGCAATTTAATGATCTTCAAATCTGCTTCCATCACTGTTGGTTTTTCGGTAGCCACTTCACACCAGCAATTGCGCAACAACTCTGACAGTGTTTCCAGGTTGGTGCGAATGAAACAAAAAACACTCTTTTTTCTTTCTTTCCTTGCTAAAATGCCAAACTGTGTTCAAATGCAGATTTGCAATTATAAACGAGATGACTTGTCGAGTCATGTAGTCAGCCATATCCCAAGTACTTGCCAAGCAAGTCGCAAGTCCTAAAAATGGCAAAACAAGTCTGACTCAGTCATATGATTTGAGTCCTCCATCCCTGGTATTCATGCGATACAATAATGGCTTTCTTACTTTTAAATTTGCCCTTTGGTGTGTTCTCTTCATCAGATTGGTCCAAATGGATACTACTTTGCCATTGATCCAAATGGCTACGTCTTGCTGCACCCCAATCTCCAGCCAAAGGTAGGCACGATGCGATTACAATTTGCAGTTAAGGTTAATTTCAAATGGATATTTGACTTTAGTCTGAAGCTCACCATTACCTTACATTAATGTTTTGCAACATTGTACTTTTGAGGTTAGCTTTGCATTTATGTTTTTTAGGCTAAAAATAAACAGATATTGCAGTTAAAATTTGCTTTAGTTGAATATTTAACCTTATCCTTGCAATTATGGTTCACTGGCGCTGGTTCATTCCGATCGTTCGGAAACTTCAGAGTGCACTCGATTTCTTCCGACTGAGGATACGGTATGCCAGTGCTGGCTGCGTTCGGAAATAAATGAGAGCAGAGTGCACTCTTCCTCTCCGAACATACACACTCTCAGGGTAGTGAACGGGCGTTAGAGTGAATTTCCCTATATTCCATCAATCCATTATCTATACCGCTTCTCCTCACAAGGGTTGAAGGCGTGCTGGAGATTATCCCAGCTGTCTTGGAGCAGTAGGCGGGGGACACCCTGAATTGGTTGCCAGCCAATCGCAGGGCACACAGAGACAAACAAACATCCGCACTCACAATCAAACTTAGGGGCAATTTATAGTGTCCAATCAACCTACCAAGAATGTTTTTGGAATGTGGGAGGAAACCGGAGTACCCGGAGAAAAGCCGCACAGGCACTGGGAGAACATGCAAACTCCACACAGGGAGGCCGGAGCCGGGATTGAACCCACGACCTCTGAACTGTGAGGCGGATGTGCTAACCAGTGGACCGCCTTTCCCTGTATTTTGAAGCTAAAATTAGCAACATGGCATGGTTAATTTTTTTGTGGAATAAATGGCCTGTTAACCTTGCACTTGGTTCCGGTTAGCTTCAGAGAAATATCCAGCCTAAAGCTGAAGCGAACTTAAACCATGCATTTTCATTTTCTTCGGCTACAAATACCAACACTGAACAGTTAAGATTAGCTTTAGTTGAGTACCACACCTTCAGCTAAAGCTAATCTTTATTTTTACATTTTGTAAATAAAAATCACAGCATTGTGTGGCTATGATTAGCTTCAGCTAATATCCAACTTTTAAGGTATCGCCATAACCTTGTGCATAGCAAAAAATGCTTAAAGTAATTTTAGGTTGCTATCTGACATTTGTCTAAATCTAGGCTTAACCTTTTTTTCACGCACATCACGTTACGAGTTAATGTTACTTATAGCTGAATATTGATGGGTCGGCCGGAAACACAGATGGGAACTTAGTGACGGATAGACGATGCCCACCTCTGCTAAATCTTATAATTTACAATTTCCAGTCAGGCGTAGCGTGTCTAACAAATTCACAAACACGCTGAATTACTCAGAAAATGAAAATGAAGATGCACCAGTTGTTGCGCCGAGCGCAGACTACTTTCTGTCAACAAATTATCAGGTGCGTCGGGGGCAAGGTTGCTTCAGGCCTTGGCGTGCCCAGACAGGCACAACACAGCGCCAAACATGCTATACTAGACTTGCGCTGGCATGAAAATGATGGTAAGCCCGTTTTTACACAGAGCGCACGGGTGCAAGTATACCAAAATATGGCCCTACATGTAAAGTATAGTACTATTACCAGACTACCTCTAAACGTGATTTTTCATGCCACTGTTGTATTCTTAAAACCCCACCAAGTGTCATGCATGATTGAAAGCTATTTTACAAAACACTTTATCATGATTTTCCCAGAAAAGGATCCACAACAGGAAGCTAAGGCTCTATAATAAGTATGCTGTCACTTTTCATGAGGTGAGATCTTACAGGGCTTTGCACATAAAAGTAGTCATCCAGTTTAGTAGCCATAGATGTGAATATCTATAGTTTACCACAGTTTTCTTTATAGCAAAGCCTAGTTAGCGTTAGCATTGTGCTCCCTCGTTTACTTCCAATGTGACTTTCTAGGATGGTGTGATTATGAACCAAAGTGGGTAGAGTAAGTCCCTCCAATGTGAAAAATATATCTCCTGTTTCCATATCATCGAGTTATTATAATTCTGTAAATGTTCTATGAATTCCTTTCATCATCCATTGTAGTTTTCACACCCTTTCCTGTCTTCCTTCTATATGTTTGATGTCTTATTCTGTCTCATGCATCATTGCTCGCCCTTGATCATTTATTCTTTTTCCCCCTCTCTCATTTTCATGCTGAGATGCGTCGTCTTTCATTGCAATTTTTTCCCTTTTACTTAACGCCAAACGTAAGGAACTCATGCAATTTCAATGTGTCATACTGTCATTGAATATTTTACACGCTTCTTAACTGTGCATTTAATGTGATGTAAGTGAACTGTTTAATATTTTTTAGGACAGTAATGTCCCATTGGCACTGTCTCACAGGCACTAGACTAGCACCGTCATTCTGCTCACATTTCATTTTATACCTCCATAAAACCCCACAGATGTGTTTTATTTTAAACATGGCACATTACGGGGTCTCCCAAAAGTCACTATAGACTTCATTTGTTCTATTCCGCTTCAGGTGTTGCTCATATGTTATGCCATCAACATTTGACAGCTTAGCGGTTTTCGCAAGTGAATCATTCCCTTGCTCGCCGATTTACATTGGAGCAGCATTGCAGAATTGTCACCGGTCAAGAAGTTTTTCTGTCCCCGCTAGTTCATACCCAGCTGGAGAAACCTTATGGCTGTCACACTGTCAACATCAGCAAGCTCGATTAATCAGATGCTTCAGAGAGCGATACACCTTTACTTGTACCGGCATGGTTGTTCAAAACTTTCACGTGGAAGATGATGAAGCTCAACAATCTTTATCACCGTCAGCTAACTACCACTGAACTGCAGTTGGGGACAGAAAAATGTCATGCCGTGCGGCAATTTTGCAACTCGGCTCTAATGTAAATTGTGTGCTGATGGACTCATTGTGTACTGACCCAGACTTAATATTCTTTCTGTGCATTATTAAAGTCATAGTGCCCAATTTAAGTTAATATTGTGTACAGCATCAGTCAGATATTCCATGTTTTCATAGTAGGCATGAACTAATTATCAACAAAAAACTGCAAATAAACTACTTAATAGGACCAAACAACATAAAGTAAGACCAGTGTATTATTCAGTTGCACTGCATTCTTTCTTGTAGAATCCTAAATTCCAGGAGCCGGTTACTCTCGACTTCCTGGATGCCGAGCTGGAGAACGACATCAAGGTGGAGGTACTGTTGGCAGCACCCATTGCGTTGTGTCAAAAGCGGAGCCGTACTGCAATGTGGTTCTTAGGGTACCAGTAGGTAACTGAAATGATGCACCTGTCACTCTGCAGATCAGGAGAATGATGATCGATGGTCAGATTGGTGAGCGCACTATTCAGACCCTGGTGAAAACTCAGGATGAGGTCAGAGAGTTTGATTTTGAATAAGGAAAAAGGCTTTTCAATTTTATTCTGCTACATTTCAGTTTTTTATTCATATCATCTTGCAGAGATACATTGATAGAGGAGTAAGAACGTACACTTGGGCACCAGTCAATGGAACCGATTACAGGTGAGTCATCTGAGCTCTCTAAAAGATCTTATATGCTGGTCTCTCAATTGTGGTACATTTTTCAACTGATTACTGAGTGGTCACTTAATCATGAAGGATACAATTCAAGCCACAAGGGCTGACCATAGTGACTAATGTCAGGTTCGCTTTACTCAGGTGCACTACAATGGGGTGGTACACGAATGCCCAGTACACAAACAATGTGTTTAATTAACACAATTTTCCAAGCAACATTGTCTCGGTCCATGCACTCTACTACAGTTCCTATTCTACTACTTTGTAATTGTATTGCTGTCACAAAGGCGGAAGTTCAGTTAACACCTGCTCTTTGCGGGGGATAGGGACCGAGCCCTGCCGCAAATAACGAGTAGTTGACTTATGATGCATCCAACTCTTACGCTAATTTTAACAACAATTTCAATGGGAAATTGCTTCAGTTCGCGAACGGAGTCGAAGAATGAATGGCATTTGTCACCCGTTTGTTTGCTTCAAACGTCTGTTTTCCTTAAGGTTTCCTACATTCAGCAAAAGGTTTGTTGCTTAAATCAAATTAATTTAAAGCTGACTGCTGTACTTGATGGATAGACAGACAGAAAGACAGATACTGTAGATGCAGCCATGGAAAAAATATTATACCGCCTTGTGTTTTTTTTTTTTTTTTTTTTTTTTGCAATTTCTTGTTCATTTTAAAAAAGAAAACATAGAATGCCTAAAAGCCCTGTCTTTGGCAGTGCAATGACCATAGCTATTGAGGTAAGAACTCGAGTGACTTTGGTCGTTATAAAAAAATAGAAAAAAAAAAAAAAAGCAAATGGCTAGATATCAGCTCTTAAACTCAACTTCCATGAGCTATTTTGGTTGACATCATTATAGTTGTCCAGACAAATGCACCTTTAGTTGTACCAGGCATTAAAAATGAACAAGAAACTGAGGTGGTCAACAAAGGGTGGTCTCGTAATGTTTTCCATGACTGTAGGTGGATTGACAGCGAAACATCTGATAGATAAAAAGTTAAGTAGACAGACACCGATATTAAATTGACAGCTCACGTCATCATCCAAAACATCAACCAAATCAACAACAAACTCATTGCTGTCTCCTTCAACGACATCAGCAATCACTTGAACAGCATCATCGACTGCGTCATCATCGACACCATCATCTTGGTCACCAACAACATGTGACTTCCTAAAGGAATAAAACAACAAGTTGTTGTGTGCCTTTCCTGTGCAGCCTGGCTCTGGTTCTGCCGAAATACAGTGAGCACTTCATCCAAGCCAAACTGGGCGATGACATCAAGCAAGCAATGTGTGAGTGCAACATCCATCATCGAGTAAACTGCACTTTCATTTCCTTTTATTGGCCCTTCAAGAGCAACTCCCGAACAAATTCTAATCGGGTCATCACTGTTGCTTCCCAGCTGGAACCGCAGGCCGCGCCTTGTGTGCTGCATCCCCGGTGTGTTTTTTCTTTTGTAGTGTAACCCACTGGTCAGCGGCCATGCACTCCCATACATAGTCAAACACATGAACCCCTTGTCAGTGACCCAGCCCGAGTGCTGAGGTTCGTTTGATCCTCCCTAAACCTTTTTTTTCCTGTCCTCCTTTTCTTTCGTTCAGACCTGCTCTTCGGCTTTTGGCTTCTATCTTTTCTTTTGTCTCCCTGCGCTTAACTTTCCCATCTGGCGTAACCAGTTTGGAAAAAATGTATGCAGCAACAATGTGATTAAATGATCCTAATTATTCACACCAGTAGTTCTCAAGTCGGGGTCTGTCAGACAGCCATTGGTTGGGGTTCTGCAAAATATTTTTTGATAAATCTAGTGGCATTTTGATGCTGAAGTGAGTTGAATATCTTAATTGTCATTCGTCATCCATCAGTGAGTTCCCGTCGGTCATTCGTCACTCCGTCATTTTTCGTGACGAACTGAATTGTAACCGTCAGTCATTTAAGTCCGTCAGTTAGTCTGTCAGAAAGCTTGACTTTAATGTCATATGATCTTGGAAAAAATATGACTTTAACCTGATAATAGTTTTTATCCCCCAAAATATGTTGTTGGTTTTTTGGGGGGGGAAAGATTTCACATTTTTCTCTAGAAAAATAGGTCTATTGCCATTATATTGCAAGGAGGCAAAGGAAATCCATTTATTTTGAGTTTTGGATTATTTTTAAAAAACATTTTTGGTACGTTTTGCTACTAAATTCATACAAACGATTCATTAATAAATAATATCAGCCAAATCACTCAGCATTTCCCTAATTAATACCAGTAGTTATTCAAAAAAATACGATATAAAAGAAGTAATTGTTAAAAAAACAAGTATGTCTTATTCTCATATTGATAGTAATATTAATAATAACTTGAAAATATTCATGAACGCCTTTTCTGGAAACCAAGGATTTAGTGGATTATTTTTGCATTATTTTATATTAAAAATAATTACTAGGACAAGAAAATGTTTAAAACGCTTTAAAACAAAAAAGCCCCCCCCCCATGTGAGGCGTAATCTTACTTTTGACTACCTCTTTTTGCATTAAGTATATATATAAAAAAAAAATCCATTGTGTTTGGTATGTTGGTTCTTTTTACTAAAAATAGGTAAGACGGTGGGGAATTTGTTTCAAATGGCTCAAAAGGCACAAGCCGTAATTTTACATTTGACTTCCATTTTTTTTTTCAAGGTATACACAAAAAGTCCACATTGAGTTGTGAAATTTTTCTGAACTATTTTATACTAAATTCTTTGCTACTTCTCTGTGTGTCTTCTCTGCTGGACATTTACAGCATCATCTTGGGGCAAGTACTCACTCTTCTGTCCTTTTTTTTGTAATATATGTTCCTTTGCGCTTCTCGCACGATTTTGTCCTCTACGTGTTTGCGTGATTATTACATTTAGCTGTTGGCGATTACTTAAAGCTTAAGGATGCCTCGTAGGGTATTATTAGCGGCCAAAAAACAGCGAGTTCAGCGTAAAAAAACATCTGTTTCTAGTGCATTTTCATCACTTTGATGTGTCTCTACAAAGCCGTTTGGCTAATGGTGCAGTTATCCCAGTAGATGAGATTTTGACTGAGTGCTCTGGCCCTTGTGTCACTCCCATGCCGCCGTAAAGAGACTGTCGACATTTACGGGGCCGTTAAAAGAGCTCAAAATCCGCGGTGCAGGCATCGACTCTACAATTCTGTGTGCAGCCATCTTAAAGTATACATATTGTGCATTTTTTTTCCATCCATCCATCCGTTATCCGAGGCAATTCAAAACATTTGTCAGTTGTTTAAATAACACCGCTGTCTGTGACAAAACGCCCCAAGGATCTAAGGATCTACTGTATGTGTTTGCGGCACATTGACACACTGCCCCTCATAGCCTACTGCTGGGCCAATAGTGAGTCCTGCTTTTGTTACTATGACAACCAGGGGCGTAGCCAGCGCATTGTACCCAGTGTGTGTCCAAAAACAATTACTAAATATGTGTTGACCTATAAAAAAAAAGAAACCGTTTTCACTTGTGGAAGCAGCAGTTTGTACACTAACGTGTGGTATGTGGTGCATGGGCGCACAGCCACATATAGCAGGTTCAATGTCAAACCCTGCTTTCATTTTTTATACATATATGTGTGTATGTATATATATATATATATATATATATATATATATATATATATATATATATATATATATATATATATATATACATATATATATATATATACATAGATAGATGTATATATGTATGTTCATCACAGACTTTTGAAAATAAGGAAATTCAGATCAATTGTTCTCAAGTGAACTTCTATATCCTTCTCATATTGAAATAGATGTAGATCTATTGTAAAATATTTTCCTTTTATTATCAATATTTTAATTTGATTTTTGTCTTCGAGAAAAGGCGGCACCTTCTATTGACCAGCCACCACAGGATAGCAGGGAATCCAGAGACCCAGCTATTTGCATACAAGCTATTCAAAAGTCAATTTTCCATAATATGTCCTCTTTAAGTTTCAGACCAGAGCCAGACCAGCGCTAACATCTCCCTACAGATACATAAGAAAAAAATTGCCCCCCAAGTAGTACTGCATAAACATGCGTTCCTATACCAGGGGGTGATATATACGGTGCAATAGAGCCAGCCAATAAATCTGCCTGTCATTTTTTTACGCGAAGGATGTCGTTTCATCCTGCAACATATTTCCATGACAATGTTCAAAGTGGGCCATTCGGTGATGGCTTTTGCAGACAGCGCCACCACGCCAGCTGAGTACACGCTAAAAAGTCTAAGAGAACGGTCGTGAATGACGGCGAATGACGCCTGTCTTGTCATTTACGAGATTTTGAATACTGCAGCTTGGAGATATTTTTTTTGATGGTTACGACTGTGTTGTTTCGATGCATGCTCTGATATTCTAGTTTATAAGAGAATATTTTCCAACTACTTTCTGACTTTCCTTCTCCTCTCCTCATTCTTCATGGGGGTCACAGGGCAAATAGGCAAGTATTTCATTCGTTATGAGCCGCCACTCTTCACCTCGCTCTCTTTATCCAGCACCTCATATCTGTCCAGTATGTCATGTGCCAGTGTGGGTGTGTGTCATTGTCCGTGTGTACTTGTGTTGGCCTTGACTCATAGACATCTATGTGCATTAGCATCGCTGTGATATAAAAACTTAAGTCCCCAGAAAATCGTATCTCAGAATAACACCAACTTCCTCCTAAAAGCTAAAGAAAAAGCAAGAAATCCTGATGAGTTTGAAAAAGGGAGTGAAATCCAATATTCATTGTTGTTTCTCACCACAAATGCATGTGTGTGTGTGTGTCTGTGTGTATGTGTCTGTTTCCACATGTTATTGTCGCTATCTAGGAACATATTAAGAATCTCAAAGCACATAAAATTTTACGTGGGGACCAAAATGCTGGTCCAGTGATATCAATTATGATATATGTGTTGAGTTTGTGTGTGAGTGTATGTGTGTATTATCATTGCTTTAAGAGAATATGAATCGGATAACAGACCTAACATTGTGGGGACCAAATTTTAGTAGGAACAAAAATGCAGTTCCGACAGTGTGTGTGTGTGTGTGTGTGTCTGTGTTTTCCAAAGTAATGGAAACCCTCCAGTTGGAGAACTTTGACAACTTCGGTCACACCTTCATCGCTCCAAGGTGAGTGGTCCAAGCCCCGCCCCTTGCTCACTTTCCCCGACCTGAACGTAGTGTTGCGCATGCCGGAGCAAATGTGATGCCGAGAGTGAAACTGATGGTTGCTGTTTCTTCAGGGAGTACTGCAAAGAGCTGACGTTGTCGCTCAACAACACCCAGTTTCTCCTCGATTTCAACCAGTACATTGATAGGAACACTCCAGATGCATGTGAGTCATGCATCTCTCTCAGTGTTTTGGTTTTATTTTAAATATTCACACTGATGGTGTTCGGCCATCATCAATGTACGCTGCGTGCAAAATCGTTTAAACATGTGACCTGTGAGTGTGTGTATGCATGCGTCACAGTCTATTTTCACAAGTTGTGCAATCTTCAACTCTGTGATCAGCATCTGAAGGTCAGAGCTGCTCATTTGATGAGTCAGGTCTGAGCAAGGTGACATCAGGCCAGATCGACTGAGCTTCCTAGAAGCTCCGTGTTGTCATTCTACGTGGTGACTCATCGAGTTTGATTGGTTGTCATTTAATGGATCTCACCGCCCCGGTATAGCTTACCGCCATTATCCCCCTGCTAATGGAGGCCGCTATCCCCGATCCATTTGGAGCCAATGTCACACTCGGTTGCTGCCTTTGAAAAGTTTGGAGTACAAACCTGGGATGTCCAAAGTCCGACCGGGGGCCATTCAGAGTTGTCTTTTCGTGGCTCACTGCATCGGCTCTATAGGCTATTCTATCAAATCAATCAGGGACCACATCATAAGGTTGCATGAAAAAGTTAAAATTTTGACGAATAATGCAATCAAAAGTAGAATTGTAACAAAAGTTGAACATTACACAATATCACAGTTTTTGTTTGAAGTTAAATTTTTCCTTGTAAAAAAGTTATTTAATGAAAATGTGCCACAATATTTTGTATGGTGCCTTGAAATACAATTCAATTTGTTCCATGACCACACTCATAACTCAAAACACGTGTGTCTAAAATCACACCACCTCATTTATCCGATTGGCAGCTCTTGAAAAAAATATCAGAAAAAAAATGAAAAATCACTCTAATGCAAACCTTTTCCAATGTCAACAATAACACTAAGAATGTTAGCATGTTTTTTAAACACAATATGAAAGTGTGGCCCCACCCTTCTTCCTTCCGTGTTTCTGTATGTAGCCCTCAGTGGAGTTTGGACATCCCTGGTCTAAACTATTAAAGAGAGAGAAAAGTTACAATCATTTAGCTTTCGGTGACATTATTGCTTGTTTTTCTTCCATTTGTTTTGCCATCACAAGTTTTCTTGCAAGCCTATTGAGGCTGTGACATGCATGATATGTAGACGGCATCTGTCTCCAATCACAGGCAATGTATCCCTTGTGAGTCGACTCATCCTGGATGCAGGCCTGACAGCCGATTTGGTTGACTTGTGGAGAGAGCAGAAAGTGTGAGTAGGACTCGTCCAGATTTGCAGCCATGCTCCCTTGTGTTGTCGGATTATATGCATACTGTTTTTGTAACGAAATGCTCCAAGTTTGGCCTGATTGTCAGTATGTGTCTTGTATACCTAATTTAATTGCAAAGCAAACAATTGTTATTGCTACCAGACACAAGTAGCCCTGCCAGGAATCCTTTCAAAAGATGTGTAAAAAATGTTCCATACCATGTAACCACTCAGTGAAAGTAAATTAAGAGTGTGTGCACAAATTTAAATACTATATCAGGTTCCATTTGGGACTGGTTTCCACCAAGTTGAGGTTCCTTCCGCCTGTGCATGTGGAGCATCATACTCCACAAGCATGGCAGGCATGTGCAGTCCTGAAAGCAATACAGCGAATCCCACTATTCATAGGAGATGGGGAACAATAGATTTTGCTGCTTAACTCATATTTCACAAACACAATATTGACCAGAATGCTGTGTTTCAACTAGTGGGCCTGCATAGAACATTCATCCATCCATCCATTATCGATACCGCTTATCCTCACATATTCTTGAAAAATATATGTTTGGGTTGACTTCCCCCTTTAACTAAAAGAATATAGTGGGCAATGAACACAGGCAATCAGATTCAGTTTTACTTAACATTTTGGCATAGCTAGTCAGTTATCAATCATTTTCAAAATCAAGTTTCCCATATTGCCTGCCATTTTAGAGTATTTTTACTTTTCTTTCAAGACCCAAAGAATGTTGTGTTCTGTGATACGAACCGACTAATTGAAAAGGTAGACTTTTTTTCACCTTTCTTTTGTAAACATCAGTAGAACTTTGGTTCTGACAAAATCTAAATGAGCTTCTTGTGAAAAGAAACATGTTGAGCAGAACAATGCCTTTGACGCTAATATTTTTTTTGCTTCTGTGACACTTCAAACTACAAAACAACTAAAACAAGACTAAAAAAGGGTTTTCGATGGAAATTGTTTTTTTTTTTTATAGATGTTAAACTAACAAACACATCATGATCTATGCTGACTCACTGAATGGCTTCAGTTGACTGTTGGTGTGGCTTATTCACATTACATCTTCCTTATCATCATGATCTTGACACACACTTTTTACTCCCAACAGTGATACATACACTTTTATACCAAACAGATAACTGTTTGAGTGTGAGGTCCATAAACATTTCTCACCTTCGTTAATTGACATAACAAGCCAACATTCAGCCCCTAATCTTTAGTTTGAACACAAAAACTATGCTGATCTCAACTCCAAAGCGATGCAGTGCTACCATCTACAGGGACCAGTTTTTCATTCAGTGGTTTAGAAACCTGAATTTCAAAGACAAACTGTGTGAGGCCCTCTTCCGCGATTATCCATTGAAAAACTTACTTGATGAATATATACTTCAGTGGCAGTGATCACTGTTGAATTTGAAGACTATAAACATTTACAATAAGTTAATATGTATAGGAGGTGTGAAAACAATGATTAATACAGTAAGTTTCTTTGGCATTGGCGTTTGAATGATTTGCTGAACATTGGCATTGGAAAGGCTCTACTCATACAAAAAAAGAGGCAAGGAAAACACAGTCAAACACTTTGGGAGGCAAGAGAGATGATTTGAATCCAGTTTCCGTTGGGTTCTGGATTCTGATGCTTGGACCACATTTTTGGTAGCAAGTTCCAGTGGTCCTCTTTACATTGACGAGTGACTCTGGTTGTGAAATTCAAGAGTGTCTTTTTCCCCAGCTGGGACTGACAGATGCACTATTTGTCAGCGTGATCCACTTTGAAGCTTGACCGTGTTTTTCCATCTTCTCAGGATTGGGACGGTGGCCAGGTTTGTAGCCACAGATGGAGGAATCACAAGAGTCTTCCCGAGAAGGTACCCTTGCTGGCCTTCCACGTTGTTCTTCTCTGGCGCGACCATACTTGCCTGCGAGCTTTGGCCAATATTCTGGGCACGCAAACATGTGCTGTGAAAATTGAAAGTGGCTGTGATATTTTTAGTTTTTTGGCTGCTTCAGTGGCTTTCAACATGAAGGATTAGGCCCATGCAGGACATAGATCAATCCATGCATGCAGCAGGCACGTGCATTTTATTTTCCTCAATTTCCTCATCTTTCCTCAATTTCCTCATCTTTGCTATGCATGGGTGGTGTAATGTTAAAATTAAAAAAAAAATGTCATTCATTTCTGTCACCATTTAGACCCTTATGCCACTGCTGGGTCTTATTTAATCTACACTGTAAAGTCCAAAATAATAAAATCAAATATGACATTGCCAGGAGAAGAACCTAATCAGCTTTATCCACAGTGTGGTAAGAGCGTGAACACTAACGACACATACATTGATTTGAATATTTTTACTGTTTTTTTAGCGCCGGAGAAGATTGGATGGAGAACCCAGAGACGTACGAGTCCAGCTTCTACAAGAGAGCCCTGGACAACGACATATACATCTTCACAGCTCCGTCTTTTAACAGTAAGAACCTTGTGTGTTCTCAATTTGGCGCCGGAGCATTTTTTCAGTGTGGTCTGGCATCCAGCCCCAGCGTCTTGGTAAGTCAGCCCGAACCGTCCTGGCCAAGATCGCACTCGTACGCCGATGACATCATGCCTTTTATCCTCGGTCTCTTCCCGGCTCACAGTATGTCTGTCAGCACTCATCCTCTGCCTCGCTCTTGGACCGAGAGCTTCCTCTCTTGCTTATCTCTGCTAATCTTTCCGGCAGACGTCAGGGGAGGCAAACAATGAGTGTAATGCAGTCGGGGTAACACTCAACTGGATTAACACAAATTCACGAGATGCACCGGGCTCAATGCGAATTACAAGAATTGGAAGTGTTCCCCGCCATGGATAACAATTATTTCCATTTTAAGCATGGTTCTGAAATGTTTGCTTCTGCGGGCCTTCCAGCCAAATGTGCAGTGATTACATTCAATGTTCCCTTGTGTGTTCTTCACTCAGTTGCAGCAGAAGGCAGAGAGAGCGTGTCCGAATCTGGTATCCTCGTCAGCAAAGCCGTGGATCTCACCATCGATGAAGTCACGCTTAAGCCGGCAGGTCAGTTGTGCTTAGTCCCACATCGATTGCTGCTGCTTGTAACAAAGACTTGAAGTTATACCCGGAACTGCAAATGTTAGGGGAGCTCAGTCCCCCACAAAAATGTTGATCACAAAGCCTTGCAATTAAAGTACATTAATAAAACCTCAAGGTTTTAAGAATGACAAATGTCAAACTAGTTTCATATAGAAATAGAGGAAATGTTTTTTTTTGTTTCAAATAACCTATTTTCTCCTCCCCAAACCCCAACTTACTCACTAAGTGTTTCTTTAAAAATGAGATGCAGGATTTCTGGTGTCGATAGGTTTGTGTGTCGTTGACCTAATAAACTCACAACAAAAAGACACATAACATGACTCGACTAGCAGACTGACTCGACTGACACATGACAGCAACAATGAACCAACAAAGCCTGAAAGAAACCAGGGAACAAAATCTACTGATGAGACAATGAGGAAGACACAAGTGGCTTGAGGGAGCTGCTTGGTTGATACAAGGAACAGGGCTGACGAGAATAGGTGGATATGGAAACCTATTGATAGACATGACGTGAAAAAAACGGCCAAATGATAAAACATGAATCAAAGCTATTAATAATAACAAGAACACAGATTATGACAGTATATTTACAATTGTAAGCCATTGTAACATTATACAATGCGTTTAAATACAGGAAAAAAAAAAGCAAAAGCAAAGATTCAAACCTATATACAACCTCAGAACTGTGAAGTAGACGTGCTAATCAATAAACCATCGTTCTGCCCGCAATCCAATTTAGAGAACCAATAAACAGGCAAGCACAGAATTGCATCGTTCAAAAATGCAAAGTAAAATAACTCTTCCAACTCTTTGTTGGTAATATAAAGCCATGTTTTTGCTGCTGGTCTGTTTTTTAGTGGTGGGAGTGAAACTCAACATCACTTTCTGGATGAACAGTTTCATGAACGCCACACTTAAAGAGAATGTAAGTGTTGTTCATATGGTCCTATGTATTTGTTATTGTTCATTTTCCCACATTTAAGCGCTTGCACTGAACAAACTTTTTTCTTGATTTTAGTGCAAAGATGAGATCTGTGGCTGTATGAGGAATGACAAGGTAAAACAATGTATGTTTTAAAAAAAATACATCACACTTGTGGCTTGAATCTAAACTACTTTGCCCCTTTGCAGCACGTAGACTGCGTGATCTTGGATGATGGTGGCTTTCTGCTCATGTCCAATCAGGATGATTACATTAGCTTGGTGAGTTTCTATCAATTATAGAAACAGGCCAATGTAGTTTAGTTTATAGCACTGGCTAAAAAAATAACATGCACGTGATACTGTTTTTATATGTATATCATATATTTTGGGAATTATTTCCACATTAGTCGAACACATCAAATTCAGGTATGGTATAATTATTCAGTGAATCTAACTGAAAAATTGTCTCAGCGTTATCTTGAGGTAGTTTGTTGTATCAAGGAATATTTGGCATGTCATTTGGGCAAAGGTGAAATCAGAAACTGTATGTCAGCTATTGCATCTCATGGGACTGCATCAATCTCCTACCAAGGTCAGGCAAAGGACTCATGGCTAAGTTACAAAGATGGCTTACTTACTTGCGCTGAGCTACTTTCAAAGCTCCTCTAGGGCGTAGGTTCATCCGTGCCCCTACTAAAGTACAACATCAGACACAGGAGAATGATCAAAGTTCAGGTTCTGTCAGCCGGGGATGCTTTATTGAAGTGAGTCTCTCGTGGATGTGAGCCTCTCACACGGAGATACTGACTACAGACTGCTGTAGGTCCCTTCGGTCCAATGTTAGTATATGCACTGGTCTGAGGAATGCTTCTTGTCAGTCATGATAGGACATACTGCATGTTCCAGTTTTTAAAGGACATATACAGTGTTATGCTTTTTTTTTTCTTCAAAATGTAAAACTGTTCCCGGGTGTCTTAATAAAATGCTTTCATCAAAATATACCCCATGTATTTAAGATTGTTTTTCATGTCAGTGTGATCTGTTATTACTCTATCAGTTAGGATTGATTTTGTGGTTTTTCATTTTATTAAGTGTGTGGTTGAAAAAATTCAGCTCTTGGCCACGCGTAGGTTTTTCTTTTGTAACTCCAATGCTGATTCTTTTGGACCGGCTCAACCAATTCAGACAGACATTCTGCAATTGTGGACTCCCTGGCACCTAACTACAGACCATCTGTTTTATATGATCAGGACTTTATTGGTTGGATCTGGTATTCTCAAGAATAGAACAAACAAACAAATGTCAATGGCTCTGAAATTTGAGTGGTGTGTTTTGTATGCATGGAGGCTACCTGTAAAAAAAAACATATACAGAAAATGTGACTACTGTACTGTAGTAACGTTTTACACCACCCTTCAGAAACAAAAAAAAACAAAAAACGATTCCTCTGTGATTTGGCAGGAATCTAAAACTGTTGCATAACATCTGACATTGCTGAACTGAGCAGAGGGGGAAAGGACATGGCAATGGCCCACTCCATTACATGCACCAAAGATGTGTTGACAGCTGCCTGCTTAAAAGGATTGTCTGCGTGTGACTGAACTCGCCATGCAGATTGGCGTAGAAAGCAGATGCCAGTTTCTTGAGAACTGATTCACTGCCTTGCAAAGCCCCAAATCAGCAGTCTTAAAAAGTTTTCCCGAACTGAGTGTCCCTTTCGTGTGTCCAGATAGGTCAGTTCTTTGGCGAGGTGGATCCTGTGCTGATGATCAACCTGGTCAACACCTCTCTCTACTCCTTCAACAAGACCTACGACTACCAGTCTGTTTGTGACCCGGAGAAAGACAGCAAGGCTGCGGCGGGGCCTCGCTCTGTCTATGTGGTCGGTTTCTCAGTGGATTTGCTTTGCCATTTGGCAAGGACTCTTCAATGGTTTTAACCTCCATATCTGACTATCTTTTGTAGCCAACCATAGCAGATTTGCTCAGTATCGGCTGGTGGGCCTCTACTGCTGCCTGGTGAGTGCATTTGTGCTTTAGATTCTGCATTCAGTATATCAATGGGTCCTGTTTTCGTTCCGGGCACAAGTCTTACGCAGAGCGCAGGCTAACAGTGCGCATGGGTGGAGTTTTCTTTCATTTGGTATTTTACGCCAGTAAACATGGGTGTAACGGGGGCGTTTGCACCTTGGTGCGCCATTGTGGGATGGAACGTAGTGTTTTCCGGGCCAACCCTCATCGTCACTCATACGAAATCAGGACGGTACAGCGTGCACGCCCGAGTATGCCGTGCT
Organism: Filicampus tigris; assembly: GCF_054856515.1. Classification (NCBI taxonomy): domain Eukaryota; kingdom Metazoa; phylum Chordata; class Actinopteri; order Syngnathiformes; family Syngnathidae; genus Filicampus; species Filicampus tigris. Next base: position 22,526,707 of record NC_141220.1, on the reverse strand, counting down.
TGAACATTGTGGAAACAGAAATTAGACTCGCTGGAGTTTGTGTATGACATTGGCACGTAAACTGCAATCTCTCCCTTTTCTGATGATTTAGTTGGCCATGTGTGTGATGTGCAATTGGAGACCTTGGAGCTTGGAAACCTTAGAGGCCTTGCACCTCTCGATCCTAAAGTCTGTGTGTGAATCTGCCCCATCCCACACCGTAGTGCCAGGGGTTCTTTTAAAATTCTTAAGATGAAAATGATTATAATTCGTCCAATGAATTGATTTCTACAATTCTTCAGAGGGATTGTCCCACAATGCTGTTATATTTAGGAAGGACATACCATGAGGTCCACCACGCATGTCCAGGAAGTGCCGAATCTGCCTGCACCTTGATTAAATACACCAAAATCGCGTTCGACCACCTACGTTGCAAAATAGACCACATTTTAGCCAGTGTAAAATTGTGTCTACTTTTTGTCACCAAATTGAGAGATGTGCTTGGGGGGCGAGGCCGAAAAGCCGAGTGAGTTGTAAGTGTCTACCAAATACAAAAACACACGTAACTCTACCATTGCCTAGGCACGAAAAATATCATTTCAATTTCTATCCTTTAAGGTACTCATATTAGTACTTTATGTAAGGTATAGGACTAATTGTAGGACGTAAAGGTCAATAAAGTAAGTAAAGCTACATTTTTCATAGCCAAAATGGCCTAGCGTGTTCCTTAGCTGTAAAAGTTGCATGTCCTCAGTTTAAGATAGCAACATGCCAGAACTTGAACATAACCTACACTAGCAATAATGAGATAAATAATTACAGTAAATATTTGTATGAAAAACACTTAGAGTCTCTTAACATAAAACAATCACATGAAAAACAGTAAGCTCAACACAAAATAAGCGGGCCTTCTTTTCCTTCATGTGACCAAATGTAAATAATTGTTCAATGTTTTAGCTTTGAAATGTTGTCTCTCGGCACCGTCATAATGTCGACATTAAAAGTAGGCTTTCCCACTTTTTGGGTTGGGACCATAGCAGGTCCAAGTTTTTTTTTTTCTCACCACTTGATGGACTTAAATCCCTCTTGAGTTATTTACAGTTTATATTTCTCTTATGGCTATACAGTAAATTATGTACTTGTGTGTACGTTGTCGGCAGGGGACACATTTATATTGTGAACTAAAAAAGCTTGGGAAATCCTGCATTAAAGGGAAAAACTTAGTTTTTATCTGTCTGTCAAACTGAAATAACAATAATTGTCCTTGTGTAGGTCCATACTCCAGCAGCTCTTCTATGGCCTCATGTTCCCCAACCTTCTGGAGGCAGGTGAGTCTTTACATCCAGTGGAGAAATCAGGTATTGGCAAGTATTAGGATGAACTATTCTTAACAACCCTTAGTCAAGTTTTTTTGTCATAACTGCAGTACAGTATATGTTAGCTACAAACAGTTCCTTGTAAAACCTAATTTAGCGGAGTCAACGGATGAGGACATTCCTGACGCCATGTTTAAAGAAAGCTGCATCACAGAACAGACGCAATACTTCTTTGACAACGAGGACAGATCCTACTCGGGGGTCCTGGACTGTGGAAACTGTTCGAGGTATGTCTGTTAATTCAATAATATGATATTATTCAATAATGAATTCAATAATAAATTGTGCCCCACAAACTGTGAACTTTCTGATGTACGTGTGAATTTAGTGTTCATGACATCATAAAACTGTCCTTCCCTTCCTTGGATCATTTTCCCGCACATCCTTCTGTTTAATGATCCGTGGGGATAGGTGCGGAATAGTGTTGCCTTCCTGAAGGGCCTCTTTCGTTTTTTACTTCAGGCGGCTTCTCTTACGAGTTCCAATCAGGCACATTTGACCTTGATCCGTCACCGACGGGAACTGCAGGGGGAAGCACAAATGTCCTTTTATCTGTTTGACTTCCCCCAGTCTCTGGCTTTTCCTCAAATTCGCCAATATCCACGGGCCGCTGCACATTTACTTTGTTGTAACCTTCTTCTGTGTCAATTTGGGGGTTAAATATGGCTGTAATTACCATGCGTTATGGGTCCCGTGTGTCTGGTTCCCAATGTTAACGGCTGCACACACACAAAGCCTCATGGCAGACATAAAAAGTCCAATAAGAGAACAGCTTAGAGAGGCCACATGAACACCTGCATGGGTCCAAGCAGTATGTATCAAATGGGACTGCTTATATTACATAGCAGCTCATAAAGTAAATCACTGTAATATTAGCAGAACCGGTAAGAATACATATTTGCACAACTTGGATACAAGCTTAAGTCAATCCTCTTTCATTGGTGACAAGGTGGGATAGATAGATTTATGGGGGGATTGTTCGATGAATGGACACATATGTGGTTGTGTAGATGAATGGATGGTTGAACAATGTATGGTTGAATTGATGAATAAGTACATGTGAGAAATGTGAGAGTGCTACGGGTGGTAGCTGGATGGATAGATGGTGACTTCAGAGATATGGATAGGTGGAAAGGTAAGTGATGGATGGATGAATGTACGACGCTTTGCTTGGTAGTAAGGTGACCAGTCGAAGAGTAGATCAATACATTGATAGATGCATTGATGATGGTATGTATGTAGATGGGAGGAAGTGTAACAGGTAAGTTGGTAGCTGTTAGCTAGATGGGTCAATAAAGAGATGTCTGTGCTAGGAGATGGTTTATATGGGATATTGGTAGATGATAGCTAGATGGTTGATTAGATTGATAAAGAGAGGTTAGCTAGACGACAGGCAGTTAAATAGATGGGTAGATGGATTAGATATTTTAGATAGATGGTAGGTATATACGTGTGAATGTATGTTACTTGTATGCATTTTTGGATGGATGGATGGATTTTTTTAACGTTGTACTTACTTTTATGGAACAAGGTTACTTTCTGAAATATAAACGTTTTTTTTTCAGAAATACAGCGTATTCCTTCTTTTGGAAAGATCCCCCTTTTTTGACGGATAGATCTATGAATGGATGGATAGATGGGCAGGTAGACAGACGGACAGTTATGTTGATCTATGCCCGTAGTGAAAATTTTACCAAATTTAAGGACAAACATCGTACACAAACCGAATGCAAGGGTCCACAGTTGTCAACGTCTTGTATGATTGCCTAATAAATTCACGCTGTACGATCTCCGTTTGCCCGCCAGGATGTATCGAGCGGAGAAATTACCAAACACCAACCTGGTGTTCCTGATCACCGACGCTAAGGCCACATGTTTGTCATGTGACCCCAGACCGCTGCGACAGGCCGAACAACCCTGTATCCTTTCACTCAAGTCGTAAATAGTCAACATGGGAGCGACAGGTCTTATTTTTTTTTTTAATTTTTTTTTTTACTCCCGGGTCCTTCCATCCATCAGCCCTTGTGACAAGAGAGCTTTAAAATCAGCGTCCAAGGACACACACCGAAGCACTTTCCAGCAGGTCCCTTCTGAGCGTACGCGGGTGAGTAGTAAACCAGATGCGGCGCGTATGAAAGGCGCTCTCACGTTACTACCAGATTGGATTTTCTTTGTTTCTGGCCTGCGCGCCGCCATCAAGTTGAATTAAAGTTAAGTGCAGAGGTGCACTTGTGTGCTGAAATGTAGGCAGGATATCTGTTTGACAGATGTGGCTTAAATGTGGCTTCTTGCTGCTACAACAGTAAAGGTGTCATCGCAGGCGTTTGCCACGGGGTCACTGCAGGACGCATTTGTTGCCACTAAGGTAATGGTGCCTTTGCAGTTTAACACAGAACGGACAAATTGTCCTGTTTAGAACTATTTGTTGCCTTTGGGTCTCAATTGAGCTTTTAGTTGTGTTTGTTTTGGACTGTGTTACTTGGTGTTAAGTCGGATTTATCGTTTCCTGATGTGATTTGGTGTCTTGAGCGTCTGCGGTCTGCTCCCTGATATTTGTTTCACTTGCGCGCTGTCAAATTTGTGTCTTGTTAGTTTTGTTTTACGTCTTTTGGTTCGATATCTAATCAGTTCCTTTCTCAGACGGGGTTTTATTTTTCTGAGAAGGATGTCAAGTCTTTCATGTTTTCTTCCTGTTTTTTGGGGGGTTTGTTTGTTTATTTAATGTTTTCTGTGTTGAGATCATCAGTTCCATACGCAACCTAGCAGTGATTCTGAGAAGGGCATAATAATCATTCATTTTGTATGGATCATCCATCCATATGTAGGTTGCATGCTTCCCTTTTATTTAGTTTTTGTGTTTTTTTATTTTATTTTATGCTTTCTGTGTCAATACAATCAGTTTCTTGTGCAGCCATTTTTTTTCAAACTTTGTGTGTATTTTTCTGAGAAGAGTCTAACAATCATTCACTTTTCATGACTTATGTCCTATTTTCTGCAGCAGTAGCAAGGTTTTTTTCACTCTTTTTTTTTAGGTTTTGTGTTTTAATTTTGTTTTCATGCCTTCTTGTTGATTTACGCATCTGAGTTTTCACCTTTGTTTATATGTGTTTGCTAACTCTATCTTTCACCTTCTGTGTCGGGATAATCAGTTCCGTACACATCTCTGTGTTTTCAACCTTCGTGTTTTTTCTGACAAGGGCATAACAGTCTTGATTTTTTTCATTCAAATTTTCTCTTGAGGTAGCAAGGTTACAATCACCCATTTTATTTGTTTTTTTGGTTGCGTTAGTTTTATGTTATGCCTTTGTTTTGTTGTTGTTGTTTGTTTGTCAGCCTTTGCCTAAATGCATTTTCTGAGAAGGGCAAAAAGAATCATTCATATTTAACAGATTATGTACAAGGTTTTTGAAGGTAGCACTAGCAGGATTATGTTCACCTTTTCTTAGACCTTTTTTGTCGAGATAATCAGTTCCTTAAGCATCTGGTTTATCTTCCCGAGTGCATTTTTCTGAGGAGGGAGTAACAATCATTATGTTTTGATAGATTATGTCCAATATTTTCAGAGGCAGCAAGGTGGATTTCAATCCTTTCAGGTGTTTCTTGTTTTGGTTTTTTTGTTAGTTAGCAAGATTTTGCACTTGATGCGGGCAACTGATTTTTTTCATCTTGCTTTTTGTCAATATGCACCTTTCATAGATGGTGCAATTTATGCTGCTCAGCCAAGCACAATACGCAACATCTATTTTCCACTTGTTTGACATTGTATTTTTACGTGGGAAAATTGCTTGAATAACTTTATCAATGTCGATTGCAGATGGTGCCGTTGTGAAATAATGTTTTTTGTTTTTCTTATCGTGAAACAACGAGGTATTATGACAAAGAAGCTTTTATAATTATAAAACGTGATAAACTACTCACTCCTCTCTCTGAAACTGACAGAGTTTGCATGTGGACAAAAGAATTGAGTTGCTTTTTGGGGTGTTATTTTATTTATTTATTTATTTTTTATCAAGTGAACGGTTGTAAATTTTGAAGAAAGTTGAAATTGTTATGAGAATATTATTAAATGTCAGGGAATTGTATATACTTTATTCTTGCGACTTTAGAGCCTTTTGTATTGTGCTCATTGGTACAATACTCATACAGGCAGTAGCTTGAAATGTGTCAAATTGATCAACATTTTTAGGACTGAGCCACCACTAACACAGCATATGTGCAATGACATGTACTTTTCATTTTTGAGTGTAGTTCAGAATATTATTCTGGTTTATCACCCCATCGTAGCTATTTTCCTAAAAAGCATGTGATCAGCTGAAGGTCCAGATCCATGCGAGCTGGCCCAGAACCCGAGATACCGCAAAGGGCCCGATGTGTGCTTCGACAACAATGAAAATGTAAGACATCGGCCTCAGTGCCCGTGTGCATGACATGACAGGTTTACATGTCTGAGATTCTGATCAGTTTTGGCCTGTGGGTGCAATGTTATCTGTCTGGTCACTCCATCAACTCATCTATTTTGTCCATGTTTGTATTTTTTCACCATTTTTCATGTCATTGTTTCTTCTCGGTCTGTCTTCCTGTTATGTTTCTCAATGATTTCTGTCTTCATCCTCTTATTTTCTTTGCACCTGCCTCCCATTGGCTGCTGCACTCCGTCATGCTAGGATGAGCCCCTGTGCGAAATCAGCAGAGGGTCCACATTGAGCTACTCAGCCCTCCACTTGTTTCTGTTTCTGCTGCTCACTTTTTTGGGTTAGTGTGTCTACTATATGTAGGAAAGACAGGTCCAAAATGAAATTACATTTTGTATGACCACTTGGATTTACAGTAATATTTCAATGGATATGCTTTCGGTCATGTTCGTTTATTGCCATGCTAAGAATTTTTACCCTTAACTGCTTGTGAGAACAACATGCTGTCAAATGTGAATAAAACATTAAAACAAGAGGCTTAAACAAAACAAAACAAAAGAAAATCAAATAATTCTATGTAATTTACTTTTAAAATAAAATACTACAATATTTGCCCCTTGTAACACTTGGAGATTTGCTTCGCTACCAATAAAGTACTTTGCATAGGACGTCATTTCAGGAAGCAATATTTCAGCTGCTTTGTTCACACCCATTAGCATTCAATTCATAACATGGATTCCACCAAAGGAAAAACAAGGGTGATGCGGTTCATGAGTTGCATAAATAAGCATAAATTGGCAAAATCAAAGCAGGAATGTGAATAAAATATTGTTCCTGACCAGCCAACTTTACAGCGTTTATAAGCTGTCTAAATATTTGGTCTAAAAAAAATGGTCTCTATCTATTAGCCCTGCCTTTCATTGTGTTTCAGTAGCTTCTTAGATCAGGACATTTGATGTCTGTGAGTGTGTCCTGGGATGCTGATAGAGGAAATAGGAAGTGGACCTTTCTCATCTTTCCATCTCTGCCTTACTTACTTTTAGCTGCACTCCTCATAGGGAGACAGATTGTGTCACAGAAGTAAACAGAGGAAGCCCCGCTCGGCTTTCCTGCCTTTTGAATCCAGGCCACTCCGAAACCTTTTCAAGGCCTTCTGCTGGCATGCCCGAGCTTCCTGACACACACTCACACTCACACACAGTTACAGGTATATTGCCTTACTTGGTTGACACGATTGTTCATGGACACCAACTATTTTGCCTTGATGAACTCTATTGCTAACCAAAACAGTAGTACCTACTGAGAAGCATTATGTCTTTGGACGGATAAAAAGGCCTCACAATACTAATAATACATTAATAAGAGGGTACAATACGTATTAAAATCGTGAGGGGTCATCGTAGGGTTTAAAGGGCTCGTGTCAGCGTATTTCCCGACCTGCTATTGAAACAAAACCCTGGGCCGCATGCATGAATGCTCTTGGTTTTAGTTAGAACATCTGGTCGTGCTGAACTTCAACCTCGTTACTGCTGGAATGAGTCCAACAATAAACAAACAGGTCACAAAAACAACTTCACCACGGTAAACACTCTCAGGCTGCCATAATTGATGGCAGTGAAGTAAAGCCATTGAGCATAAAACTAACCTGTGCTAGCGTAGTACAAAAGTCACAATTATTCAGTAGTTTACTGTGCACTTTTATGAATAATATTAAGAAGTCCATTGCTCGCCGTCCGCAACCTCAAAACCTTGAAACGTTGAAACCATCGTAACCCGAGGACCTGCTATAGTTATAACCGCCACACACAAATGAATCTAGGGCTGTTCGATTTTGCCTATTAAGGACATCCCGATTATTTTATCTCAAAACCGATTTTACGATTACGATTTCTTTGTAAAATAAAAAAATAATGAAAAATGAAGTATTTTGAATGTCTCGTATTTAAACTTATTTTTTCTTTCTTTGAATACTGCACCCTAGTGGCACAATGCCAATTATCATGATACAAATGCTCATTCTATATATTCTGTTTTCATTTTTCATTTTACTTTTGTATGTTTTAATAAATCACAGTATTGTAGAGAACTATTCGTTAAGTAACACATTTCATATTTTTTTTTATTGTGGTTTAATGTTTTATTTTCCATAAAATTGCCTCTTTAAGAGTCACATATTTCTCATTACTTTTGAGTTTTTTGTTTTTTTGATTTTTAACTGACAAAGGATTTCCCCTGCAGGAAGACGACTCTGACTGCGGTGGAGTGGCTGGCCTGAGACCGAGCCTTGTGACTACGCTTGCTCTCCAGCTGCTTCTTCTGCTGTGGCTCGGCACGCCTTCGCCAAGCTCGTGACGCCTGTAAACATCCAAACCGATACGGCTAGAAAGACTCACGGTGTGCGTAAAGGAAACGAGGCAGCGGAAATGCTCTCAACAAGCGAAGGTCTCATGTCACACGAGGAGGCCAGAAGACGCCCTCCGGGATGGTATGAAGATGATTTTACAAACGCTGCGTTCTTTTGTTCCCTACGCATCATCGGCGTCGTCATTTTCTGATGCCAAAGGTTTCTCGCTCATTTCCTTTTCAACGCTAACCCAGCTGCTCATTTTCATGCTGTACCTCAAAAGATTCCCCCACAGGGTGCAAGGATAAGCGCGAGTCAAACCCTTTAATTCTGTTTCTTTCACAAGATTGTGTGCTCACTGACAGCGTTGATTTGTGTAGTTGTTGCTATTGTTTGTATTGATTGGGTATTGAGGGCTAGTAACCCCATATCCTGTCACACTTTTTGTTGTTGAGTATTTGAAAATGTACTGTACCTGCTCACCAGGCATTTTGCTACTAACTCAGTGTTGTATTGTAGCGACGTGTGCTTCATATCAAACAAAAGACAAAATAGTAATCTCAGCCCTACCACCAAAATGGGTAATTGACACCCCCAAAAATGTTATTGAAACCATTCATGTACTACAAACTATGATCCCAAAACACTTTGTCATTTGAAACTCATCTGACAACATTGCCTCCAAAAATAAGTCTTACATTTTATTTATCATTTTGAAAAATTGCTCCTGAATTCTGCATATACGAGCACAAGCACAATCTCCTGACTTTCATTAACAACCCAGGTTAAACTGCTTAAAGCTGCTCCCCGAGAGATTTGAGATGTATCGCATCAACATACTTCATTGAGAGCAATTCCTCTTTAGATAGGGCTTGGTACCATCTCGCGGCATGAAAGAGTTTTATAGGGAGAGCGAAAGTTCTTCAGCAAATAACAGAGGATACGTTTAAAAAATGCAGGTATACCTTTTCATAGTGTCTCTAAACAATAAGGGCAAGGGTCCTTTTGGGTAACAGAAAAGGAAATTGACTACTGCTGACTTGAACTGAAAATGACAACAAAAACTTGTGTTAGGGGTTGCGCTGCCAGATATATCCCAAAAGATTTGGGAGTTATTTCTGTTTTCTTAAAAAAAACATACAGTGGGTGCGCAGGATAAATGGACAAAATTGCCAGACTGCCTTTTGGCGGAGTAGGTTTGTTTACGATTGGACATTGAGTGAGCTATTCCCACTGGGAAGTACGCGTGATGTCATGGTGTAAAGGCCTGTTGTGTAATTTACAAATAGTGAACCACAATTTGGTGTGGAATTACTGTGCCATCACACAAAAGCTCCAAAACAGACCAACCAGCATAGTTGCTGGTGTCTCCAGCAAGACCAGCAGCAAATGCAAAATAAAACAGCCAAGACTCAAACAGCAAGCCTCAAACAGCCGAACCTTTGGTCACTTAGCAAACCGCTCTAAAAAGTGAGCCACAGCCCCCCAAGCAGGACCAGCATTTTGCTGGAGCCCAGCCAGGAGCTGCTCATAGCTGGTGACCAGCTGTTCTTGCTGGTGCCAACAACAGCCTGTCAGACTTGCTGGGTGGCTGTGACTGAGTTGGTAGAGTGTGTTGGTCAGTGACTGAAGGCTCGAATCGTGGATGCTGGTCTGTGCTGTTTTTTTTCAGCAGGGGTATCAAACCAAACTTTTTTTATTGTGGTCTTTGGGTTTCCTTTGGTGCATCAAACTGCCTGCAGTTGGGACCCACTCGGTATGTGCAGCACTACCACCTAGAGGTAATTGGCAAGCACCTGTTTTTATTCATAAACATATATTATTAACATATATATGAATTATGATACCAAAATATTTTTTTTTGTGGGAAAATAAGGCGATTTCATTGCACAATGTCACGATTGCAACATATTCTTTTGTGTTGCTCATTTTGCTGGCACATTGTTGAACTGTGCTGAATTATATTCCTTTTGTGCAATTTCCGACTAAATTCTCGTGAGAACGTATTAAGGGCCAAAACATGAAGAAAATATGAAGGAATGCACTTTCCTCCGGGATCCATCCCCAGCCTAAAGCAGACTGAAATTCATGCCCCAACATTTCGCCGAATTTACTTTCCATTTTCTCTCTGCATCACCCGACTCAGGAGCCAAGATGACTTGTGAATGAGCTCAATATCAAACACGACTGTCCCTTTGTTTTCCTTCCCCCCCTCCTCTTCTTCCTGCTTGTTTCCTCTTTGTTGTCGCTCTATTAAAAGTGCTGTGACGCAGACGCTGGGCCTGCACGTCCAAAACGCTGCAAAGTTTGCAAGATGAGCTTTTTTTGTTCGTTGTATTTCGAGCGCCCCCACGGTCAGCATCAGGGCCTGCCGGAGAGAACGTTGAGTGGACAAAGTATCAGTGATCATCCAGCATTGCCTTATACCTCTCAGTTTTAATCAGCATCATGGTCACCACGTGCATGCCTTCTGAGGTTCAAGTTCTCTCCACCTTGCCTTTGTGTTGAGCTGCCGGTGCTAAGTGTGCAGGTGATGCCTGTTTATCAAAGTGTTGACGTGTTTAATCCAGAAGGGCCGTTGGGGGGCGGTGGTTGGGTGGGGGGGGTTCGTTTGGGTCATCTCTATCGATGTAAAGGCCTCCCACTCCTCCATGATATCTGATTGTGCTTTAATACTGTACATTATTTACTCTTTTGTGGAACTTGACTATAGCCTGAATACATTTTTGTATACATTTGTACACTATTTACTGTATAAAAGAGAACAATAACAGAAAGGGTTAAAGATGTTTATAACGTGGTGTTGATTATTGTGCAAATATAATACATTCACAATAAAAGTGTTGTATTGTTATGGCCTTTTCTGACTTTTTTTAAAAAAAATGTTGACAGCACCTCTCGTCACATCAGTTTTGGTGTTACGATTTATTTCATAATCCCACTTGAAACCTATCAAATCTCTTCTAATCATCTACTCAAAAGTGGCACTGATCTCAAATCCAAGGTGATAAATTGGCGCCAAATTGAATATTGCCAAACTGTGACATCAAATTCTGGCTAATTTACATAATACCCCCCCCCCCCCCCAACACTATTTTGCTCTGCCCATGACAGTATAGAAGCACTCTCCTCTCGCGTCAAGGCCAAAAGCTAAGCAGTGTTGCAGCGTTGGAAGTTGATCCACACGATACTTGATACGTGTAAATCTGGAAGCTTGGAGATGAAGTGCTGCCTCCGTGAGTGAAAATACAATTGATGCTTTTATTGTTCTAATGGGAGCCTCCATGTGCTTTACAGTTTGAACTCTACTTTGAGCAAAAAGCTCTTTTTTCACATTGTAGAACCCAAGATTGAAGAGACGGAATGAGCCAGGATCACCCCGTCAAAACAGCAATACAAGTGTGAAAAGAGTCCTGTAATTCTTGATCCTTGGGATATTTTAACAAAAGCGTCATAGAACTGAGAAGTCATTACCTGGCTAATGATTTAAATTGTGAAGAAAATGCAATTTGTCACTTTAATTTTACAAATAACTGTGTGACTGTATATAAATAATAATGTGACTGTTTTTCTCCGGGAATCCTATGTCTAGACCTGTAGACCACATTCTTCCCACCTTTGCGGAGGTCTGTACTCTCCTTTCTAATCCTATTATTTATCAGCCGCGTTGTTTTGGCGCCAGCGCACTTATGTTTGAGGCTATTTGTGTTTACTGCGATGCCAATCTAAGCTTCGGCGCGGCCGCAGCTTGAAGGCCTGTTGTCTCTGACAGTTTGTTGCTTTTGGAGATGTGTCAGACAGGGAGGTCTCTGTACGTTTGCTCTATAGCGATCACCTCGAAGGCAGCTCGTAAGAGGATACCCTTGTAAACGGGGAATGAGGTCGTAGCCTTTAACATGCCTGACTTAAGGAGTTACAGACGCGAGGATAGCGGCGGCAGTGGTGGGTCTTGCAACTTGTCCTCATTCGGGATCCCAAATTTAAAGAGGGAGGGAATTTAAAGAGTCAACCCAAACATATGTTTTCAAGAATATGTTCTATGCAGGCCCATTAGTTGAAACAAGGCATTCTGATGAATATTGTGTTTGTGGAATAAGAGTTAAGCAGCGAAATCCACCATCTCAGGGGGTGGCCATTTTGTCGCTTCTGTCGACTGAAAATGACATCACAGACCCTCGGGGCTCTGATAACGACCAATCATAGCTCAGGTTCAGAAAATAGGTGTGCCCTGATTGGTCATTACCTGAGCCCTGAGCAACTTTGATGTAATTTCCAGTTAACAGAAGTGACAAAATGGCCGCCCCCAAAGATGGCTAAAAACGGATGGATTAACTTGTATCCCGCAAAAGCAATATTTATCACAATGCCTTGTTTCAACTAGTGGCCCTGCATAGAACATCCATCCATCCATTATGTGTACCGCTTATCCTCACAAGGGTCGCGGGGCGTGCTGGAGCCCATTTTAGCACATATTAAAATAATTAGTTGAATAAAACAAAATGAATCCAAAACAAATATATTAGGAGGGGGTTAAGAACACTTTTAAGAAAATATAAACACAAAGAAGAACACGAAAGGAGAAAAAATCTATTCTCTTCTATTATTCAGGAATGTTTGCCAGAGCGAGTTTTCACTCTCCACTCGTATTTAAAAGCGAACTTGGAACATGCCAATTTAGTGCAATCTAGGCTCATTCAGCGGACAATGTGTCAAGATGTGAACTGCTCCAAAAGCAAAAGTGAAAGAAAAAAAAAGTGAAAAATTGCACTTGCAGTATTAAACTCTGAGTGATCAAGTGAAAGGCTTTTTTGTTGAAGTAATCTCTTCTGTTGCTCTGACCTGCTTGAGGTCAGACTCTGAGCAAGGGTGATAATACATTTAATGAGGCAGATATGTGTATTTTTTCTGCTATATTCCACTTCTTAGAATAACATTTCTCTCTGTCTAAGCATGTGTGTGTGTGTGTGTGTGTGTGGTTTTCTAATAGTAGAAGAGTATCCAAATACAGATGGACAAGTGAGCCCAAACATGATAAATAATAACAATAATCAAATGAGTACATTTCTCAATGAAATTTCAACTAAGTTCAAATTCGTTCCAAAAATGAACTTCAGTTCATTGTAATTATTTTTCCCAGTGTGTTGCTGTGAGCTATGACCCTATACTGGCATTTGCCCATTATTGACACCCATTCAGTCCACAGTCTCGTCTAACAAGGGAGAACCTGGCACTCTTGAACAAAAATAAGTCGTTCAAAAACCGTTCATTGGCCCCAGAATGACAAAGAAAAAATAGACTACGTTCAAAATAGGTCCAACGCTGCTTATATGTCACTTTTTCCTTTGGCTTTGACACATACACTGAAGGCATGTAAACAACCATTGTGACTCACATTCGCACCTATGGGCAATTTAGTCTTCGAGACCCTAGCATGCATGTTTTTGGAATGTGGGAGGAAGTGCTTCGAGAAAACTCACACAAGCATGGGAGGAACATGCAAACTCCACATAGGACGTTCAGTGCGGCGATTCAAACCCAAACCTCAAAACTGTTGGACTGATGCGCGTATTCGTAATTGATGGCTTCACAACAGCAGGAACTCATCACCAGCTGATACAATGACACATATTGGACATACTGTGACTCATGCATTGGAGGCCATTTTGTGTTTTCAATGTCAAAGACATCCTAAGAGAGTTTTATGTTTCTCTGCATCAGTAACTTTTCTTTTTTCACTCTCTTCCTGCATTGTGCTTATTTTAGCACAGCGTTGGCCCCCGCTCAAGTAAGAACACTTAACCGCGTGACTCACTGTTGCATAGGTCAAAAAAAAGCGTCTTCTTTTCGGAGTTCGTTCCGCTAATTGCAGGAAGTGACACACGCGACTGACGCTGACTCTAGCGAAATGAGCGAGGATAAGCACACGGCATGCTTGACCCCCAACTTCGAAAAAGTTCATCAACGCTATTTTGATAGTAATAAAGCATGCCTCGCTGGAGATCACACTAACAAACGCTATCTGCGGTGCAACACAGCAATGGTGCATGTCTAAATTTAGCCGCAACGCTCTCAGTGGCCTCGGCCCCGTGACCCCGCTCGGGGGCAATCAACCCGCCTCTGGATAAACTTCCCTGAAATCTGCTCACAAGATAGTGGCCAAAAACTTTAATTGGCACGCTTTGTTTTTTTCTGCTTCTTCTTTTTTCTTTATTTTGTTTTATTTATTTTTTTACTGACAAAAGCAATGAGACCACAGTGAAGCTTTAATCGCAACAGAGACAGCAGCATTGACGTCAATACTTTGTAAAAACGTCCTATCAGTGCACATTGCTCACGAAAGAATTTTATATTACGAGATAAATGAACCATGCATAGCATAGTTCAAGCGGAAGTCAACCCAAATATATTTTTTTAAGAATATATTCTAGGCAGGCCCACTATGTCATGTTTGGTCTGTTTTGTTTTTTGTTTTTTTTAGTTTCATGTTTTGCTCTGTGTCTGTCTTGTCATGAATATTGTGTCCACCTGTGTGCTAACTAATCAGCTCCCTGCTACCTCTGTCTTGTCCAGGTGTTCCTCGTTGTATCGGCAACTTGTCTGTATTTAGTTCTCCGCTTTCTTTCAGTCCTTGTTGGTTCGTTTTGGTTTGTCATTAGTCAAAGTAAAGTCCAGTCTAGTCCAAGTGTTTGAGTTTGTTTTGGTCATTGCTGTTTTTGTAATATCACAGTACATTGTTTGCCCGTTTGTTTTCTTTAAATTAAAGAGTTCATCTTGCACTTCATTTTTTGCCTCCTGCATTTGGGTCTTCCTCCACGATAACCTGACACACTAGTTGAAGCACAGCATTCTGATTAATATTGTTTTTTGCGGAATATGAGTTAAGAAAAAAAATCCACCCGTTTTTAGCCATCTCCGGGGGCGGCCATACTTTTATGCGTTCTGTATAATGCTTCTGACTATTGCTGCTGTTCAAATTCACATCTACATCTTTTGTATTTATTATTCAAGGAGATTTGCCACATACACTGACAGATGTTGTAAAGATGTATATAGAAATACCAGTAATTTTTTTAAATCTTTTTGTTTTTAATCTCATGTACTGCTATTGTCCACTTTTGTAGCTGTACTGGAAAGGTGGAATTTCCCAAACGCAGGATTAATTTTGGCATGTTTGATGCTATAATTCAAATCTATGAGGACAAGAATTCTCACTCTGGTACCATTCAAAATCAATGTTGAATGTTTGTTTCTTACTTTAACACAGATCGATCATGTTTGAATGTTTATGGATCATTTTAACGCTGTATCCTGGCAAAGCACTGACAAATCAAATGGGCCAGCCTGCCAATGGATCTCACCTTTGACCCCAACGTTCTCCATTATCTTCCTCAGATCAGTCCTGAAACTCAATAGGGTTACTGATCGGACACAAAAACAATAATCGTTAAAGAAGCTTGAGTAGAAAACGGCAATGACTTAAGTGGCCATTTGACTCACCCGTCTTGTGACACATGGACGTGCGTCTTCAATATTCTTATTGTTTTATGTTATTTATTCGGCGTGCAATTTTATGTATTAACTTGGAAAGTATGTGGTTTAAACATTACCATGTGTACCACTAAGTGCCACACCAGTGGCTAGAGGCAGCCGATTGAGCAACACAAGGAGCATGGCTGATGAGAACAGGTGGAAACAAATACCTAACCAATCAGACTGACATGGAAAATGGGTCACACTGAAAACATAAAAGAAAACAAAATCGAATTGGAAAAAAAGTCAACAAAATATGACACAAAAGTTCACGTTTCATAATTATCACAAATGTCACTAGCTTAGTACCATTGTTGCCCAGGAATTTTTACTTATTCATTTATTTTTTGAAAATACATTTTCAACAAAGAAGAGGAGCTTCAAGTTTTGTTGGTTGAGAAGACCTGTCTGAGAATATACACAGACAAGAAAAAACACAATTTATAACAAGCAGTGAATTAAAAACAACTTACGCAAATATGCTATTGGGCTAACAATACATAGGTATGCATTTTTTTTTAAATTGATACGGCATCATTTATTGCAAATTAAAGACCCCCAAAGTAAGGCTTGCTGACCCCAATTTGAGACTTACTGCCTTAATATGTGTCAGGCCCCACGTTAAAGCCACTAATCAAGACCACACGGATGGGCAGGACTGTATTCCTTTGAGAAAATTCTCCTGGAAGTGTTGGCGATCACACAACCCACACATGCGCATGCACACCCACGTAACACACGCAAGAAGACGGCACACAAGAGTGTAGTCATGTTTACGGCTTTGGAATCAAAGCCTGTGCTATTTCCTGTAATATGTGGCCAAGCGTGTATTATTTGTGTTTGCTTAACTTCCTGTTTAATGCTTATTTTGTCTTTTATATGTGTTATTTTATTGTACTTTAATAATATGTCCAAAAGGGATGGACATTGTACTGGATTTCCTTGATGGTTTAAAAGTGGACAGCATTGCAGCTGTTCAATCATCGAGGTTTATTGATGCTTTCCTCCTACAATAAATTAAAGTAAACCAAACGCGGGTAGGTTGTTCCAGTTGCATTGACACATGACAGTAACACTTATGCAGGATATACGGATAAATGGGAAATGATCTGTATTTTTGGAATTACCAATATGTGCGTTGTTTTGTTTGTGATTATTTTTGTTTGCATAAGAGAATATTTGATCATTGTGACGTGTTGTATGAAATTTGATGCAAGCGCAATGTCATATATGGAAATTGTTTTTTGATTTTCTTTTGCTTTCTTTTGTTCCCGTTTTTAATGTTTCAGGCTCTACTTAGTGAAGGGGTAACGTGGTCTTAGATTATTGAGGGTCACAGATCTATATATGTATGCAATTGAATGTAATCAGCAGTAATTCTATGTAATCAGTTATTCTGCGATTAAATAATGAGATCTTAACAACAGAGAACTCAACTCTAATTCATCAGGACAGTTTGGGTCAAAAGATTTTCTGTATATGCGTGTGTTGGTTCATGTTTTAGGTTACTGGATGTCTGGCAAATCACTCAGCTGTGCTCCAAACTCACTGAGCCAATTTGGCCATCAACAAGTTCATTAAAAGTAGGAGTTCTGACATGGACACGTGTTGGATGAAGCATACCTGCAGAATTTTTTTTTTTTCATGTGTGTGTGAGGTGTATGATGGCCCTCAGGGACATCATTCAGGATTACCTTTCACTCATAAAACTGAACCGTTCCCATACACACTGTCAAACACTCTACTGAAATGCTCTTACACATTTCTGACGTTTTGCCCCTACGGACGACTGAAAGACTCTCACACATAAGGGAGTTGCTCACTGCTAAGAGAATGATATCACACCCACTATTGAAACCCATTTTAGTATACTGTTTAATATGAGTGTATGTCAGTATGATGCATGATATTATTTCAGTTGTGTGTGGGAGAGGATTTAGGTTAGGTATACATGAGTGTTTCAGGAAGAAGTGTAAGTATTTCAGTAGAATACATGAGTGAAAAAAATGATGTCAAAGTGAGAGAGTGTATCAGTTGAACAAAGTATGTTTGAGTAAAAAAAATCCCTAGTGTGTATGAGAAATAGAGTTAATGGTGTATATGAAAGCATTTCAGTTATTTGAGAGCATTTCATTAGCAGAATGTGATCATTTCAGAAATGTATGAGAGCATTTACAGTAAAGCGTATGAGAGCATTACAGTAGCGTGTGTGAGCGCTTCAGTCGCATGAATGCAAGCGTGAACGAGTGTGTTTTAGTGGTGCGTTTGTGAGCACTTCAGCAGTATGCATGAGAGCACTTCATTAGTGTGTGTGAGAGCATTTCAGTGGTGTGTATGAAAGCATTTCACTAGCACGTGAATGTTTCAGTAGCATGAATGCGAGCATTTCAATAATCTGTACTAGAGTGTTTTAGTGGTGAGTGTGAGAGCATTTCAGTAGTGTGTATGAGAGCGCTTCAGTAGTGTGAGTGAGAGAGGTTTCCAGCAGTGTGTATGACAAGCCTGAATTACTGAAGTAACCCAGAATGATGCCCTGAGGGCCTCTCATAGGCATGACTCACATGAGGGCGAATTAGCAGCAAGCGGCAGACAACGTAACACTGACTGATAGCAGATGTGCGAGAAATGAGGAAACGCAGGTTAGCTCGTTGTTTTCATCCTCACGCTCATGTCCTCAGGGCTGCTTTCCTTATCCTTGCTATCTTTTGATAACACGCGTGCACACACGCGCACACACGTAACACAACCGTCATGTAATATTTGCTGCATTCTTTATTTTATTTGTTTTGATTGGTCTTATCAAAAAAATTATAAATTCATTACAAATAATGACATATCTGCTTGGTATGCATACATATATATATATATAAGTGATTAATATATTAGGATTACATTAATTATAAGGAATTAAAACGCAGACAGCTCAGGTTTGAAATCTGGATTCATGAATATGGTTGTGTGTTTTTCTGTTTAAATAACTGTTTTTTTGTTTTCTTGAAAATAATCCAATAACCATGTTAAAATAAACATTAAAAATCACACATGACACTTTTGTATTTTTACCAGCAATTAAATAATTGAAACAAGAATTATCATCATTAAAATGAACTGTTCTATGTTTATTTTGTATGTATTTTTTGCCTATTTTATATCATATAATTAGAACCAAGAATTCATTCTTATTTAATCATTTAAATAACTTATTTTATGTTTGAACTTTTTCTTTTTACCTATTCTCCAATTGATCAGGCCCATCTGTTTGTTTTAAGAATCAAATGTGGACCTTGAAAACAAGTGTGCCTGTTGACTAGTGCATTTTTTTAAACTCTTTTTCAAATTTAATAAGAGTTGAAAGAATAAGAAAAAACAAGCCTGATAAAAGAATTGATTTCAGCACATCTGATTGTATTGATTAGTGACTTAGAATACTCTATTTGAGCATCACTTATGATATCGGGTGACGTATTCACCAGCACTATTGTCCTCAGGTCATTCATTCATTTTTCTAATTCCCAATCTGGGGGGATTACAAGTTTACAAATGCATTTCCGTCTCTTATTATTAACAGGCCCAAAGCTTTACAGGACAAGTAAACTGACAGCAAAACAATAGAAGCAAACATTTCCTTTTCTCTATACCGTCCCTGTACCTAAACATGACCTTTTTTTTTTGTGTAAATGATAATTCCAGTTCCCAGTGTAGTTTGGAAGGCAGCTGTACGTTGAGTACGCTGTACAATGGCGATGCACGTGACGCTATGCTATTGGTGGGGGGAGGGTGGCAAAGGATGTGCCCTTTAAACAGTTATGACTTTGCAGGGATACACAAAGTCCACTAATTGTTCCTCCCACGTTGTGCCTTCTCGGTTCACGTCGACGCCCATAAACACAAGAGCAAGACGGACAAAGGCTGAAATATTGACGTTTTGTCCATGATTAAAAGTATGACATGAAAAAGTTATCCCCAGGGCAACATTGTGGAATTTTAAAAGTTATCTTAAATTGGTTATCTGTGATTGATGAAGCAAGCATCACAAGTGACACTTTGATGATTTGTCCATGAAAGTGAACTATGTCGGGATGAAAATCAATTTTTGGGTAGAGTGCTTTTAAAACAACAATATGTAACACAGTGGAACACAAATTCTTAGTGTGAACACAAATCTTGTCCGAGTGAAAGTTGGTCGAAGTAGACGGTAACGGAAGCCCGTTTGAAATGCTACGCAGACCGGCCTAAAGGGGATTACTGTTCGTTTTGAACAAAAAGGCATATAAACGGATGGCGGAAGGTGATAAACGGACCGGGAAATATAGTAAAAGAAAAAAATAGTAAAATTCCCAGCTCTGGGAATTAGCATAGATTCATAACACTATATAACAAATATCACTCAATAAATATGACAATACTCACTGACAAATACCATATTCTTTCTGCTATGTCGGACCAATTAATATTTTTGGAGTTTATTTGGGGAGCCCCTCTATCCCTTCTTCCAGTAGACTTGTCTCATTTTGTGAATCACTAAAATCGTTGAGATTGTTTTATTTTTAAAAAATTAGATGCATGACGCAAAACAAAATAGAAATACAGTGTTACAAAGTTTTGACACAAAATATTTGTGAGGGAAGAGTTGTGCACGTGTGCAGATGTGTGTGTGTGTTTTATGGGTGTTATGGTACCGTAACTGTCAGCAGAGCTCAATTATGAGCAGCGGCGTCAAATTTGTGCCTGAACAACAGGAAGCGTGTGTTTGTTTTAAGCGACAGGATTTCTTAACACGGCGTATCTATGTTTACTGCATCTGCGTCTACTGTCATCACTAACCTCACACACACACGCACATACAAAAAAACACAAGGAACGGTTCATTAGCAGGAGTCTCTTTTTTTGCACTTCTTTTCTTAGACTTTCCGTTCTTCTTACGTACACCCTGAACCCTTTGCTTGTCACTTGACTTGTGATAACACATACAAGATAGAGACTGCTACGTTAGCTTCTTGTGCTAGGTGGCTAGCTGCTGCCAGACTAGTCGGTATTGATTGACGTTTATGTCCAAAACTCTTTTATTTAGTTCTTCTGTAACAGGTGATGTGTGTTTGAGTGTGCTGTAGGAGACAGAGCACTGAGCAAAATATATAGACCCGAAGTTCTCTCGCTTCAGAGTGCTAATAGCAATTGACTAACCAGTGGGAAAATTCGCCCGGTTACTTCCCGGTAGTAGTACTTCCAAATGTGGGCTTGTAACCATCATCCCTCCGCCACTCCTTGCGGCAAACACAAAAAAAATCAAAATGCAGTGTGTAAATACCTTAAAGGTACCTTGTGTAGAATTTATTGCCATCTAGTGGTGAACTGATAGAATGCAACGACCTAAGCTCAAAGCGCATGCATTTTGAAATACGTGCACAACGGTGCCTCAGAGAGGCCATACTTTCGGAGCCTACCGCCAATTTCTTCAGCAGAGGTGCAAGCAAAATTTCATCGCAAATGACTTTGAACTTTTCCCACACGTGACGAAGTAAGTGCATTGCATTTGTTTCACATGCTTTAGTCATGATGTTGAATAACTACGTTTGCTAAATTCGTCTCCTTCGGCTATCTGTAGCAGAAAGATGGCGGCGAAAAACGAGAATCCAACTGCGATTTGGCCCTTCTGTGACTGGTGTTTTGAGTCTATCTGTTTTTACTGTTGGACAGAGAATGCCGAGTAGCCTAAAGATCTGGACTGCTACGTTAGCTACACGTCCTTGCTAGCTAGCCACCAACCAACTATTGTGTATTGAACACCTTTCCATGCAGAGTGAAGACTGCTTTGTTAGCTTCTCAGGCTAGTTTTTTCTTTTCTTTTTTTTTTTTTTTGCTTCTCAGGCTTGTTAGTGCGCTGCCAACTGGCTAGCTGCTTTTGACTAAATTTTGTGACCAATACATTTTGATTTGTATCTTCTGTGACTTTGACTTTACTGCGCATTTAAGTCCATCTGTTTGAACGGTTACATCTGAAGATGCACTGAGTGAAGAAATAGACCACTACGTTAGCTTCTCGTGTTAGCCGTCTGCCATTTGTTTTATTTTTGTTTGTTACAGTTCTATATTACATGATTGATTTAATTCCACAGTTATTTGACAGTGAGGTGATACAGTGAGACTAAGTGGATTACTCCAAGGAAAATGCTTGATAATGTTGCAGAAAACCTGTTTTACTGTTTGTTCTTGTCCTACATGGAATGAAAATGGAGACTCAAGGAGACGCTCCAGTGAAAGTGCGTGACTCATACGCACTTGTTTATTACTGCCAGAGACTGCTTTCAGGAAGCGGCAGAAACATTAGTCATTTGAACAAGGGTGAACTTCAGTGAGAAGGAGTTTCTACCTACGTCTTCATCCATCCATCCCTCACTTTTATTTTGTAGTCATATGATGGATACTTAGCCTGCGACTTCACGGAAGCAACGGAAACCATGCTTAATATGTCATGGTGACACACTAAGGTCATCTCCTATCTCAAGCTGTCATCACTGAAGGCACTCAGGCCACGCATTCGGATGTTTTCATCCAGGGTTAGGGTTAGGGTTACCAGCACCACCCCCAATTAAAACCACCTCATTTCTTATCAGGACCAGCGGAAAGACAAGTAGCAGCATAAACACCTTTGGGAAGTTGACAGTCCCTAAAGTGTTGTTTTTATTCAATTGGGGCAAATGTTTTGTGCTTCACAAATTATGCAAGGCATTCATTCATACACAGGTGAAATGGGAAGTTGTGAGTCCTTTGTAGTGCTTATTTGTCATTTGGGGCAAGAATTAATGTGACCCGCAAATTCTTCCTAGCATGTATTTACATAGAACGGTATGTGAGTCCTTATAGAGTAGTGCTTTTTCCCATTTGTAGTTTAACATTATTGCACCCACAAATTCTGCCATGCGTCTATTCCTATCATTTGGAAGCCACATACTATTACAATACTGTTTTGTTTAAATTGTTATTAGTATTGTTCTGGGGCAAGCAATACCGTACCCTCTTAAAGTTCAACTATGCATGTACGTACATCAGCCAGGAAGTTGTGAGTCCTTATTGTGTTTTTCTTGATTTAGGGCAATTAGTGTTGTGCCCCACAAATTCCGCCTAGCAAGTATCCATAACGTAACTAAATTGGAAAACCCGTCTGTGGACTTCCTTAGTGCGTAGTTTTCCTTTAAAAACTTCAGGCTGATGACATGGTTTGAACACAAATTTGTTAGACTATTCTTTTCTTTAACACTGGTGTCGTCGGAAAATAAATCAAATGTATACATATCATTTAGTTTATACATACTGTATATGATATGGTACATGCAAACACAAATAAAGCCTAAACAATGATATGGTCATGTTTGGTAGATCTTGTAGACATTTTGTGTAAAAGTAAATACAAAGTAAGACATGTGCTATTTCTACTGGTGCTTTGTCCCACTCTCCCTGACATAGGGTTGCTGGAGTCACCCAAACTGAAAGGAAGTGCTTTGTGCTTTTTGCTAAATGACAACACAAAGACATTTGGGGCAAGCTTCATTGTGCCACACAAATTTGCCAAGCATGTAGTCCTAATCCTGTTCCTCATACTTAGGGCCAAATATTATTGTGCCCACAATACCGCCTTGCGTGTATTCATATAAAATGTGAAATTGTAAATGCTTATGGTTTGTCATTTGGAGTCTTAATAATGATAATTATTCCATCTATGTAGTCATAATATCAGTTGGGGAATTGTTTTTGAAAATGGTTGTTATATGATGACTGGTGTTTTGTCACTGCAGTGTGCCTTTTCGGCTAAGGATTAATAAAACTGGAATAAGAAGTTAACGGGGTGGGCGAGAGAAGTATAGGGAGGGCTGAGGAGGAGGGAGAGGGGTGGAGGAGGGTGAGGGAGCCGAGGAAGAAGTAGCTACTTGGAGGAGAGGAGACGCATCCTCTGCGCAGTGGTGGAAGCAACCTCGCACAGTTTGCGTCGGACTCCTCTTGTACTTTGGGCTCATTTCTCTCTCAGATAATCAGTGCTTATTTTCACGTTTGGTATACGATACGTGGATCGTGATGTGGATTTACAAGCTACTGCTGACTCTCACCGTGCTGTCCTACACAGGTAAGTTTGACCGTGGCTTGCAGGGTTGTTGTTGTTGTTGGGTTTTTTTTTTGCCATGACGCACGACTAAGTGAAATAATTCAATTGTCCTCAAGCTTGACACGAACAATTTCCATGCATTTGACCAGATAGATTTTTTTACTTTTAATCTGAATCATTGCTCGAACCGTATGTCCCATGTAGAGCCACTGCTAAAAGAGCAACGTGAGTGTCAATTCGTTACGCACTTTAATGCGTCTCATTAGGACCCACAAGAAAATAACTTGCGCGTGTGTTTGTGCGTGTGAGCAGGGGAACCCTAAGTGTTACCCATCATGACCGCTTTGAGTCATTGATTTGCATGTGTCATCATCACCATATCCGTGTTAGTGCTCGCGTTTATGTGCGCATATGGTCTCAGCGTTGATGTACGTCTGTGAATGACACGAGCCTCTATATGTTAGTAATTACTTAATTAGGACTGTTGTGAGTCATCGTGGGTTTCCGGGTGTCACTCAGCAGGAAATGACACATTCGAGCTGTCTGTACAGTATTGTCGTTGTAAAAAGTTTCATAAGCAAACAACTCTTTTATGACTTCTTAAAAATGTTTTTTATTGTTGTCGTAATTCATTGTAATTGTACATTGCATTGCCCAAATATTTTTTTTTAACAAACTGTTACCAAATTGTTTATTAAAAAATGTTTTCTTGTATTTATTTATTTTTTTACCAAAACATTCAAATATGACTTAGGCAACTATTGTAGGCTAACGATGCAATTACATTTATGTTCCACTATGCTTATTGTATTGTATGTATACTGTATATATTGCCAAGTTGTTTTGTGCAAAAGTATTATTTTGATCTTGTTCAATTTGTTATCTAGGAAATACACAGTTCTCCCAATGTACCAAAAATTGTCTAACTTTCTTAAATTTTGATGAAGTGAAGATGACAACATTTTCTCTTGGTTATTGTGTAATTCAAGCTTCATTCAAGCTGCAGGTGGCAGTAGTGTTCACTGGGGTTAGGGAGTGAATAAGCATATTCAAAAAAAATAAATAAATACAATGGTGCATTGATATATGAGTTCAAGTCATTCCATAACCATGCGCGTATCTCAAAACACTCGTATTGCAAAAGGCATTTCCTCATAATGAATCGAAATGGAAGTAACACCCCCTTCAAAATAACATCAAATTAGCTTCTTTTTAAACATCTTTTTTCCCATTTTCCATAAAAAAATTGCATTCAATAAAAATACAAATTAAAATCCCCCAAATTCTTCTGGTAAACATTACATATGTATTTTCCGTGGAAAACAGGGTGAAATGGGGAAAACAAACACCCCACATTTTTAATTAATTAATTTATTTATTTATTTATATATTAAGCGCGTGCCAAAACGCGAGTGCCAAAAGTGGGTGTCCACTGTATATGGTCAATTGAATACTTAAAAGACTGTCACATGTTCAGTATTTTCCCATAGAAAGAGGCTGTGGTATAATAATTTATTACACCCCATACAGAAATACTACAAAACACGTAATTTCTTGCTACAGGACCTTTTCTGAACAGGCTGCGTTAATGTCGGGCAAACTCACTACTTTTCTATAACTTTAAATCGACCATTAATCACTTTCAGACACCAAAAATATCCCATCTGTAATGCATAATCTGACTAAATGATCAGATTAATCATATTGTATTATATTAAAGTTGTGACCAGTTGGTGCATATCTAAGTATAAATCCAGTATGTACTCTACACTGTAACATGCTATTTACAGTTGGATCTGTCATCCCTGTCCGCTTGTGATTCTACTGCCTCGCCGTGATGCATTCATTCTCCATTTTGAACACCAGCTGACCAAACATGGTTGTAAATCATATTAGGAACAGCACACAATATGATTAATAACAATGAATACAACCAAAAGTGAGCGTTATTAATTAATATTTAATATATTGAAGTTGTATCTTATAGGATTGTACTTAATGCTATGTCCAATGCATACTGTATGTGATGTCTTTGTATCAGAGGCCAGAAGAAATGCACTGCAGGACTACCAGAAGACTGATGGCGTGCGTCTGGTTGTCACATCCCCTAGCCCCTCCCACCTGACCAAAAGTAGGAAGGTCAACATAGTCAAGTGTGCTCGAACCTGCAGCCGCAACAAAAAACTCCCTTTCACCTGCAGGTAATGTCTGCAATGCAACGTCATTCAATGCACCAAAAGCACTGACGTTATGGAGTAGATCCTAAAATAGACACTTGATACCAAAATGTCAGACTCGTCTTATGCGCATGGGTTCGTAAGACTTTTTTTATGCATGAACTAATGATAGACATGCCAACCAAATTTCTATGTTGCTAAGTGAAACTGGCTTTTGAGGCAGAATTTTCTTCCAATGCTCCACCCACATGCAATGAAAACAATAAAAATTATTTGTAGCAATGTACAAAAAAATCTACTTGAAGGACCACTTAAAGCCCAAATGGCCCTAAAATGGTTGCTTCAAAACAAAATAATTGACTGCACAGGTTGTTGAGACTTTTTTGTGGGTCTATTCTTAAGAGACATGTCTACCAAATGTCATAGTGAAAAGTGAAACTGGCTTTTGTGGCAAAATTTCCCATAAATAAAAAAAAAAAATCGGAGTTTTGTTTTTTAAGGAACGTCACCAAACGTTTTTGCAACACGCAATAACAAAAACTGAAATTGGTCCCAGTTTAGTGTCACCCCCTGTGTCGAGAATACATAGTTTGAATTTGGTAGCAATTCGAAAACACATCTCTGAGTATTTCTTCCAAAATTATCCATAATGGCCAAAATGACCCAAAAATGGCCGCTTGACACCAAAGTGGCAGACCTCTTGTGTCTTTTCGGATGTAGCGTTTTGAGACTTTTTTTCTGCATTTTCTCATGATCATTATCCACACCAAAAGTCATGTTGCAAAGTGAAACTAGCTTTGGGGGGCCGCATTTAGAAAAAAGTCTGAGGGATTCATGTATTTGCAACCCTACCAAAAATTAATTTTCACACGCCTGCAAGGCAGGCCAAAAATAATTTGAATTATGCTTGATAATGACAATGGAACAAAACAATTTCAAAAAGCCCTTGTTTCTTGTTCGCATTCTTCTCAAGTATTCACTCAGGTGTCTTTAGAGTTAAACGGGCATCTAACAATGGTGGTAATGGAGTGGAATGTTTCTTGTATCCTTCACTTTTCCTCCTTTTTTTTCTCCTCTCACTGCTTAATTGTTTTTGTGTCCAGAGCGTTCCTCTACGATCACCAAAACAGGAAATGCCAGTGGCTGTCTTTTGACCGCAACTCGCCCGTCGCCCAGACGCAACACGACTTAAACGTCCAACTTTATCAAAAGAAAGGTGACTATCCTGCACAATGTGTCGACATCAGTCGCTATTGTTGGTTGAAATCAGCTAAAAAAAAAACAGCCCAGAGTTATTTTTAGCCTTGTTAAGATGTCTTCCCTTGAGAGGTAAACAAGGGAAGGGCAAGGACCGATGTCGTTGTTTATTGTGTCGCGGCACATTATGCTTCATTTTGTGTCATTACGGGACCTTTTGTGTAAACTGTGGAAACTCCTCCCGCCCTACAAACAACTGTGAATTCCCAACACGTGGAAAGTCTTCATGCAAACACATACTTGTCTCATTACAGCAACAGCGTAAATATTCCCATTCTCTTTTTCAGACTACGTTCGTGAGTGCATCATGGGTACCGGTGAGAGCTATAGGGGTCGAAGGTCGGTGACAGTCAGTGGGATCCTGTGCCAGGCCTGGGCCTCCCCTATTCCTCATGAACATAAGTAAGAACCATATACTGTATATGTATATAGTTGTGTTTGTTTTGGCCTGTTAGTGATGCAATTAGCCAGTAGCTGTAGGCTACGATGCATGCTTGTGTACACGATATGAGAGCGTAAGAGCTCCTGGGGTGCAATCCTTCATCAAAAGTGCACACACCAGTTCTTGATACAGGCTTTCTGTTTACCCAAATATGTGTGTGTGTGTGTGCGGGGGTGTGTGTGTGTGTGTGAGCAGGATTTTTTCTAAGAGCCTAGAGTGAAGCTGGAGGTGCAGTACCTCCCCGCCGAGTTACATTCCCAGATAAAGCACATTTTCTAATCGGATGCCCTGTAAAAATAAAACAAGCCAATTAAAGAAGCTTGTACTCATGCAAGGAGTAAAACATTTTTTTTTTCTCCACTGTGTAATGGTGAATGTCTTTAAAACACTGGTGAGTCATCAGGAGGGATTCTATGCCTGCACTTAGTGTGAAAGTCGAGTTGCAGTGTAGGTGGTTTGGCTGGGGGGCAAATACCTAAAATGACAAAACCAGGTTCAAACGGTCATCAATGAGACAGTTGCAGTTTCATCCAGCAAGCGACCGCTGGAAAAAAATATTTAACAATTGTCATTGGTAGAATACAGAAAATAATAAAAACTTTGGCCGCAGCTGGTCCAAAATCAGTAGCGTTCTTGCACTGACTGTGTGCAATGCTCCCTGAAACTTTGACGAGGAAATTTTGAAAGCTGCCACAGGTACACAAAACTTTCACGTTGATATTTCCACCTCAAAAGGATTTTAATATTGAGTAATGATTCCCCCCAAAATTGAAGCAAATGGCTTGGAAATTGTCACCGTAAAAGAGCAAGACAACACTTATGTACCTTTGTCATTGACATCAGCTAAAAATGGGAGGGCGCTGGACAAAACAAATGAAAAACAGGAACTATGGCTTTCTCCAAGTGTGCCTTCTTCTGTCATGAGACCACGTATTCAGGGGTGGAGCTACATGTAGCCCAGGGGTGGCCATGCCCACCCCTTGACACTCTCTGGTCACCCCCACACTTAGGTGGATATTTTGACATCTGTGATTTTTCTGCCATTTTCACATTTATAAGAATTTAAGAGATTTTTGTGTCATTGTGCTTCTTAGATATGATTTGAATGAATGAGACATTGATCTAAGTATGTGAAATGGCATCAGCCGTCAGTAGCAACTGATCAGTCCGATTGTTTGTTATAGGTAGACTATGAGATAGTGCACTAAAGAAAAATGGTATAGTAAATTAAGCTTAGCAAAGCTTTTTACTAAATTGGTCCTGCTTGATTATGAGTGTGGCAGACATTGTTCTGAGTCGGGTCGCGGGGCGTGCTGGAGCCTATTCCAACTGTCTTTGGGCAGTAGGGTGGTTGCCAGCCAATCGCAGGGCACACAGAGACAAACATCCGCACTCACAATCACACCTAGGGGCAATTTAGAGAGTCCAATCAACCTACCATGCATGTTTTTGGAATGTGGGAGGAAACCGGAGAACCCCGAGAAAACCCACGCAGGCACGGGCAGAACATGCAAACTCCACACAGGGAGGACGGAGCCGGGATCAAACCCACGACCTCTGAACTGTGAGGCGGACGTGCTAACCAGTCGACCACCGTGCCGCCGTATGATAAACAATGATTCAAAACATACTACTCTATTTCTCTAAGCCAATCAACAAAGACATTTTACTGACCTATCCAGGTGGCATGTGGACAAGTTTCTGCAAAGGGTTAACTAAACCATCAGTTCAGAGATGGTCTTTACGTCATTACTTGGAAAAACACAGTTTGGCTCACCGCGTGGCTCTCTGGAGGCCCAGGCCATGTGCAGTCCCGATGGAGAATATATGAGTCACCGTCATCATTGGCGATTGTTTACATTTCTTCCCGCTACAGCCTCATGGAACGCTATATTGTTTCGTTTGTATTCTTTTCAGTGGTGGGAAGTAACCAAGTGCAAATAGTGTACTTTGGCACTGTTCTGAAGTAAATCTTTTTTTTAAGGTGTCTGTGCTTTCCTTAGTATTTATTTTTCTGACAACGTTTTACTTCTACTCACTACATTTGAAAACTTTCAATAACAAGATAGTCCATCCATGGCAGCATAAAGAATGATTTGGCCTTAACGTGTTTTGCTATGTGCCAGCCTAAAAGCCAGCAGCTTCTTGCATTTGAAAATATATCTAATCTGAAGAAACACCCACAATTACCGGTAGGTGTAATTTTCAGTTGTTACTGGCTAATTTAGTCAATTCACAACATTCACAAAACTGCGGAAATACATTATTTTGATGACTTGAAAGCATCATGCCAAGTTATCAAAACAGGTACATGTTTTTTGGCATTTGCAAATTAGCATATCGTCATATTTATGTCATATTTCTTTGGGGACCTATTCTCCGTTATTTGCTGGAAATCTTTTCTATTTGCTGATTTTGCCTGACGGCGCATCAATTTCTCTCACATTGAGAGGACACTGACTGCTCGGGACGACGGCCACTGTGGCCTTAAGTGTATTCGTTTTTTGTTTTTTTTGTTTGTTTCTCTTTTCCTAAAAACTTCTCTCCACACGCTACCGGCAAACAGCTTGCAGATGGTCTATGCACATGTGGTGCGTGTTTGCGTAACTGCTGCTCTGCTCCCGACAGATTCATGTCCAAGCGCTTCAGCAAGAAGGACCTCAGGGAGAACTACTGTCGAAACCCGGATAACTCCACCGTCGGACCGTGGTGCTTCACCACCGATCCGCGCCACAGACACCAGGAGTGTGCAATACCGCAGTGCTCTCAGGGTAGGCCACATGCGCAAACACGTGTCTTTGAGTGGATTTCGGGGTACCTGTGAGTTCCAGCACAATTCAAGACGGCATTTAAGTTTGATAACCCTAATTTGAAAGCTTAATCGTTTAGGTTTGATAACCCTAATTTGAAACCTCAATCGTGGCTGGAAATTCTCATTTTAAACTCTAACCCTGGTTTAATGTGGCAAGCAACGGTTAAAGTGGTCATTTGACCCCGTAGCCTTATATTATTTGAAATGCTACCCCTTGTTCGAAAACTAAACTTGAAACCCTCATTTGAAGCACTTACCCTTCTTTAATACCCAAAGCAAGGCTTGAATCCCTAATTTGAAACCATAACCCTGGCTTGTAAACCTACTTTGCTCTAACCATATCTTTAAATTATATTTTAAAATGCTTATGATAATCTGTAATCTTAATTTGGAACCGTAATTTGAAACCGTAATTTGGTTTACAACAGTCAAAGTGGAAGTCAACCCCATATTTTTCTTTACAAGAATGTGTTCTATGCAGGCCCATTTGTCAAAACATGGCATTCTGATTAATATTGCGTTTGTGGAGTATGAGTTAAGTAGTAAAATCCACCCGTTATTGTCCATCTCAGGCGGCGGCCCTTTTGTCACTTGCTGAAAATTACATCACAGTCACCCAGGGCTCAGATAACGACCAATTATGGCTCAGCTTCAGAAAACAGTTGAGCCCTGATTGGTCGTTACCTGAGCCCTGAGCAGTTGTGATGTCATTTTCAGTCGGCAGAAGTGACAAAATGGCCGCCCCCTGTGATGGCTAAAAACAGTGGATTTTGCTGCTTAAATCATAGTGCACAAATGCAATATTAATCAGAATACCATGTTTAGACGAGTGACTTTACAGCGAAGATGTTATTGCAAATATTTTTGGGGGGCTGACTTCCGCTTCAAAAACAGTTTTTCAAATCTCAACCATGACTTGAAACCCTTACTTGAAACCATAACCCTGTCTTAAATCTCAAGTTTTGAAACCGTAAACCTTGTTTAGAACCCTTAGCCTGGCTTGAAGCCCTCATTTGAAACCCTAACAGTGGTTTGAAACCCTACTTTGAGGGTAACCATAACTACCATGTGACCGGCGATGAAAACAAGCTTCACACCCCTGTTTAATGGGAAACATGCCTCAAAGTACACACAATTTGCTTGCGAAAGTAACGCACGCACGCAGCTCTGTGTGTAAAAACACGCTCTGCTGCTGACATCTGCCTCTAATCTTCACGCGCAGTGTTGTTGACAGTAGACAGCATGTAGTTCGCCGTGTAACAAATGGGAGCTTTGCCTACATGAAAGGCATCAGCACCTTCATGTCTCTCTCACTTAATAAATGCTTGCAGGTGTGTGTGTGTGTGTGTGTGTGTAAATATAATCAAATCTATGCCATAGGAACAAGAGGTGTTTTATTACAAAATAGTGTGTAACCTAGAATATACTGTGGTGATTTAACATGTATGCAATTAAATGTTATTTAGTTGTCCTGGAGACCATGAATTGAAAAACTTTGTTGCTAAATGGCCACATTTGAATTCAAGCCAGAAGGATTGGTCAGATGACGTAAATGAGGTTAAAAAGGATGTAAAGTGCGCTTATAAAATAGTTCATTTTAATGATAAAACAATCCATTCTCGTTTTATTTTTTTTCTATTAGCTCTTTTGCAATGTTTATTTTATGTATGTGTCATGGTTGCATAGTGGAGTGCATACATTGCAATGGGGAGGACTACAGAGGGCCCATGGACCACACAGAGAGTGGAAAGGAATGCCAACGCTGGGACCTGGAGGAGCCACACAAGCACCTGTACCACCCTGACAGGTAACACACGCAAACATGATCACACAGTGATGATTAAATTAGCCAGTCAACATCTACCGCTCCTACCTCAGTTGGGTGGAAGTCTCAGATTCTCTGAAAGCCTCCAACAACGCCAGGGAAAGTTTTTTCACTATGGAGGGGTCTGAAAAGTCACTAAAAACTGAACCACAGCAGAAATGGTTATCTATATATATTGAGGATGTGACTGCTGACAAAAGCAGCAGGATGAATTCGGAAGTGTTTTGGCCAACCAGGCAAATGCTTAAGAACTCACTGGATGGCGCCTCTCAGTGCAGATGGACAATGACCCGAAGCATAATGCAAAAGCAACCAAAGAGTTTCTGAAGGAAAAGAAGTGGGAAATTATGCAACGGACAAGTCAATCACCTGACCTGAATTCGACCGAGCGTCCTCAGAGATGAAGTTTAGCATCTGGCGATGTTGGTGATACATTCTAGATTTCAGGCTGTAATGGAATGCGAATAAATTTGCACTAAAGTATTAAAAATATGAAAGTTTGCTTTATCCTGCTAATTTTTCGCATTCCTTTTGGTCCCTTTAAATCTGGGAGGCGTATACACAAACTGTTGTAATTCCTACACCGTTCGCTTGATTTAGACGCAAATTCCCTCTAATTAAAGCTGAAGAGCTGCAGTTAAGCACCTCTAGTTAATTTTATTCCAAATCCATTGTGGTGGTGTTTACGGTCTAAAAGATGAGCAAAGGGTTAAGGTGTCAATGTCCCATTATTTATGGACCTGACTCTACATGGGTTAATCATCTTTAACTCTGACTACCGCTGTGGTCGAGTCTCTGAAAATATAGTGCCAGAGAAAGATTTTTGCTAGAGTGGTCTTAATAGTCACTAAATGCATGGTTAAATGAGTCAGTGTGATTGGCTTGCTTCTGGGAGGTTGTTTCAGAGTCTCCAACAAAAGTCTCCTTCAACACAAAAAAAAAGTCAAGAGGGGTCTGAGTAGCCACTAAATAAAGAGTTAAATTAGCCTGCGTGATTCTCTTGCAGTCTGGATGCAGAGGGGTGAATGTATTCTGTTCTGACTGCAGAAGGAAATCTCTCTGTCTCCAACAACCCCAAAGGACACGTTTTTTTTTTTTTGCAGGAGAGCTCTGAGTGATCAACACTTTAATGCACAAAAGTAGCTAACCGCGAAAAAGCGTGTGTAAAACATGTAATTCTTGAGGTAAAAGACCTTTTATCAAGACACCTGGGAACTGTTTGAGTTTGTGAATATAAATGCCTGATACATCTACTTTAAGGTCATGTGCTTGTGCTGCAAGTGATTTAGAAGTCAGACAGTGTACTTACATCTCCCTGTTGAGACACACTTTGTATTTCTAGCAGTGATTTGCTGGGAAAATGTTTCAATCTGACTAATTGCTCTAAATGCCTGGTAAACCCAGTACAGATTCCTAAGCTTAAACTTTTTCAGAAGGGAGTACTTACATTTTACTCCATGATTTTTGTGTCATGTTGTGTGTGGGAGGCAGGAACAACTAAATCCAGACAAGTGAGTAACATCCAGGCAGGAACCTTAATCATGTTTTTTTTGTTTAAGACTAACAAACCGTGAAAGCGCAGACAAGACAGCGAAACTAATGAAATCACAGTGTTTGTGTAAACCAGGTCGTACATTCAGTACACTGATGAAGTTAGCAGCAGGTCAATTAATCTGTTTGATTAATTGACTGATTAAGAAGGGGCCTGTAAGTGATCCCACTGCCTGTTTCTTAGGAACACTTTCACACAGCCAAGACATTTGATATTAGTGTTTTTGCTCACTCGTACTTTTTCAATCATTCTTTGACACAGTGTTTTCTTTCAAGTCCAATGATGTCATGCTGTTACTGATGCATGTTTCGCATTAGGAATCCCGACAAAGGCCTTGATGATAACTACTGCAGGAATCCAGACGGACGCCACAGGCCCTGGTGCTTCACCACGGACCCAAACACGAACTGGGAGTACTGCGCCATCAAAGTTTGTGGTAATGCAACGTTTAGATGTATTTTATTGAATGTATTAGAGTAGTAATTAAAGCGCGGTGCACCACTATTAGTATGTGTACTATTTGTAGTGGTACTTTAAAGAATCACTAAATTAAATGTTTAACGTATTCACTGTCAGACATTTCAGACCCTCTTTAACCCTAAATTAAAAAAAAAAAAAAAATATATATATATATATATATATATATATATATATATATATATAAATAAATTCCTGGGATTGAATGGCTGGACTGTGAAAAGACAAATAAATACGTAAATGGCAGTGAAGAGTTAAATTGTGCATAATGCTACCGTGGCCTTTTTTTCCACAATACATTTTGCTTTTAATCTGTGTGTCTTTAAACATTAATCTTTTAAATTTAACTTTGATTTGCAATTCATTTTAAATTAATCATTATTTAAGGAGAGTTATTAAAGTTGAAACCGGACATAATGTTACAGTGATTTACAATAGTATTAGTATCTAATTATTTCCAAAGGTTTTAATAGTTCAGTGGTGTCCTAGACAGAGCTTTTTTGCTTATGCTTTTATCTAATGCATTGAAAAATGTATTATGAAAAATAAACTATGTAAGATCAGGCATTTTACACGTATGCACGTATTTTGTCCATATTTCAAATAGCATTTTTGTCATACATCTGGTTAGGAAGTGTATGAGAGTACAGTATGAGGCCTCACAGGAGCACTGATGAAAAATTGTTGCTCCCTGCAGCATTTATGTTGCCCATCCCTGATATAAATCATATATATTTAACATCATCCTGACATATACCATTGGTTCTCACACTTTTATACCAAGAACCACCTAAAAAAATACTTGAGAGGCTTTCCAAGTACCACCATAATGATGAACTTTAAAATACCGTAGTTCTCATGAAAAACACAAAACAGAGGCTTTATTCCTAAAAAGTATATTTGATATTGTTCATTATTAAGCCATTATAACATTGTGCCACTGTTTCAAATTTAATGCTGTGCTTGGATAGAAATATAAATGATTATTTAATTAAAATCTATTGCACAAAATTTTAATGAAAAAAAAAAAGAATTAATGTTTGAAAACAAACTGTTCTAAAATAGGAAATTCAAATGTGTTGTACACTAAAGTTAAATACAACTGAACTGCACTGAACAAATGTATTGTATTTGATTAACATAATAGGCACATTCAAGAAGGGATTTGTTTGTAGTATCTGTGAAAAAGTGAAGAAAATTTGCCAAAATGACAACAAATGCATTCAGCAAAAAAGGCGAAGTAGACACATGATTGCCTCCAAAACATGATGTGGCTGTTATGAGGCTGACATGCGCTGTAATGTGCTTGAAAATGACCCTTAAATCGAACGGCGATGAGCCCTCTGTGATCTGAGGCTGCTGCAGAGTCATCAGCCTGCTTGGCAACATGTGTACGAGGATGGCACTCTTCCATGTGGACCCACTCGTGATTCAGTGTCCCTAGGCTCCCCCCTTCCTACCCCCTCATGTTTTCCCCCCTTATAAAAAAGAAATAAAAAAACAAAAAAAAATCATCTCCTGCCTCCTCGCGGTCCCTGATATGGAGGTTTGTTGGAAACGGAGCGAGTTTACGACTCAGTGAGTCTTAATGAAAACAAGACAGTGAGAGCGAGGGAGCACAGTGTTCTTTTCTCTGTCAACATTTGAATTTTTTTTTTTTTTTTTACATGCTTTGAGTTCATTCTTAAAAGGCCCAAAAATACCACTAATTCTTCACCGAGGATAAAGAACATTTGCCTTTGAGAAATGTTATATTATCTGTCTACATGTGTTGCTCTGCAGTTTGTTTCCGTTCCAAACTTTGCTGCGTTCAGGGAGGGCAGAATATATGGAAGTATGTCACATTTTCGCCACACTTCATGAAGTTGATCGATAAATTCATGGACAGTTAACACGATTTTGGTGAGCTTAATAGACGAGATTGTAAATCTCTGGATAGGGAAAATCCACAGATAAACCGCATCTTTGTTTAAGCTGCAGGAGTTAAAGATTGGGAAATGGGTTCCAATTTTATGGTATATTGTAAACACACATATGTTTTTAACTATTTTATGTTGTTATAGCAGCGCTTATGATGCAACATTCGGTGACTGCGATATTTAGAAGCAGCTGTAGTTGCTCTTTGCTAAACGAGTCTCTGGGACTTTATGATGTCGGTGCAGGTGCAGAATAGCAGCAAACAAAATGGCAGGCATATTATCTGGGGGGAGCGGGGGGGGGGGCTGCTGGTTGGTCCCATTTCGATGTATAATTTGAGTCATTTCATAATTTGTCTGCACACTTTGCCGCACTGGGAACGTTCTCATCTCTTTAATTCTCACGCTCTCCTTTATCTTATCTCTCATCTCGTCTGTAGTCAGATAAGCTTTTTTCGTGACGCCTATCATTGCTTCTCTGTGCAAACTGCAGTACAATTAGTCAGACAAATTGCTTTTTTATGATCTATTTCTCTTTGGTGTCCTATATAGCAACATAGATTTTTAATATATTTAATTTGTCACTTATTGGACTGTTTATTATTATTATTATTATTATTATTATTATTATTATTATTATTGTAGGTGGCACATGGTTTATCACCTATAGAAAACTATCTCTCTTTTAAACTATTTGAATCATCATTGAAAGAAAGTGTAATTACATTTAAAATAATGAAAAAACATTTTTTTATTTATTGTATGTATAATTAGACAAATAGTTGGGCTGATGATTGAATACCTGTGTAACTGAAATAAACTTGTGATGAAAAAAAGATGTATGTATCACATATTCTGATGACTAAAAATATGGTTAATATTTATAAAATGAAATTGTTAAAATTATTTTAAAATGTTCTATTTATGCAATATTAAATCTGATCATTTTAATTATTTTTTGTAAAAGAGAAACATAATCCATTGATAAAGAAAGAAATAATTTAAATATCTGTAAATAAGTATAGCTAAAGAAAAGTATTGAAGTAATTAATTGAATGTGTATTCTGATTCTTGAAGACTGGTCCAATTTCAAATGAATAATAATAAAAATAAAGAATGAAAAATGTATGCATATATAAGACATTATAATACAAATAAAAATAAAATAAAAGTTTCAACTCCATAAAAGAATATTTTCCATCTACCGTTCCCCCCCTTTCTTCATGCTTTGTTTTGCCTCAGAATCACCTCCCAAAAGAACCACGGTGGAAACCAGCGAGTGCTACCAGGACAAAGGAGAAGCTTATAGGGGGACGGTGGACATGACACCCACTGGGCTCACCTGCCAACGCTGGGACTCACAGTATCCCCACAACCACTCCTTCATCCCGCAGGCGTACCCTTGCAAGTGAGTCATCCGTCCGTCTGTCTGAAGCCTCGCTGAATATAAGATAAGATAACTTAATGCAGTGTTTTTAACGCAATGGGCCTACGAATGGCCTGAGCGATGTACCGGAATGTTTCAGCCCATGAAATGGATGGTTGAACGGCTGGTCACCACTGCCTTGAAACCGTAATACAGATACCATTACTTCGCTCATTACCTAGTTACAGTTACAGTCTCTGAGTTACAGTTATAATTAATTAGCTCAAGTAACTTGGTTATAGTTACGGTTACATAATAATCAGTTATAGTTACATTCATTTGTTACAAACTGGAGACTTGGCCGTGTTTAGAATTCATGAATTACATTGAAACGCAAGGTAAATTTGAATCAGCACACACCTGCCACCATTTGAAGTGCCTCTGATTAACCCCAAATAAATTTCAGCTGTTCAAGTCAGCTTTTCCTGACATTTTTTTTCGGTATATTTCATCACAAACCATGGTCCACGGAGAGCTTCCACGGCATCAGAGGGATCTCATTGTTGAAAAAAATCATTCAGGAGAAGGGTACAAAAGATTTTCCATACACCATAGAACACAGTGAAGACTGTCAAGAGGCCGGTGGCAACATCTAAGCCGCTGCAGGTATTTCTGGCAAGTACTGGCTGTTTAGCAGATGGGACAACAATCTCCCAACTTCTTTATATGTAGGCTGTAGGTTAAGGTGAAAACATTCTGAAATGATTATTATTTTTTTTTTTTTTTGGTACACCTTATCTTTTTTGTACCTCAAAAACTTGGAACTTGAACAGGGGTGTGCAGAATTTTTATATCCACTGTACATTTCTTGTTGCTTTCCAGAGATTTGAAAGAAAACTACTGCCGGAATCCAGATGGCAAAGAATTCCCATGGTGCTTTACGACGGACCCGAGAGTCCACACCATGTTGTGCACCAACATCCCTCAGTGCGGCTCCCTAAACAAGCCTGGTGAGAGACTGGCTTTGCACTCCAAAATAGCAGCAGCTGGATTCCTTTTCTCACACTAAGAGTTGTACTTTACCCCAACTCACAGTGCAAACCACACACACTCGATTATAGATGTATTTTCACCCCGTCCCTGCGGAGAGCTATAGGAGTGTGGGAAGTCCTTGCGACCACGCCTCACACAAACAAAGCCTGATGGTGTGGATGGATTAGAACTGTCTGGTATGATTTTTGTGGATGTAAAGTACATGTGGGTCTATACAGCCAGAACATACTCATAATCCCATGAGGTCTGAATTACTATAGATATTCCAATTTTGTTGTGTGCGGTGAAGATGAAGGATACTTTTGAGGTAGTTTGCTGGAGGATCTGGATTCCAGAGTAATCAAGATTTGGATCAATGGAGTATTGTTAGAAGTAAGAGTCAAAATATTAAGAGCGCCTCTCAGTATTAATGTCACAGTCTAATGGTCCGTCTTGTGTTCCTGTGTCAGTGTTACCCACCCGTCATATTATCATGCAAATATAACAGCACAGAAAAGAAAAATAAATAAGCCTAGCAGGTTAAGTTTTATCTTTCCTTTTTCTTTTCCTGGATTTTGTAATGGGTCATCATAACAAGATTGTTCACAAAACCCGCCATGTGCAGTAAATAAAATAAGACCATCCAGCAACATAGAGCGCTTTAATGCTACTGATTTCAGTTTTATCGTTTTGAACAGGAACGAGTAAAGTGAATTCTCATTTTCATACCCGTGTTTGAGGCTCACTGAGCTTCATCCACTTTCTTTTGTCGTTCATTTCAGACTGCTACGAAGGCTTCGGAGAGAAATACCGAGGGGAGCAGTCGAGGACAAGATCCAACCTGCCTTGCTCTCCCTGGGAGGAGCACAGCAACAGGTTAGCCTACTGCATCCATCCATTTTATATAGACCCTTTCACATTTTTCCTGGTAGCAAGAGACAGAGCAATCTTTGATTGCAACCTTCCATGTCATATGACCAAGGAAGAGTGATTGGGAAAACAGGGGAAATTGCTTGAATGATGATTTGAGCCTTCTTCTCTACCAACAGTTTGAATGTGTGAAGTGCCAGTCGAAAAGAAAATGTTATGCGAGATAAATTGCTTTGAAGTAAGACATAACACAAGCAATAATTTACATTTGAACAGCTAAGTTGATGCAAAAGTAGATGTGGTAGAAATTCTGACATAGTTGACATGATCAATCATGGATTGGCTAATTAAATTACTTTTCCGTTCCTCGGATAAATGGCACAGATGTGCTCTTTTGATGCTGAAATGGAAAGCAAGCTGTAGAAGTGATGTTAGCTAGCAGGCTAGCCATGATGAATTGCAAAATTACTTAAAGACAAACCCGACCAAACGTTTTATACATACCTGTGAGAAATTGTCTTTCATAAGTCTAATGATGGAGGCTTGGTTCCAAGTCTATCCGTTGAGAAGTTGCTGCTTCCACTTCTCTGTAAACTTACGACATCCACTCTTTTTGACCTCCTTTCCCACAGGTTGCACTGGATTAATTTAGATTATTTATTTATTTATTTATTATTGTTATTATTTTTAATGAAATATGTAAGAATTTTGGAGTATACCTGGCAGCGCAACCCCAAACACAGCATGTTTTTGCCGTCGTTTTTTAGCAGTCGTCAATCCCTTTCTGAGACCTTGAAGTACCCTGCCGTTGATTGTTTACAAACAAAATGAAAAGGTCTATAGCTCTTGCATGATTGTCTTACATGGACATATACAGCAAGTCTAGCAGCTAACAGTGATCATCAAAAAAGGCAGCGACCCAGGAAAAAAAGGCACAAAAATCCTGGCTTTAACAGACTGTCTAAAATTAGTTGGCCCTCATTCTTATTTCTTCATTGTGTGCAATTGTAAGAGTCCAACTTTTGTGGTAACAGTTTGGCAGGGTCTCTGCGGAACCTTACCAAGTCTTAAATTTGATTTTCCAAAAATGAAGGCTTTAATTACGATGAAAAATGATACTTGTTAAACATTAAATCCACCATTCAACGGTCTTAAAATTGCCATAGATGCTATAAACAACAATGCTATATTTTCTTGGAAAGACTTTAAAGAATTTGATGAATTTGTAGTTAATCTGAATGTAGAAAAAAATATTCCATTTTCACATCGTTGAGCTGGGCCTTTTCCCAGCTGACTTTGAGGTAAGATCTACACTATGGTACAGTTCCCAGTCAATCACAGGGCACATATTGACAAACAGCCATTGAGACTCTTATTCACACATATGGACAATTTAGAGTATTCAAGTGTAACATGCACGTTTTTTGAATGTGGGAGTAGGCCTACCTTGAAAAACGCAGTTCAAACGATGCACCTCTCGACCTTGAAAAAATGTTTAAAGAAATCTAGGGCACGGAACTTCTATTCCAGCATGTCCCAATGCATGAAACAAGGTCAATGCTCGGAGGAGTTGGGTGTGGAAGAACGTATTTTGGATGAAATACAACTATACATACTCCAACATCTTGTAGAAATCTTAGTAGT
The DNA here is from genome assembly GCF_054856515.1 of Filicampus tigris. NCBI lineage: Eukaryota > Metazoa > Chordata > Actinopteri > Syngnathiformes > Syngnathidae > Filicampus > Filicampus tigris. Next base: position 22,485,598 of record NC_141220.1, on the reverse strand, counting down.
GTACACGACAGTCTGTCAGTCATCTTTCCTTCATTATTTCAGTGTCCCAGTCTGTCAGCTGCGGCGACAGTCAATCAGTGTAGAGAACATCACATTCATGCATGCAAAAAAAACCACAGTGTGGTGATTGATGATATAAAAACAATATGGGACAATGTCATTGCAGTCTGTGGGACTAAAAAGTATACAACACTGTTTTGTTTTGTTTGTTTTTTTTAAACTCGTGGCTGCTTGTGCTGCGCCTGTGTACGATGTAGTAATTACGTTCTCGACACCGATTGACTTTTCGGCGCTGCCGATGGATGTACTCTATGTACCCATACTGACAATCATTGCTTTGAAGTGTCGGGGTGGCACACCCGAAAAACTGCTCTGGGAAAAGCCGACACCAATAGTGTCAATATACTGAAATGACCCAGATGAACAGAAATGCAGAGTTGAAGGTAGTTTTGTCATTGGTGATATGGCAGCTCAGTTTTGTGACTAATTCCAAGGCAGCACTCTGGTCAATCCAGAAGCCGCAAAATTGCATTGCTGAATAGACGATAGTCTGCAATGTTTTGTTTCTGGCATTTAAAAAAACATTGTCCCTAGCAGAGCAGGTTGATTTTCGATTTTACCACTCGTAATCTGTTTGAATCTACTCCTTCTAGAAGATAAAAAATGAATTGAATTTGCCAATTTGGCAGATGCAACCTTCGGTGTGCCCGGTTAATAGATCATCTTACACATCAGTTTACCTGAGCAATTAAGTTTGCACCCGTTTTTACCTCTTGTAAATCAGACCCTGTATCCATTTTTAACACCTATAGTGTAATCAGCCAGATGTCCCAATATGTGAGTCCATATTTAAGAGCAGAGTGTTTGTGTAGCTCTACACCGCCTACATTTAGTCGATATTCATTTTACAATTTTACAACAGTTCTTCAGAACTCCTCAAAACCTGTGAAAGTGCTTCGCCTCAAGATGACCTAAGTCGGCAAGAATGACTCCTGATGAGGGCAGTCCACCTCACTCCCCACCTATGACCCTGCGCCCCTCCTCTGCCGCAGCGCTTCAAAGCCATTCCGACGCACCCCCTGGCTCCCGCCCAGAGGGGTTCAGAGATCAAGGTTTAGGGAGTCATTGGCTGTTAAGCTCATGGTTTAAGATTCAACAAACACGAGCAGTCATTTGTTGAATATGCCGTAGTGTTCCTGTATGGACGAGCGTGGAGGAATTTTAGCGTGAGGCAGAACCATGTGTCAAAGAGTGTAGGTGGCTGTTTATGTGAGTAATTCCTCTGCGCATCACCTCCTTATCTTGTCCCGCAGGACAGAGAGCCTACACAGCTGTATACTTCCACTAGCCAGATCCTATCGGCATGCATTTGTTCAGCTTTTACTAGAAACTCAATCGCCAGGAAGTCTGTCTTATATTCTCTTCTTAGAGCCTAAGCAAAAGGGTGCAAGGGTGTTCTTGGGATTGTTTTGTTTCTTTGTCTTTATTATTCTCTTTTCTAGGATTTTCCATTCTTGAACACTCATCAAATTTTACAAGCATATTTGAGAATTCAGCCATTGAAGACAATTTCCCTTAGCAACATGACCATTGGTAAACCTGTCTAGCATGAGTAGACTCACAGAAAAAGTCTAACAGACCAATGTCTGAAAACACAAGGAAAGTCTGCTATTTTGATCATTTCAAGGTCTTTGGTCAAGGTCCATTTGCAGTGGTCCTTCAAAAACTAAACTTGTCCCAGAGATTTCGTCTGACTGCTACCAAATTGGAATTACATATACTTGACAGTTGGAAAAAGATAAATTGCAAAAGGTTTGAGTTTTTTGTCATTGTGTCATAGTGGGTGTACATGAGTGGAACATGGGGTCAAAGTTTGATGACTCGCCATAAAACGCGCAAATTCTAATAACGCCACAAGGTCGGAACCAAACAAAACATTTTACTTAGCAACATGAAATTTGGTAGGCACATCTATCATGAGTAGACGCACAAAAATGTCTCAAAAACACATGCCCAAAAACCCAAAGGAAAGGAAAGGAAATGAAACGCAAAGTTTGAAGCAGCTATTTTGTGGTAATTTGGGCTATTTCCAGGGTCCTTCAAAGACTTTGACTGCTCATAAATTTGATTAACTCTTTTTTTTAAGCTTTTGAGCTCATTATTAATTTGTTATTGGGTCCTTTCGTATTTTATAGTGGCGAGAGGGGAGTGACAGTTACAGGCCTTGAGAGAAACTACTGCAGAAACCCTGATAAGGACAAGCATGGACTGTGGTGTTACACCAACAATTCTGCCATTCGTTGGGACTACTGCAACGTGAAACCATGTAAGTGTGCGAATGGGAGCAATGGGATCCATTAACAAATATGGGGTATGTGTTGTGTAAAGGCTAGCTTACTAGCATAAATTTTAAATTAGCTTAGCCTACCAATGAGCGGTTCTTTTGGTGACTGTTGCTGTTTGTCTTAAAATCTCGCTATGGTAGATGATCTATTTCCCTTTTGTCTAACTTAGAAGGCTATAACGGCTTCAGCTGAACATTTCTGTAGCTCGGATTAATGGCATGGATGCGCTCTTTTGAAGCTGAAATGGATAACTCACTGTTAAAATGACATTAGCTAGTAGGCTAGCCATTATTTCGTACTAAATTACTCAAATATACTGTAACCCAACCAAACTTTTTATATATACGTATGAGAATATGTCTTCCACAAAACATGTGGTGGTTTCTCGTGTTTGATATGTGTGGCCGCACAGGATTGCATCATTTTACCCCCAAAATAATAAGAGAATTTACTCTATTTTGGCATCATGAAATGTTAATGTCTGTTTGTATTATGAATGTGTGCCACCATCAGCAGCCATTTTTTTCTAAAGATTTTTCTGATAAACAAAATGTGAGGTAACAATGCCAAAGAAGTAACACATCTTGGATGTTTGAGGATTTTTATTTATTCAACCTTCATTTAGCCAAGCAAAACAGATTAAAAACAAAATTCTTAAATACAACTGTGGTCTGACAAGAGGCAAAACCTCCAAAATCTCTGTACGTGGGTGGGAACTAAATCTTGTTGTTGGTAGAAAGTGACTCTGAGTGTCATGGCCCCATACGCACATGTAATACAAACGAGTGATACAATTTGCTGTTGAGTGGAAAATCCACACAGGTACTGCATGATCTTGTTCGCCACACTCAAGACTAATAGGACATGACAAATTGAGGATCGCTGTTGGTCGTGGCATTTGACCCTCGGTAAATACAAATGTCATGTGCATTGGGGGGGTTTTCCCCTTCTCTTTATTTGTATCTGTTAATTCTGGCTGACCCCCTTGTTTGTCTACCGTGCTGTCTGCAGGTGATGCTTCCCAGAACACCATTTCAGTAGGTGAGTGTCTCAGGCAGCTCATCTGCTTTGGCTGATTCAGATTTAATGGCATACCAGAAAAGAAGTAATCCTTTTCATGTGCACTTGATGCAGTGTGCAGCATCAGTATGTATGTGTGTGTGTGTGTGTGTGTGTAAATGTGTTGGGGTGTTCACGTATGTGTGTGTGAATAAGCAGGAGTGTAACATTTAGCCTGTTCTTCTGAGCATGGCACATCAAAAGATGAGCCAATATGACTTTAATCTATAGCTTAATTTTTTCCCCATTAATGCCTTGTGTGAACAGTCAATATTTGCCTTCATTAATGACCTCCTTAACATAACTGCTTCTGTTTTATGTGTGATTTTCATAGTGGGTAATTAATCCATTCGGTCGGAAACGCACACTCTATCTGCGTACACAACTACATGGTAGTGCTTTGAGATACAAGTGACCTGAATTGTGAGACTTTGTTCTGGTATTTTTTTTGCTTTGACTTGCATGTATAAATTAGAGCTATGAGCAGTGTATGGGCAGCAAAGTCAACTCACTTCATGACAAGCAGCAGTTTGGTAGAAGATGAACAATTTTTCAAAAATTAGGTACAAGGTTGTTATTGCTACTCCCAGTTTAAGAACACTGTCAAACTAAACATAAAACTAAGAGTTGAGTATGTTGAGTATTTAAAACAATGGCACCAGTTATGGGGTGTAGGTTCAGGGGTCCACAGAGAATTGAAAATCCATGAATAAATGACATTCATTATAATCGACATATTCCCCTTTTGTTTTTTTAACATAAAAAAGAAAAATATTTCTGCGAACATAGGTTAAAAAAAACTGTGAATATGTGAATTCTCGAATGCCATATTTCAAATATGTGGGGGTTCACTGTTGTCACAGGCATATTTTCGTCATTCTCCATGAAAACTTCCAAATATCACAGCGGTTCTATAGTCCCTTACAGTAGTCAGAAAGTCTTCTTCAATTGTGTTTTCATGACAGTAGTATACTGCCACACACCAGTTGTAAAGGGTTGTAATGAATTAATTATGAAACACTGTTTGATTGCTTTTTTTTTTTTTTTTTTTTTTTTTTTAGTATTATGTTTTTATAAAGTACAATACTATAGTGTTATTTTTTCCCTTTTAAAAAAAGTTGTATTAATTAATTAATTAATTTTTTAATATCAACCCCAGCCTTAAATAGCCCAGCCAGTAAACGCATTGAAATGTAGCGTCCACCTGTTTTGGTGTTTGCATGCTCGTGCAGGTGAGCTGTCTTCCGTGGGCTGTTTCGTCCATAAGAGGCCCCGAATCGTCGGAGGAGGTCCACTGAGCGTGTCAGCCGGCAGCTGGATGGTCAGCATACAAAAAGGGTACGGCGGAGTCTTTATTATTCAGCACGTTTTTCCACACTCCTGAAGGGCACGCAGCCTTCCGGCAATTTATTAAAAACCGTCATTAATATTCCACGCGGCTGCTTTGGAAACATCATTTGATGACACTGTAAATATCACAAGCATTAATCTGCTGGGTATATTTTGATCAGTCAAATCGATTTAATTGATTGCTTTGGGCGTCCTTTGCAGGTCGGCGCACTGGTGTGGGGGTTCGCTGGTACGAGAGGAGTGGGTACTAACAGACAGACAGTGCTTCTCCTCATGGTACCGTTGCAATTGATTGACTTTAGCTTTTTTTTTTGTATTTGGCTAATCTAACTCTTCCACTGTACCTCAGCGTTCCTGACCTGAGCGAATATCGGGTGTGGTTGGGCGTGTCCAATATTGCAGCGGACGCGTCCGATTGGGCCACGAGACAGGAAGTGCGCATAGCGCAGGTGATATGCGGCCCAGAAGGTTCCAGTTTGGCCCTGCTAAGGCTTTCCAAGTGAGTGACTCTCGCTGGTTATAGATTATATGTAAGTGAAATGCTTGACTGTGCTTTTTCTATTTTGTTGCAGGCCTGCACTCCCCGCTGACAACGTGCACACCATTCAGCTGCCCGTGGATGGCTGCTCCATCCCTGAAGGAACACTTTGTAAAATGTATGGATGGGGAGAGACCAAAGGTACGATGATAATCATATCTTCTTAATAATAACAGTACAAGTACATAAAATTATGTTCATTCTATTAATGTGTAATCTTGCATTCAATTCAATATTTTATTGTATTCATTTCATTATTTTTTGTTTCATTACATCCATTTATAAATTATATTTTGAATACGTTACCATGTAAGAATAATAATACAATGAACAAACATTGGCTTGAATACATTTAAAAATATACATACAATATGAAAGTAGTTTTCATGTTATTTTTGGTTAGTATTATGCATTTTGTTTTTTAGTAAAAAATATAATAAGATAAACATATATAATTTACTAATGGGTTCAAGAAAAAAAATGTAAATATAATTTTAAAAAGTTATAATTTTTACTTTCATTTACTACTTGTATGTTAAATGTATTATAATGTCATCATGATAATTATCATGCAAGAAGTAATTTAAAAATAATTATATAAAATATTCCCAACACAAGAGAATAAATAAAAAAGGAAAATAATTTAAAATTATTGTATTATTTAAAAAAATATACAACATAATTGAAAGCAAACCTCAGCTTTGATTCGTCATTTTAACTTGCTGGCATTTATTGTTCTTGTATTGCATGTATTGTGCCGCGGCTCATGTTTCTGTCATCTGTCAACTTTTCGGCATGTGTGCATTCATTCATTCCAGCACTGAGTTGTGCTTTTGACTTCCTCAGGTACAGGCCACGACGACATTCTGAAGGCGGTCAACCTTCCCATAGTGAGCAACGAACGGTGCCGAGAGCTGCACCGGGGTAGCCTGCACATCACCAAGAGCAAAATCTGTGCAGGGGGCCGCAGGAACGAGGGCGTGTGTGAGGTAAAGCCCCACTTTCATGCCCGCCCGGTGCTTTGGGATCCGATCATTTTTCCCCATGTGAATCGAAGCACATCTTCCCGCTTTGCTTTCAAAGATCTAAACCTTGAGCAAATTTGTGGTCTTGGCGTGTGGAGTTTGATGTAAAGTGGGGCAGCTGTGCGTTGCGCTACATTTCATCAGCGACTCTTAAGCCCTAAGCTTTTGTGGTTTTCGAGTGTTTTTGGAGAGCTGCGCTGCATCTCCAGCAACCACGGAAACACATTTCGAATGATTTCAATACAAGAAAAATAAGCTTTGATGTTTTTAGGCGTTTTAATTACGACCATACAGAGGTGGGAGAACGTCAAATGCAGTATTTGCAAGTCAGAAGTATCAAGTATTCACATTTGAGTTTCAAGCAAGTTCCAAGTTAATGTGGCAAAAATCGACCATTTCCTTCTGCACCAAAACATTACAAAGATCATTTTTTTAAGAAAACAGGCTTACTTGTGTACAGTATATGTATCGAACCTAACTATTTTCAACTATTGTCTAAAAATCATTGTATCATGGGAAAAAAACTGTATTTTTCTACCATCTAGTGGCATGTATAGGCAACTGCACTGTAAAATATAAGTGTTGGGTCAACTTAAAATTTCAAGGGAACAAACCTCAATAACATTTTAAGTTGAGCAAGTCAACTAAATGTTTTAAGTTCTGCTTTTGTGGAAATTGGCTTTCTTGCATTTCACAGCGAAGAAATAAGAGTTTACCGAATGGTTGTCCCTTTTAATGAACCCCAACTGAAAGATAGAAGCAAAACAACTGGCTTGCTTTGTCACGTTAACTAACACTTTTGCCATAAATGTCAATTATTTATATTTTAAAGTTTTCCGAACTTAAATTATGTTTCAGGCCAAAAAATTTATGTTATGTTCTTATAGCGTATGAACATTTTTTTTTTTTGTGGCTGTCAAATACTATACTTTCTCATTTTCACTTGCAAGTGTAATGCCACTCGGGTCCCCCACTTTTCTAAATACATTACTTAATTCAGTGATTGCCAACTAGTGCACCGCGACTTCCGACGTGTTGCCGTTTCTCCCAACTCTCAACGTGACAAGCCAAGATTTGCTGCCTAATATTTACCTTCTTCTTATTAAAAGCTAAGGTGATCTCAAATCAAAAGCGTCGCAAAACCGCCACACTGATTTACAAACCTGAATTCCACAGACAAACTAGGAAAGACCCTCTTCCACGTCGACCCACTGAAAAATGTATTTAACGAATAAATATGTTGGCAACAGTTAACAGCTAGATTTTGCTTGACAAATATAAACATCCACGGCAGTGAATGAGTTAAATCTATAAATATCTCTGCCAGCAATGGTGACATGCAGAACAATGATGCAAGACAATGCAAATTCCAAGGACAAGATAATCATTTTATCAGTATTTATACTTTTTGTGACATAGCTGTTTGCCACACGATTTTTCGAAAGTTAATGTGTGCCTTGGCTCAATAAAGCTCAGGAAACACACTTACTCAATTCATGCCACAATCCACAGAGGGATTACGGCGGCCCTTTGGTGTGTCAAGACGGTGAGATCAAGGTCGTGGTCGGTGTGAGTGTCCACGGCCGAGGCTGCGCCCGCGCCAACCGGCCTGCCATCTTCATCAACGTGCCCTTCTACACACAATGGATCTACAAAGTCTTCAGGCATTACCCCGAGCCGGATCTCAGCGCCGAATAACACGCGACCAGGTTGTTACGCCGACATCGGAGCTGGCAAAACTACTCAGGAGGACTCCTCGGCTTGTAGGTTGTACACGGATGAGAGGATTGCTTCTTAAAGGTGGATGAGGAAGTCAAATGGAAGATTTAAACACACCAAGAACAGATGCCACACTCTCTCTGACAGCAAACAATGGTAATTAAAAGAAGAAAAAAAGCCCATCTGCTATTCAGGTGTTTAGTAGGAAATAAAAGCGGCTAATAGCAACAAGATGGCACCCAAATCACAACATAAAATTTTACATGGTGGTGGCTCGAAGTTTTTTTAGTGACTCTAATTTTTCAAACTTTGCTGTTAGAGTATTTCTGTATGTGTTAAAAGTGAGTGTACAATATAGTAAGCAGTTAATGGATGATATACATAAGAAAAAGAAAAAAGTAAGGTTAAAATCAGCCACCATATTACAAAAATATAGTTGTAATTTTACGGGAAAACATTGTAATATTGTAAGACTAAAGATGTCATTTTTACGATGCAAGGCTGGACATAAAAAATCAAATTTTTACGTGAAGTCAAATTACAAAGAGAAAAAAAACGTGTAACTTTAATTTGAGAGTAATAAAATATTTCCGGGGTGGGTGCGGTGACCTGTGAAATGTCTCACTTTTGAGAATAATCGAGTCGAAATGTTACTAGAATAGTAACAAGAATTACAAGAAAAATCATTCAAGACAAATAAATTGTAATCCTGCAAGAACCAAATTATAATGTTGCCAGAATGATGCTGCAATGTTACAAAAACAAATCGTTAATTTGCAGTAGCCTATGTGAAATAAAAGAAAGTACGTGGAATTTATACGATGTAACATTCCGAAAAAAAGTAATGTTGCTCCTATTTTATTTGTCTTTGACGAAACAAATTTTTTGTTGTAATTTTATAACTTTATTTTTGAAACCTTACAATTTTAGTTTTGTTACTTCACAATGTTTTTTTCATGGCCTAATACTCTTTATTTAAAACGGTTCAAAAAGTCAATGCAAGACATCTTCAGAAATTCTTAATGCAAAACCTTGATCACAAACATGAAAACTGAAACAGCAAAGTTGTTAAAACACAGATTTTGCATTCTGCATTCTGCATTCCCGATTCCTGATAAAAGTTAAACATGTGAAATAAGATTCCAATAACTACACTGAAAAAAAATGCAATGCATCATTTACTCGATTTTATTTCGTCAAGTGGTTGCACAAAATAAAATCATCCGAATACAGATAGATTTTTTAAACAGACTATACATCTACATTAAAAATGTATCTGGATACAGATGGTTTTATTTTGTGCAACCACTTGACAAAATAAAATGGAATGAATCCAACCATCATTTTTTTTCACTTTATCAACGCATCACAGGAAAATAACCAATTGCTGGGATTCTATTTCCTGGGCCACTTGTTGCTAGGCAGAGTTCAGACGGCCGCCTCGCCCAACAAGACTCTTTTCAATAATTAAAAAAAAAAGGCGCTGACAAAATTGAAATGTATATTCTCACAGAAATCCCTACTCTGTATGAAATATAAAACACATCCCTTCTGCTGGACATGATGGGGCACTGCCCCACATGCGGCTGCCACGCTGGTACTGTAGTGGACGTGCTAGAGGTGTGTTACATGTATGAATACTTTGGATTCCTGGCATTACTTGAAACCTTTGAACACCAAAGTGTGGTGGCTCCACGGCGCCCCCTGCGGAGCGCATTTTTCGGACCGCTCGGCAGGCCACGCTAGTCCTTTTTTGTACATAGTATTTAATGAGTGTGTTTGTGGCACTCCATGTTGGGTCTTACAGACCTGTGGCGGAAGAGAGAAACGAATGTCCAAGAGAGTATTCAGTCATTCATTCACACTGTAGCTTTCAGTTAAGTCTTAGTTTCATGTGTAAATATAAAGCCTATAAACCTCACATCCATTCAAAGCCACTGACTGATGTCTATGTACTTGTATGAATACAGTACTGTATATTATGTATTAATTTTTTTCTGTTTATGTGTATGACAATTTCACTTGTATGGGAGTTCGATATTGTTTTATGAGGTTCATATCTTAAATTTGGCAACTGGGGATGAGCACTTCCAAATGTTTTGGTGCAGGGTTCCTTAAAGTCATGAATTTGAGTATGCTGACCTGTTTTCTAAATCTGAGCCGTGATTGGTCGTTGTGAGCAGTTGTGATGTCATTTTCAGTCGACAGAAGACAAAATGGCCACTCCCGGAGATGGCTGAAAACAAGTGGATTAACACTTATTCCACAAACGCAATATTTATCAGAATGCCGTGTTTCAACTAGTGGGCCTGCTGGGAACATATTCTTGAAAAAAATATGTTTGGGTTGACTTCCACTTTAAGTGAAAAAAAATAAAATAAAATAAAAAATGAAAAATCGAAATGTCTTAAAAAGTCTGTATTGGCACAATAATAAAGTTGAAATTTTCCTACAAAAAAGAGTGTGGGACTAACAAGGATTATTTCATCTAACATCATGAAACAAAAGTAATACTTTTTTGTTCTCAACTCTTGTTTCCATGCCATTGTCGGGGATGTAGCTCAATTTCCCACACTGATATCATGTCGTCCAATAGAATTTGTTACAAATTATTTTTTATGCCCATCTCGACTTGCAAAACTTAGAAAACCACTGAAGGAGAGAATGACTGTGTACCTGCGTTTGTGTCCGCCACATACTGTACAGTTTTTTTTTTTCCTGTATAACCCAACCACTATAAAATTCAACCCTTCCCTACCCAGTATACTACATGTATAAAACCCCGTTTTTGGTTATGTGAGTTATCCTGTTATGTGTCCCACCTATTAAATGTTTTCGTCATCAGATTCCCTTCATTGACTTGAGTGACAAGTGAAAGTGGAGGCTGTCACATTCTCCTCTGCCTGCAGATGGCGCCATATTAGCACATAGTTCCTTCTCAGTCACATGCCCATTTTTCAAGTGTCATGTTTTCGCCTTATAAGATTAGTTTTTTTAAACACAAATAATGGCGTCATCGGGTTTTGAAAACGAGGTGTGTGTGCGACATGGCCCGAGACGTACAACCTTCACTTTGTGTGTGTGTGAGTGTGTGTGAAAGTAATGTGCGAGGGGCTAAGTGTCAGAATCTATTGATCATGTATTAAATAAATATTGCAGCCGGCAACAAACAAGTGAATTGTACACCCTCTGTGGCTGAATGACCACACGGTGCTGAGATATATATATATATATATATATATATATATATATATATATATATATATATATATATATATATATATATATATATATATATATATTGAGTTTGATTTATACAACTCATTGATTGAGTTTGAATGTCATATCTCATTATAAGAGGGTGTTTCACAACCACATTAATCCAGTTGTTTGTTTTGATTTTCCCTCTTGAAAATATTTTATTTCCTTTTCAATTGAATGATATAGATTTTCTCACATTAATGGTGAACATTTTATTTAAATGATTTATCTTGGTCTCATGTTATAAATCATAAAAACCTGACGTGATACATTTTTTATAACCACTCTATGTATGTGGGGTTCTCGGGGTTCTAATTCTCCCGTTCACTGACGCACACACGCGCACACACACCAACACACACCGATCTGCAGTTGTGTCAGAGGAGATTCGCAAGCGCTTTCACGCCAGCATGAACAGCCCTGACACCCGCCATGTTCTCTGGATCATTTGGACTCATGCACACCGTAGATCTCATGGTGCACTGAGTGAAGTGAGGCCCGTGTGTAGGTGTGTGTGGGTGCCCATGTGTGTGTGTGTGTCCTTCTAGCTATCTCCTTTTTATGACTGCATGTTCTCCCTCTCCCTCCATTCCAGTTGACCTGCAGCACATGCCACACTTCCTCGCACCCTTGAGGACCCTAAAGTATACACACACACATGCACACGCACTTTTGCAATTGTACATAAACACATTCAGAACAATAAAATACAAGAAAACGATTGAAGTAAAATTAGTAAGCAAGAAAAGCAAGCACACATTTTAAATAGGAGTCTGCAAACACTTGCCACCATTAAAGTGCCTGTTTAAACCCAAAATAAAGTTCAGATACTCTAGTAGGCAATTCCTGACTTTTTTTTTTTTTGTTTAATGTCAATTTGCTTTAGTTACCAAGTTAACTAATTACAGTTACCATGTTACGGTTACTGTCACTTAGTTACAGGTACAGCGACTTAGTTACAGTTCGCTAGTTACAGTTACATTCATAATTACCTAGGTACAGTTAGCATTTAGTTGACAGGTGTGTACTGGCTCCCATTAAACTTGAATTTAAATGTTACTGGTTAATTCTGAACACATCCCAATATAAGAGGCTTTGCACACTTGTGCAAGCACAATGTTTCATTTGTCATGTCTTTACACAACCCCAAAAAAAAAACAATTCATGTAGCATTTTTGTCAGCAGAGGCGTGGCAGCGCCACCCTGTGTGGCTGCACATATTGCACATGCCAGAAACCACCACTGACTGTGTTAATGCACCAGTGAGTCAGAGATGGAAAATTTGAGTGGGAGACACTTGAAACGCTTCACAAGCCACTTTCCTAATCTGATTAACAAATCTTTGTAAAGTCATTTGTCTTCTTCGGTCCACCTTCTAGCCCCCCTTTAAACCAAGGCTTATTGACTGAACGTCTGGACAATCAGATTGGTGGTTAGGATCTTTCTCATAGTGTCAGTGCATCCTGTAAGTTGATACATTCGCATATAGTTTCAATGTGATTTGGGTCAGATTCTAAAGTTACCTTTTTTTTTTTTTTGTTGACATTGACTTCCCTTCAGCCGGCCTATTGACCTTAAAGGAAAAAAGTGTGCTCCACTCTGTCAACAATATCAACTCCATCGCATTGCAATCCTTCTCAGGGGACTTGACTTCATATTCTCGCCGCTTTGAAAGTGTATTTGCTGACTATTGTCCCCCGTTGTTAAGTTCCAATCCTAGCCACAAAATAAGATTTTATTGACGTTAACGTGACTCACAAACTCGGGGAGTTTGAACCGCACGATAATAAGAAAAAGAAAGTGCAACGCTCATCAAAACGAAAGTGTTTGAACACACTTCGGGACTGCTGCACATTGACTCCTGTCAAGTGTGAGACAAAACATATAACATATCTCCTGTTGGATGGAATATTCCAGCTGTTCTTTGAAAATTCTATAATTCCATTTTTTTAAATTACTTTCACTATTTATATATCGTCGCTGTCCTGTGAAAAACACTTATGTCCAATTTTTGGGGGAAAAAAAGCATTTTCACGTTAATGCGATGTCTGTAACGCGGAAACACCGTTCATGTAAAAATAAGGACATTGAAAAAAATGGACATAAGTGTTTTTCACAGGACAGCGACAATATATAAATTGAGTTAGTTTTGTCATTTGGCTCAGTCACGGGCGTGGCTAACACTTTTCTGGCCCAAGCCCCCACTCCCCGGGTGACGTTTTTTCAAGCTACAGGTGGTTGTCTCTGGCTCAGGTTCAAGTTGAAGCCACAAATGATTTCAATGTGGTATGCAGAGGTGGAGCAATAAGATTGCCCATTCACCAGCTAATGAATAAATAATTAAAGCCGCTACCCAAACTCATAAACTATTCTCCACAGAAGGTGGATTAAATAAATACTTTATAAATAAAATATCATATTTTGTGTTGGCGCTTTCGAGTGCCTTCAAAGGGGAAGCAACCTGCTCTTGTTTGATGTTGCTGCAAGCGGCAATACTTAGTGACCTGCAGTGTTGGGGAAAAAACAACAATAAATGATCCGTAGTGGTAGAAAAACAATTTTTCCAGGAAAAAAAAAAACTGCAGTAGAACAAAAATGACCTGATAAAAAATACTTATAGCTAGCTAGGCTATTTCAACGGACCGGCATAGAAACAAATAAAAACAACTAATTCAAATTACAAGTCACCATTATGCTGAATTATTTAGTTGGAGTCTTGTGCATATTTCTTTTTAACAATTCAGATGGTTTCATCTTGGGTTCCAAGACATAGCATGTTGTAAGACTGGACATTGTAGGCATGCTCAAAAAAATGCCTGCATTTCTTTTTTGTGTTACAACAAAAGTGTTGCGGTGTTGATGCGTGACGTGTTGGGATATGAATAAAGTCTAAATGATTCTGTTACGACTAGCGGTAATCGGAGTAGCCAAAGTTTGCAAGGATAACCAGAGCGACTAGAAAATCAGGAATTTGCCTGTTTTCTACATATGGCAATTGGTCTGCTCTGAAATCTTAAAATCAGAGCACCACAGACATTAAGATTCTCTCCCAGTCCCAAGTCCTAAGAGGCAGAAATATGGCATGATCACACGATCATTCCAAATGGAAGAACAAACTCCCAGACATCCGCCGATTTCTCGATTGTTTCCGAAGAGGACTCAATGGATGGCGATGTCAGCGAGAGAAGACTTGCTTTGGAAAATACTTTCTGCCATCTTGGGAACCATATTTTACCGAGCCCAACAGATACGACATAGGCTATATCTTGTTTTACTTACCGCCGTTTCCTTGTTCGTCAGTCAATGCGCTTCTTTGATTGGCCACATTCCGTTCATATCACAGGCGTCAAACAGCTCGATAGTTGTCGGCTTTCCCCACACTTGAAGATTTGTGTCTCTAAAAATTAAACACGTTTAATATTTAAGATGGTCGGCTAAGACTCGTTTTTTGCCCTGTTATCGGGACGAATCCATTCTTAACACACCTCAGACATACAATAAGGACAATTTTATAAGATAGTTGGGCATTTGACGTCCTTGGTCAGGAAAAGAAAATTCCGCTAAAGGATCATGTTCTTACATTGACTCTTGATTAAATGAAACTGCTAGCAGTGTTTAGCTATCTGTCTCTCCAGGTTTTCCACACCAAAATCACCCAATCCCATTTTGACAGACAGGCAACAAAGATGTAAGCACAGAATTTTGCGAAACAAAGCGTTGAATGAAAGGTTAAATTCTTAGTTGATTTGTATTTATTCCATTCCATAAGTACCACTCCGCTATCAGAGGTGCCAAGACTGTTAAATGTTATCAGAGGCGACATTACAAGCAGCCGTAAATAAAGCCGTTACATGAATCAGCTGTGTATAAAATCAATTGATCCTTCTCCTCCAAAGGCAATAGTCATAGATTCTTGTCTGATCATTACAGAGATATTTCTAGAATTTACTAACCATACAACACATTTACTGCACTCTGTAAAAAGTGGCCTCCAAATATCTTTCTCTCGATGACATTTTAAGTATTGCAACCGTAAAAATGTGAGAGGAACTTTTTTGTTTTGTTTTTGAAGCATTTCTATAAATTATCATCCACACTCCTCAGTTTCTCGAGAAATGTCAACATTATCTGTTTGCATTGTGGAACGAAAATGGTAAAAAGTTCCATTCCAGAATTGGAGGATATTTTCTCTCTCCCACTCATGAAATTTGAAATGATCTGTCAGAATCATTTATTCAATTACACTTGCACTAATGTAATTATAACCTCATATAATATGTGATATATAATAACCAAGTCGTTTAAGGATCTTAAGAACGTTCTAGTGAGGCAAAATAGGCCTAACGATGTCACTGTGCCTGAGTATCCGTAACAGGGTTGGGCCAAACACAGCAAAATATGCAATATGACAAATCAAATCTCCTAAAAAGTCAAAATAAATGCTTGGTTTTAAAAAAATGATGGTGCCTAAATTGTCTTCCACAAAATGCTTTACAAAATGTTTAGGCAAGATTGAGATAAAAACAGCTTAGCATTTTAATATTATGCCTCAAGTTTTTTTTCTCAGAAGATATATCACCATTCAGTCCAACAAAAGCCGAAAAATAATAAAAGAAAATGTTTCCGCCGAGATGAGGCCTGCAGACAAAATTGAAAAAGCTGAGTGAGATAAAGTCAATTACAGTAGCAAAGATTAAAGGTGCTCAATATTTTTTATGATGTCTGTGTGCACTCACATAAATTAGCCCGCATCTCATTCGAGGATGCCTGTGCTTTTCAGTATGGCAGAAGATTATTTTCATATCCGAATCCGTCAATGAGATCCAGTCTTGTTTTGTATTCATTTTGGAAATTATCACATTTCACCTTCACTGCGCCGTCGATGGATTTTGTTGCCGAACAGCCATCGGTACAGTGATTGCGTAATTATGAACACAAAACAATGTTTGGTTGCCTTATAGGATTCAGATTGTTCACTTTTATTCGTTTTGGATGCAGGTATTGAGATTTTTTTTTACGTTTATTTGCCTCACAGTTCAGAGGTCGTGAGATCCCGCCTCCCTGTGTGGAGTTTGCATGTTCTACCCGTGCCTGCGTGGGTTTTCTCCGGGTACTCCGGTTTCCTCCCACATTCCAAAAACATGCATGGTAAGTTGATTGGACACTCTAAATTGCCACTAGGTGTGATTGTGAGTGTGTGTGTTTGTTTGTCTCTGTGTGCCCTGCGATTGGCTTTCAACCAGTTCGGGGTGTCCTCTGCCTACTGCCCGATGACAGCTGGGATAGGCTCCAGCGCGCCGTCGTCCCTTGTGAAGACAAGCGGTATAGATAATGGGTGGATGGATAATAATAACTTAGCAACTTTGGTAACTTTTATATTATATTTATATTTTGGTAAAATTATAAGAGTTAGGGTGCAGAGGACAGCTAATGCTTCACCACGGCTCTTGTGCGATTGTATAAGGCAGGGACCACGGTCTGGCTAATCTGTGCCCAGGATGGAACATTGTAATGGGGCTCCAGCACGTTTAAAAAACGTTTGGACTAGTATAACATGACGTAGAGCAGTTTAAGAGAAAAATGATGTGTACATATGTTGACGCTTGTTTTTAATTTCCATAAAACACAATTAAGTCGTCTTTGTATAATTGAATGCAAAACTCTTCATTTCCAAGATGAACACAAAGGTCTAGTTCTTGACTGCCGTTGCATTTAGTATTAATTACACATATATGCTCTTGAACATCATGGAGCAAAACTAAAATGCATAGAAATACAAGCACTACAAAAATGTTGACCCCAGTCCTAGTCAGTGATGGCAATCTATAATATATACCGGTATGTATATATTTTTAAATCAAAACTTTATCTGTAAAAAAACAAAATTACAAAGACTTGTTTTTGCTCCCATTATCCAAGAGCAGAACTCAAAATTTTAAGACTTGTTCTATGTACACAAAAGGCCTATTTCTGTCATGGATTTTTTCTGTTGTTCACAAAGTCCCACACCCAAAAAATATAAATTCCAATTAACAGAGAGACACAAGGAAACAAAACTGTGGGATCAATAAAGGCATTCTTATCTTATCTTATCTTAAAACACTACACAAGGCAAAATGACTACAACAATGAACCCACAAGGAGCAGGGCTGACGAGTTAACATGAACAAGTGGCACGGCAAAGCATGAAAAACATGAAAAAAAAAAAAATCTAATGTAAACAAAGTCAACAAACTAAAAGTTAAAAAAAAAAATGTACATGTATTAAAAAAAGTGTTCTTAAAGAATGACATTTTGTACTTTACATTCATTTCAATTGAACTATACTATACTAAAAATGTTCTGTACTACTTGAAAAGTTTTTTTAAAAAGTGCTGTACATGATAAGTTAAAAATGTACATATTGGAATTTTTAAAACAATGCAAATAAAACTAAAACAAGTAACTAAAGTAAATAAAATTGTACCTAAATAAATGTTTAAAAGCCTACCGTTCTTAAAGATTAAATTCAAATGTAATGTAATGATAATACAACTGAATGTTTTAGGGGGTAACACCACTGGTCTCTTTATTCTGTGTGTTTGGTTGTAAAATGACAGACGAGATGTGATGGTTTCATGTATTCATGGCTAAGAACTTTTTCACACTGCTGATTTAGAGTGAAAAGGGGGTCGGGGGTCAACCTGGACTGGTTGCCAGTCAATCAGAGGGTACCTTAGCCACTTGCCATGCAGAATACTTGACTTTCACAGTCACCTTGGCAACCTTAAAACCATGACAAACAGATCTTGAAGAGAGGCGGGTAATGAAATTCTGAAGTATCAAAAACATGCGAATCCGTGAATATATTAGACTGTGAGGGTGAGCGTCATCACATCATTAGCAAAATGCTAACGGTGGCGGGGCGGCATTTAGGGGGGGGTTGACCTGGAAACAAGAATGCGGGGAAACGGGGAGCTTGCTTGACTAAATAAATCAAACAGGGTGAAGCGTTACATAAAGGAAGGAAGTAGGATATTTGAAATGAGGAGAGGCGCACTGTGTGATTATTAACACAGGAAATGGGGCCAAAAACGGGAAATCAACAAAAAACAGACAATTGAATTGACTGAAAAACAGTCATTACTTTAACTACACAACATTTTACCCATATTAACAATGTTAAACCTTAAACAAGAGTAAAATTAAATGGAATGTGTAAATTCTTTAGTGCTTTACATGAGCACCATAAGTCACCATGAGCGTAAACTCGCAACCAACATTAGTAGACGTATCTTAAAATATACAGAGATAAGATGAGATGTAAAACTTGAAATAAATACTATAAATAGTAATGCCGGCAGACAGCAAATTAACTATGAAGAGGTTGACACGATGGGAAGTTCACATGCTAACATGACCCGCGGAAGTGGTGCGTGCATAGGTTGGATGTGAGGTCGGCCAGCTCGGGCCACTGGAATGTAGCATCCCACCTTGGGTCCTATTGCATTGCATTAAGAGGAGCTACAGCGTATGTCAAGTTTTTAACAAGAGTCAATGGGTAAAGATTTTTGTCTGTTGATTATTTATCCTGCTCATCTAATATATATATATATATAGAGAGAGAGAGGGAGAGAGAGAGAAAGAAAGAGAGAGAGAGAGAGAGAGAGAGAGAGAAAGAGAGAGAGAGAGAGAGATGTATATTTTTATCTCTTTATTTTTTTCATGTTTTTACTTTATTACAAATATTACAAATTTCAGATTTTTTTGTCTTGGTGATGACCACTGCACATGCTGGGGCGGCAGCCTAGCCTATTGACCAACCGCCATTGTGAAAACCAACCCCGACTCCAGTGTCCCTGTGACCCTAAACAGGATAAGCTTTGCGTCAAGTGAAAGCATGTAAATTGAGTCCTGAAAAAATGTCTGCCAGACCCTTTCAGGGGTGGTGGTTTAATCTTGCTGTGTTCTGATGATATCTCAAGGTCCACATCCACAACTGGGAAGCTCCCACTTGATATCAATCACTAGTTAGTCGATCACTGCCTTGGGAGCCAGCGCGACAGACAGCCCAAAGCGTGCGGGCAGCCAGGCAGACACGCCGCAGTGTGAATCATCCGTTCGGCTGCATCGTCTGGGAAATCAGTCAAAGAGACCAGCAGCATGTGCGTTCATGCTCACATCCCATTGATAAAATGTCATATCAAGTCAATGGAATTGGTTTGTGTTTGCGAAAAACACCAGCCTCTGCATTTTGCTACAAAAAGCATATTAAAAAAGAGAAGGTTGCATGTTTGAATCAGGGCTCCGGGCTTGCTGTGCGGAGTCGGCATGTTCTCCCAATACTGTACTTTAAATTAAATAGAAAAATCACTTGAGGCCTTTGCCATTCCTTCGATAAATGTCCCTGCTGTCCCCGTTTTTTCCACCTTCTTGACTTTAAGATCTCAATTAATCAGTCAATCATAATCTCAACTGTGACTTTAGCTATTAGCGCTCTCTATTTACATCTCTTTTTTTTTTTTTTTTACCTTGTGTTGACATTCGTAGGGATGGTAAAACGTAACTAGCCAATTTTGACACAATAAAGTTTAGAAAGCAGTGGCGTAGCTGGGCTGTATTCCACATGGGTTTTGAGGTCAAAGGGGCCCGACATTGCACACACGAATAGAGGACAGAAAAAAAAAAAAAAAGTCAGGAATACGTCAGCCAGGTAGACCATGACAGTGATTAATATTGCAGTAGCTCAAAGCATGTGCTTCTAAAATCATTAGGCTACCTTAATATATAATATGTACTTACAGTAATAATAATAATAATAGTAGGCCTAATCATAACAACAACAATAATTATAACAACTGGCACATTCAACTAAAATAAATATTCTCTTAAAGCACTAAAAATCTACCGTAGCTCACTCTGCCTTCTTGTCCATGTCCCTTTCACCTTGCTGCTATCTGACTGAATCTCTCTATCAGAGATGCAGGGATGTTTTATCGCTGTAAAGTACACCACTGTGCAGTAATACCTCCTGAGACAGCGAGGGAGCTGATAGGTATCGCTCTACAAACACAATGTTCCTCCAAGGACTCCGTACACTGAAATAATGTGCTGCATTCTTGTCCTCCATTTTCTCTTACTTCTGTCTTTGACTGTCTTATATCGCTCCCCTCCCCATGTGGCTTTTTTTTTTTTTTCACATATATCTTTCTCTGTCAGGACGACATCACGGGGCTTATGATGCATCTTACCTTTTCCCAACAGGAGATTGTGCATATATCTGTGTTCTCGCCGAGCCACGGTCGAATTTGAAACAATACTAGCCGGCTGATGAGAAGACAAGTGCTATATTCAGCCACAGTGTGCGGAGGATGAGCCGGCATGCCTTCACATGTTCTCGCCAGGTGTCCCGCGGCGTGTGTGCGTGTCTCATGCGTCACCTTACTTTCGGCCGGGCCTCGGCTCCCGATGGTGCCGGGCATATGGTTAATTACTGGAATACAAACTCCAATTTGTAAACATGATGTGATAAAGCAAATAAACATATTTGTAACATTTTACCAGCTTGAACTTTAGTGGACCAGTGAAGAAAATATTCTTGTATCCTATCCCGTGCCCCTGAGATAATAACACATGAGACTCAGTGAGAATACTACTCGAACAAATAAATATATGCTTTAATGTATACTGTACAGTGAAGCTGTTTATTGTTGAAGAATTGGTGAAAATATGTGACACGGATCAGATACAAACATGTTTTATATAATTGTACCGTTTGCACAAGCTAAAACCACATTTAAGGTACGTAATTAAAGCACACTTTGGCACTCGTTTTAAATTATTCCTTATTGCCTGCTCTCCTTGTCATGTTCACATGCAAGGTGTGCTTGCTTCAAGCTGTTTGCCACACCCAGTTGAAGCTTTCTTGACAACTGCCACATGAAACAAAAGACAATTAGTACTTCAAGTGAACTCAGATATTGATTTCTGAATACATTATACATAATTACTGAAAACATGTGCAAAGAGTGAAAAGAGTGAGAACTATGTAGTGCTCAATTGCGGAGATTTAGTTCTCGTTCAACTGTTTTTCCAACATTTCAGTTCTCCTGATTTTTTGGGCTGCATGACTAAAGCTGTCATCCACTACATAAGAACTTAAGTATTTGCATTAGCAGTTATCGGTCCAAATTGCGATTTTCAGTTAGTTAGCTAGCTAGCTAATATGTTTAAAGCATGTTGGCCAGGTAAAGCAATTAAAACAGAATTATTATATGATCTCTCTGGATCACAGATTTTCATCTATGATGGGTTGGTCATATCACCAGCAAGCGGATTCCCTATACAGAAAATGGATGGATGGAGGACAGTTCATAATATTAAAACTCAGGAAGTTTTAGGATGCCAACTGGAACTCAGTGCTTCCATTTTTAAAAAAAATTCCATTACAACAAACAAATAATTTTCCAAAAGTAAAAATTTGCAGGTGCTATGGTCACAGAAGATCACGTTCACCCAAAAGCTAGTAGGATGAGGTATGGATTCAACTGCTCGGAAGCCATTACCCACCTGGCACAACTCAGCAAAAAAAAAAAAAAAAAAAAAAAAAAACTGAATGATTTTTGCCGTTAATATGATAATCAATTATACACGTGTCAGAATTAATGGCCCCAGCCTAGACAGAAAAAGCATCAATGTTGAGTCCAAAGACCAAAGGAATTATTATACGAGGCATTATTTCCCAAGGATGCTGAATGGGATTAAACCGCAGGGCTTGTGGGAGGCTGGAATTGTTTTTCCTCTCCCTGGGGTTGTCTCAGGTAACAACTACTCCAGCGTTATTAAAAAGCTAAAAACAGTGTAGGCCTACTGTATACGGTTATAGCAACA
The DNA here is from genome assembly GCF_054856515.1 of Filicampus tigris. Lineage (NCBI taxonomy): Eukaryota > Metazoa > Chordata > Actinopteri > Syngnathiformes > Syngnathidae > Filicampus > Filicampus tigris. Next base: position 22,463,432 of record NC_141220.1, on the reverse strand, counting down.
TGGAATCCGCTGCTATGTCTTCTAGATCTAGTCGTGCACGCTTGCCTTTGTGTGCATTCAGGCAATTGTTTTACATACTGCAATGATAATGTTTTGAGAATCCCCCACATAGGGCCCGTGCCTAGCTGCTGATGGCTAGTAGGGGGCCCTGAGAAATGGTTGGCACCGGCTCATAATAATAACAAAACAATGGGACTGTTTTAGATACTGCAATCTATTGGGAGTCCCCTAATTAAGTCCCTTACTAGCTGTTGCTGAATGATGGCTAGTCCCGATACACGGCTGGTCCATAATAATGACTCAATTGCAAACCTCAATGACACTAGGGGTTGAATGAATAAAGATATTTTTGTAGTCGACTGTAATGTCAAGAAAGTCGGGTCAAAGTCAATTGGCGATTTTTTTCAAATAATGATTTCTTCCGTAATCATAACGTTCCTCTTAATCCAGTGACTTGAACCACAGCATAGTTCAAGTGAAACAGATGGATGAACGGGATGTCGTATTGCTTGCTAATTCATCTGGTGCTTCATTCCACACCATTTCCGCAGCAAACAGTTTTCTATTGCACTTGCACGCTTGAAACTGAGCGCACCTGCCGCACACCACGGACTCATGTATAAATCCGTGCTCAACACTGTAACGCCTGGCTGCTGGATGAACAACATTGTCATCACAACACTGCCTAGATTACATGTATCTCAAGTTTGTCAGATTTGTCTGTGTCCTGTGTTTTTTTTTTACCTACTGTTGCCCTATTCATTTTATCTTGTGTTTTTAACATCAACCTGCCGAAGGGACTAAAGATGGAAATTAGCCTTTGGCTATAATCTTGCATATTTACATGTACATGTTCATTACTATGTGTTGTCCGTCTTTTCAAATAAACTCGAACTCAACACGCACTCGCCCTCACCAGAGCTGGGCATCCCCCCAAGTGACGGATCGATCCGCCTATCTGCCTATGAGAGACGGCCATTTTGTAGGCGATAAACGCTAAACGTGAAAACTTTAGATAAAAAGCATGGTCGGAAGCCCATTTCTTTGAAATCGTTGAGATTAGACGGGCGAATTGAAAATTGAAAGGAAGATGAAATGCCAAAATCATGTGATTACCGATTAGTGGAATTACAGTTTATGCAATGCAAACTAGTAAAGTTTGCTCGTTGATTAATCCGTTGAACCCCTAGTTGGCATTGCAATGAAACGTAGGAATTCAGGAATCTCCCTAATGGACCTGCCTTTTGGTTTTTTTTTTTGGTTTGTTTTTTGTTTTTGGGACGTGTTGCCAGAGGACCACGGTCCTTCTTTCATGGGGCCTCAGGGTGTCTAGAAACACCCCCATTTGCGGGAATGCGTGGAAGCTCTGATACGGTAAGGTAGGAGGGGAAAAAAAGGTGCAAAGAGACCTTGTTAAATGTGCAGCGCTCTGCACAAGACAACTTTGGCATTTGTGCTGGAGCAGTGCAAATAAGCACCAGCTAAGCGATTGCAAACACCGCATAATCTTGACGTTCGCACTATTTCTCAACACTGTTTGGTTTGTTGTGCACACAATCTGCTTGGTGTGGAGTTTGTGTCCGTCACAGCACACGCTGTCAGATCTTTTTTAACGGCGGTTTCGCTAATCGCATTATATTTTACCGGCAGGACGGCTGAATGCACACACACATACACACACTGCCCCGAGGAGCACATTAGCGTAAGTTAATGTACATTTATATACACTCCAAACGCTTTTGTCCACATGGATTGACCTTTTTCTTTTTGTCCGTGCACTATATTGCCCTTTTATTAGCCCACGCTGCCCATATAGAGTCTTTCAGCTGCATCGTGTGCTCTTTTGGAACACAAACACATTTTAAAGTATCTTTATGTATGTGCACTTGCACCGAGAGGAACACAACAAAAGAAATGAGGTCGTACCGCCAACATGTGACTCGTATCCCTACAATAGTCAAAATTTGTTAAACTGCACCATGAAGTCATCTTTATCAGTTTGAATACTGTTTTTTTTACGCACAGGAAACACACACTACTCCCGAAAAGAGTTATAGATTTGGGGCTTTTGGGTAAAATTTCAGGAGGAACTGTAAATGTATTCTAACCTTGATATATGAACGCTGCTTTTCTGCCTTTCTGTGACCTTCCCAGTTGCTCCGAATCGCTTTTGAAACCTGTTGGTGACACTCTGTAACACTCTAAACTCAGTGGCCACATCCCTCCTGGAAAATTCAGATTGAAGCCTATTGATCAATTGAGAGCTTTGGTCTCGTTCTCATGATGACAAAAACATGGACAAGCATGGCTGTTTAAGTACTAATTACAATTGAACCAGGAACTGTCCTGGCCCATTATTGGATCACACTATTGCACTCAAACATTGAACAGTTGGACTTTCAAAAGTTTAGACAACCCTCTAAACATTGAGAGTGACAACAGTCAAACAAAGTTTCTAAATTCCATCTTTCCTGCAAAGTTATCAACTCTCTGCAAGGAACCGGTTCTCAAAAACAACCGTTTTTTTTTATTCCTTTCTCTCCCATCCCAATTCAAGTATGACCAGGGGGTCTATGAAGAATTCCATGTATGAACCAAATTCAAAAGGGATTGCTAGTCTCGTATGAGTGTGCCTTGCTCTACAGTTTGCACATGTTGTCCGTCAAGCGCGAGGGTCTCACAAATATCTCATCCTGGCTGATATGATCTGGGGGCTGAGGGCAGCCAACTCGGTGTCAAACGAGCTTCCCGGCTTATCACCGATCTTTTGCTGCTTCCCGAGCTTCCCGGCTTATCACCGATCTTTTGCTGCTTCCCCTGCAGGCTGCCTTTTTTCCGGTCAAATGCATGTTTGCCATCCAGGACATCTGGTGTTAAGACTTCTCAGAATATTTGACCAGTGTCTGGAATAGCTTAACCCGAGAAACATGGCTGAAGGGAGAGGATGGCCATCTAGCAATCGGTGGGTTTGTGGTTTGACACATGCTCCACCAGAGCCTTATATCAGTTTTCTTGTGAAAGGCACTGAATCCTAACAGCTTCTGATGGTCTGTCAGGTTTTTTTTTCCTGGAGCAACACATTTTCACCAAGAATTTAGTAGCGAATCAGACAAAAAGTTACAAGATATTCTGTGCTAAAATAGAATGCAAAACTGCACTCATAGCTTTGACATAATATCAACATAACATTGCAATGAAAAGAAATATAAAGAAACAACCTGGTTTTATCGAGTGTGATTACTTTAACTACTGTATTACTTGTGTTGAATGGGTGCCTTTAAGGGGCGTGTCCTAGTGAGTGACATCAGGAGCTGGACGTAGGTGTGAATGTCTTGCCATGAGTTGCGTCTTACAACAGATTACCGCAAGTGTTCTCATTTTGTATTTGTGTTTTGGACTCATTCGAAAAACACTTGAAAGTGCATTGGCAGTTGCGGCTCTCCTTGCCCACCTGTAAGTACATTAGGGTACCTGAATTGCTCACACTTTTCTCTTCAATTTAGCGGCAGAGTATCTGAGGCTTGTCCAAGTATTGGCTAGCAACACAAAGCAAAACCTCAACCAAACCTAGCTTGGAACTCCAACACACATCAGCAGTGTCACTGAATTCGGTCTTCATTTCGAAACAAGTCAGAGAATACAGTTATTTTCACGACCATCATTATCATGATTTTTCTTCATCAAAAGACGATACACATTCCATAAGCAGCTTTTTTAGAGATTGCACATCAGTTTGAGATTCCTACATTGAAGGAAGTGACAACAGTCTGGCTGAGAGGATTGTTCTTTCTGGGATCCTCCACCATGGGTTGAGACAAACAAGCAAGCTGGCGGTAACACGGTAACCTGCGTTCTTGTTTCTTTCTTGGCCTGTGCCCTGTCGAGTTCAACACAAGTTCAGTACACTCTGTGAAGTCTTGTCTGTCTGTGTTCAGGTTACGTTTTGCCTGCCAGGCGGCAGAGACACGCAGGCCCTTAAGTGCTTGACTGCATCCCAAATTAGTCTCTGCCACGATCGTGTTTACCCTATTCGCTATTTATTTTCCATCTCTAAATTGTTCTGCAATGTTTGCTTTGTAAGAGGGTCTCTTTGCACCCATGGGAGCATCATTTTGGCTTGTCGCACTGATGAATTGGCGAGATTTGAAGTTAATACAGTACTTCATTTGATGAATACAAGTGAAGCAAAAGTGTTTGGATTTTTATCATTTGATGCACATCAGACAGTAGTTGAATGTTGAAACAAATCAAGTAGGGAAGATGCAAATTGGATCGACCTTTTCACCATGACAGCACCCGTACTTCTGTCTGACAAAAAGTCAAATAGCAGCACTGGTAATGAATCCATGCATTTTGTTTTACCAAGGCAGACCAAGTGAGAACACAGCGGAAAATGGCTTCAATTATGATTTATTCTTTTTCTCAAGCTTTCATCTTGGTTTCAGTCCCAAAAAAAACCCCAATGTTTCTTTGTAGAACTATTTACAACTTTCACTTTATTTATCCTCCACACTCACAGAAAGGGCTGTATTCATCCATCCTACCGTTATCTATACCACTTATCCTCACAAGGGTCGCGGGCGTGGAGCCTATCCCAGCTGTCTTCGGGCAGTAGGCGGGGGACACCCTGAATTGGTTGCCAGCCAATCGCAGGGCACACAGAGACAAACAAACATCCACACTCACAATTACACCTGGGGGCAATTTAGAGTGTCCAATCAACTTCGCATGCATGTTTTTGGAATGTGGGAGGAAACCGGAGTACCCGGAGAAAACCCACGCAGGCACGGGGAGAACATGCAAACTCCACACAGGGAGGCCGGACCCGGGATCGAACCCACGACCTCTGAACTGTGAGGCGAACGTGCTAACCAGTCAACCACCGTGCCGAGAAAGGGCTGTATTATTATCATAATTTTTTTTTAAGTAAATAGAAAAATATCCTTTGGGTTATAACTGAGTGCGACCCAAAGCACAATACATTTTTGTTACTGCTTTCAGGTCAAGGTAGTCACTTTCTGGGTTTCTGGTTTATATTGTTTACAAACATGATAAAAAATGTATATATTGTATACCTGTATTAGTAAAAATGTGTATGAAAAATAGATAATTTTGATTATAAAATCATAATTGATTCTCATAGCACAGTATAGTAGTGGTAATCACAATCTGCCATCTGGTCGAGAAAGCCTTTCTGTGTGGACATGCTTTTTGCATTGACTATTTGGAAAATCTGAGAAAAATATCATTTTCATAATAATTTGGAATGCAATGCATACATGTATATTTAGAAAAAATTCAATTTGTTTCCTTTACTCAAAACATTGAAGCAATTATTCAATAAGATCAATTAATAAAAAAAATACATGAAAAAAATGATGAAATTGCTTTTAACTGAAAAATGTAGGTGGGAAACCTGCTTCAAAATGAACGCAACAAATACTACAAAACTCTTGACAATGTCAATCTTGTAAAAGCTGGTCAGGCTGAATTAAAGGACAAACTTTGCCCACTTGTGTATTAGATTCTAACTGGTCCCAGCAAGTAAGTGATTTTATCTTCATTTTTTAATCTTTGCGTTCTATTGATTGAGCTTGTGCCCTTCTTTTAGATGACATTTATTGAAGCATTTCTTGGAGGAATTACAGTTTCCTGTTTATCTAACCCTCTGCAAAACACACACACACACACGTTTGCATTGTAAATGACCCAACACCTGTGAAAATAATGAATGCGCACGACCTTGAACATAATCGAGGAGATGGTTGTGCAGGATAATGAGTGGTGGAGGCAGGCATTGAGGAAAAAGCTGTTCATGCAGCAACATTGTCAATATGTGTCATAACACCATGGACGCATTTGTGTAATTGTTTAACTGTTTAATTGCATGTGTGATCTGTTACAATTAACATTTCAACCATTACCTAACACGGAATTCTGGGGGCAAAACCTCAGCACTCTTATGAAACTCTTAATTAAACAGCACCCTGAATGTCATTTTAACAAAGGTGGTGCCATTGAAAAGACGCCGGATGTAGTTTACATTTCATGTACACTAGACCTGATGAAAATGTAGACATACAGTCCAAAGGAGCCTCACTAACAGGCACTACTGCATTTACTTAGATATTTTTCCTGAACGAAATTGAAAAAAATATATAAAGAAAACAACCAAAACCTTTCAGGGCATATCTACAACACCAAACACAACAGGATTTAGTCATCGGTTTAAGGTCAAGTTAACAGTAATCGAGCATTTCCTGCCAAGATGGAAGTACTCTGGTGCCTATACAGTATAGTTTACAAACATTATGAAAAGGTTGGTCAATAAAAAAACGGAATACCTCAAATTAACCTGACATGAGAACCTAACACATACGCACACACGCACAAAGACATAGTTTATTGTCATCTGTGTTGGCCTTGGGGCCATGTGGCCAGGATGGATACTGGGTTTGGCTGCAGTGGTTGCCTGGTAACGGCAAAGTTTATCTTTCCGTGCATGTATGTGTGTGTGTGTGTGTGTGTGTAGGTGTGTGTGTGCGTGCGTGTGTATGCGTGTACACGCACGATACTGATGGGATGCGTTAATGTGGTCAGGCCAAACTGAGGGTGAGGTCGTTGAGATAATGAGTGTGCTCAATAGTCTTTAGTGTATCAGTCAATTTGTGTCAATGGCCTCTTATCTGGGACTCGGCATGCTGTAATGGAAGTATTGAATCAAAGATATGTGATTGGAAGTTTCCGGAAATAGATTTTTCTTTGTTTTTGTTCACGCTGAAAAGGGAAAATTGAACTCCTAAATCCATCCATTTTCTATAGTGGTTATCCTGTTCAGGGTCACGGGGAGCTGGAGCCTATCCCAGATGACTTTGGGTCAAAGGCAGACGACACTTTGCAGTGGTCGCTACTCAATCTGGGGGCACATAGAGAGGCAGACTAGCCTTCATGCTGGCATTCACTCATTCACTGAGTGGGAACTTAAGCACAGATGTCAGGCAAATGAACCACGACACCAACAGTGACCGAATTCTTCGAAATGTTTCCCATTCCGAATTGCAGTTCAAAATGTGGGCGTTCTGCTCACCATCAAGGTGTGCCCATCTTGGACATGTGGGGTTGTATAAGACAGACAGATGGACATACTGTTGATTAATTAGCCTCAGTTCATCATCCATCCATCCATCCATTATCCAAACTGATTATCCTAAGAGTTGCAGGTGTGCTGGAGCCTATCCCAGCTCTCTTCGGGCAGTAGGCGGGGTACACCCTGAATTGGCCAATCGCAGGGCACACAAAGACAAACAAACATTCACACTCACAATCATACCTAGGGACAATTTAGAGTGTTCATATAACCTACCATGCATGTTTTGGGGATGTGGGAGGAACCTCAGCTCATCAGTACGGCATTAATATTAGTCATTCTTGGCAGGATAAAGTGTATACAATTATAAGTGCTGTTATATTGTCTTGCTACATGTATTTATGGACAGTTTGTGCTCAATCTCTTTCTTATACAACTGCAATATAGATAATAATTAGCATTAGCATTAGGCGAGGACACTGAAAGGCAAAATTATGTGATTGTTTTAAATACACAAAGTGTACAGCACCCCAGTATGTCATTGGGATGTAAGAACATCATCTAATGAGACCATCCTGCCTTTCAGTGTCAGGTCATTAAAACATGAGAATAGCATGTCATTCCTACATTAGAACATGATATTATGACATTAGAACACAAGAACATCAAGTTTTTGTAACAAATGCCATCGTGGCATGAGAACATGAGAAAACTTCATCAGAACATCATGTCCAGAAATTTGATGTGCATTAAAACAGCAGCACCATCAGACACATGCAATTCACTGGACAAAACACACACACAAACATAAACTTTTAACAAAGAACTTCAAGTCCCAGTAAAGCCTTGTTGATTTTGTGTGATTTTGGGGTTGAGAAAATGCCATCAGAACACGATAACGTCATGATATTAAAATAGCATGTCCATCATGTGATGAAAAACATTAGAACACATGAACATACCATTAGCACATCACGACATTAGAACATCCCAAATGAGAATACAACTAGAACGATATAATAAAATACCAGATATATATTATTGATATAACTGCTTGGTTGAAGACTCCAGACTGCACTTGTGTTCCAGCGTGCATCTGCCCTCTTCCTCCTTCCAGCACTGAGCAGTTTGATGTCTCTTGATGTCGCCCCATGGCTCACCTCAAAGCATTTCCTTCTGGCCAACCCTAGTACACACAAGAGGTGCTCAAAGCATTGGCTGCCACTAGCACAAATCTTAAACTCTTTAGTCTGCAGTGCACACGGTGTGGAAAACTGCACCAGATTAAAGTGCAAGCCTGCGGGCAAAATTGTAGAAGAGCACACGAGTGCAACTGTTAATTGGGAGGATTAGAATCAGCAACGGCTGCGTGGCCATTGCGCATTCGCCGCAAGTCGTGTGTCAATAAAACATCGTCAAGATCATGAGAACATCATGACGTTAGAAAGTGAATGCATCATGTCATTACAACACAAGAACATTGTACAATACCATGAGGGTATATGTCATTAGAACATGAGAAAATCATGCCATTAAGACATTAAAAAAAAAAACAAAAAAACATGTCATTAGAACATGACATTAAACCATTCATTAGAACATGTGTGCATTATTTTTTAGGCGTAGGTGAAAGTTGAAGTTGAGACCTTGTTATAACAAATCATACAACTCAAGTAAGTGTAAGTCGAGCGCAAAGTGCAGTCTAACTGTGCACATGGGTGGAGTTTTCTTTCTTTTGCGCAGGTAGAATTGGGCGTTTATGCCATTGTGGGATGTAACAGCCTTTTCCTGGCCAATCGTGGCGACATCCCACATGTGCATTAAAATCAGGGCGGTCGGAGCGCACTCTGTACTCTGTTCACAATGCGGGAACAGAAATAGACTAGCTGGGGTCCGTCATGACATTGGCAGGTAAACTGCAAGAGATCGCCTTGATTGCACCCACGACTCTGCGTCCGGATTGGACCCCCTCGCCCCTAACAGTTGTGCCCCGCGGTCAGGGCCGTTCTATTATAATGGTAATGATTATAAGAACATTGCATCATGTCACAAGAACTTGAGAACATCATGTCATGTGAAAATGTCGCACTGGAAAAAAATCTTTTGAATTCACTTAATATCGAACATGTGCATTGGTTGCCCATGATTGAAATGTGCTAAAGTGACATCAATTTCACCTCTTCTCGGAAATTACATCAGTTTACCTGTGTGCTGTGTTGAAAGCCAAAGAATAAAAATTTGTTTTAAGACGAGTTTTACAGATGGGCACAGAGATCATTATCGTTCTATCAGTTTGTCACTATAGCATAAGAGCATCATATGTTTTGAACATGAAAACATCATAACATTAGAATTAATTGACAACATGTTACATATGTACAGTACGATTGTCTTCATTGTGAACATGTATTGTTTGTAAATGTGTTGTACAATTGAGTTGGACTTGATCCATAATAAGCTCTCCATTATCAGAGCATAATCTTTGAGCTCCACGGAATTGAACTGTTGTTATACTGCGAGAATGTCAGCCGTCTGTATTGATGCACTTCATTTTCTATCAGCTGCTACCAAAGTCAATACATCACTCCGTCGGCTCTTGACAACTCCGACCGGCTATTCGTAGAAAGCTACCAATGAATCAGTCCTGAAAATAAGACGAAGGAAGAGAAAGTTAATTAGTTGGCAAAATTGAATTTTCAGAAGGGCATCGTTGGAATGCGATAGAAATAGACCAAATCAAATAGTAAGAATTCAGTTGAAAAAGAGAGAGAAAAAACTTGCCTGCTCAATTTCACATTTAAAAGAGCTAAATAAGCATGAAAACATTCAGGAGATGAAGGTAGGTTTCAATCAAATGTAGAATTTTTGTGTGTGCGTGTGTTTACCCAAAACAACACACAAAAAAAAGCTTGGACTAAGATTTTAAGACAAGTCGCAACATTTTTTTTTATGGCAGGAAGAAGCTAAGATCCATACTTTATACAGATAATGGTTGTGCTAGTTTTCGTAACTGACATTAACCTATTAGTATGTAGTACAAATATGCTCATAAATTGGGTCACCCCTTATAGCGGTACCGATGTACTTCATTGGCATCAATTACTACTCTCATAATAGCCAGGGGTTTAGCACCATCTTGTGACTTTTAAGGGCATAACGTAAAGTACACAAAAACTTAATAGGAGAGTTTATGGATGGATGGTTTTTGTCGGAAACTCATAAAGCCTAGTACAGACAAGGTTTTGTCAAATCTTAAAACATTTTTGTTCTGTGACAGACCCCACACAAAGGAAATTAGGCACAAAACAGTTTTGGTCATTTTGTGTGTGGTCTTCTCCGATAATCTGATTACAAAACACCGCACACTTTAAGATTCTATCCCACCGGCAAACTCAAAACATCGAGGGAAAATCTCACGCGATCACACGTGATTTCACAAGATCTCATGAATATGAAGAACACAAACTTCCAGACATGCACCGAGTATTTATGCAGAGGAAACCTAGGTTGGAAATCTGCTACTAGTATCTCGGGGATCAGAGTAAATACAATATCAACTTAACTCTTAACTCTCTCAGTAGAGATGTCACAATATCTGCAATACCGTGATATCGCAATATAACTGCCACAGTATATCGTCATCGTCATGTCACAATATTAATAGCAGCAAATCTGTTTCAAAGCCCAAATCGTTTTCCATTTGTGCAGTTCCAGCACTCTCTGGTGGTTTGCTTATTTGTGCAGTTTAATTTGATGCCACCTATGTTTAAGACCAGTAGGAGCCCATGACTAGCCAAGTCTATTTCTTTGTGAATGTTATTATGTACAAACACAGAACATTGCTATGTTTTTTTTAAATTTTATTTTCTTGTGAGCTTTTATACAGTATTGTGAGCTATTTCTATCTTGCCAAGCTGCCCACAATACTGTGATAATTATCATATCGTGAGGTTCCATCCATCCGTAATCCATACTGCTTATCCTCACAAGGGTCGCGGGCGTTCTGGAGCCCATCCCAGCTGTCTTCGGGCAGTAGGCGGGGCACACCGTGAATTGGTTGCCAGCCAATCGCAGGGCACACAGAGACAAACAACATCCACACTCACACTCACACTCACACCTAGGGGCAATTTAGAATGTCCAATCAACTTACCACGCATGTTATCGTGAGGTTCATATGGTTATATTATCGTATTGTGACATTTGGATATCGTGACATCCCTAGACTCTCCGAACAAAAGAAATATCTTATAAAACATAAGATAGTGTGGCATTTGACATCCTTGATGGGGAAGTGACAAAATCAGGACAAACACAGCCCGATTGCCTTTTTGTGTACCCGGCCTAAGCCTTTATTAATGTATGCAGTGGAAAGTGCCCTGGCTTACTGTGCGTATGAAATGTTACCTGTGCTCGGCAGCAAATCCACACTTGACTGTGCCACAGTCAGATGCTCCAAGTTGGACTGCGACTGTGAAAGCGATAAGAAAAGAAGTCGCTTCCATGCGCCGCCAAACACAGAGTCTCCTGTGAATTGTTTGCTGCATTTATCTCTCTTCACCGCTGCCAGAAGCTGGAGTGTTGCGATCCAGCGCGGCTTTGGCATCATATCCTCCGCTCCCCCACCACCTCCATGCACAATAGCTCAGGGCCTCTTACACCTCCCTCCCTGGACACTAATATAATCAAATCATAAGGCATGACTGAAGAGTCGAGGGAAGCGGAGCCGCCTGTATTTGGATATGTTAAATCCATAACACCAGAGGTGATGAATTTTACCGAGGGGAGGCTGTGCTCGACCTCATTTACGTGGACATATTTGGAATGTTCCACAACACATACGCTACACGTCCATTAAGATCCAGGCGCGGAGGTTTTTCCTTTATAAAGGCAATTAATGGTGGGTTTTAAGGGACTATTGCATTAATAGCTGGGTCTTTCACGGTTGTACAAGTGCGCTGCATCATACTGAGAGGCATTTCCTCTCTCGTGCTGTTAATTAATTTAATCACTGCTAGCCATTTACGGAGCAGAGTGCCCCATACTGCCAGCTGTTTTAGAGCATTTTGACTGATCGTTCAAGACCAAAATAATATTGTGTTTTGCGACAACATGGATCGCAAACCTATCAAAAGAGTAGACACACCCTTTCTAGCATTTTGCATTCTTCAGTAATCAGCAATAGAATGTGTCACCAACAACAAAAAAGCAGCCAAAACACCAAAACTTTTTGTGAAACGCGACATGTAAGCAGAACATTGACTTTGACGCTAATATTTGTTGCCTTTTTTTTTTTTTTTTGCTTTTAAAACAACAAAAAAGTAGAGCGAGAAAGGGCTTTTGGGGGCAAAATGTATTTCAAGATATGTAAAGAAGAAATGTGCTGTGAGCGATTCTGACTCATTGCATGGCTTGAGCATCAGTGGCATTTTTACATCGCGTTCGTGATTCACTTCAAGAACCGCTTCATCTTTTCACAAAAATGCAATCCACACATTCTACTACCTACACTGTAAATTTCATACAGTACATTTTACTGTAATCAAGGAAAATTATACTACGAAAAGACCATATCTGGTCCCAGTCTGAACATAGTCAAATTTACATTTGGAAAAGAGTATAATATTCAGATCATCATAATATTCAGAGTAAAATGTACTTTAAGTAGTGGATTAATTGTACTACAAATGATTCAAATCAACTTTTATTTCATGAGAACATAAGTTACTCACTCACATTTTACACTGATGAGGATAATGGATGATTGGAGAGTAGAGGGCGGGGCCACATGTACCCTGAGTGAAGAGACTTTGATCCATCCTGAAGATTTACTCCTGCTCTAGTGGCGGGGCTGGGGGGCAATTGTACTCCAGAATGTTTAAATACAACTCAATTAGAGGGGGAAAAAAAGTAAGTCACTGTTCTGCTTGACATTTCTGATCAGAAACTGGTTTTTGTGGTGAAACCAACCAATGTTCTAGAAAGAATGAAAAATGATAGAAACAAACTTTTGTTTTTCTTTATGAAAGAAGAGGATCTACTGTTTCTTCTTATTATTTTTGTTTTTGGTAGTGCTTTTATTGTCACAGAAAACAAGTCCGTGGGTCTTGAAATATCAGTCGAAATGCTCTTGAATGGCTGGCACTCAGGGGAACTCTGCTTTGAACACGTCTGGCAGTGAATGGATTAGCGGTGGTTACTGGGTTTGCTTTAGATTTACTATCCATTAATTTTATACAGCACTTATTCTCATTAGAGTCAAGAATGAGCTGGAGGAAAAAATGGTACAGCCTGATTATCTTACATCATTGTCCATAAAACAGAAAGTAAAATGTAAGCGGACTAGTACAGGTAATTATTTAAACAGAGCACTGACACAAGAATGGTGCAATCCTCTCATCTTACAACAGAACAAACAAACAAACAAACACTTTTGTTTGCAGTTCAACCTTGCTGGAATGAATTCTGAATAATGCCAAAAGCCTTGCATTTGTTTTATAAGATAGCCCAAAGGATGTCCTCTGATAAGAATGTCTACCAGACGAAAAGCTTTGAGGTTATTTCTAGCCTGTATCGCTCCCTGTTCTTTGATGCCGCGTCATTTACAGACCAGGTTCATATTCGTACCAATCAACTTGAAACCTTGTTATGCTGAATGACAAAACAGAGCTGTGGTTTGGCTTGGTGAAACTCATTGGAGAGACCCTTATGAGCATTTTCTCAAGTCCGTAAAACAACAGCAAGATTGCCAGGCCCAAGTGTCCGCACAATACAACTTCTTATTGGCTTGTTAGCTGTAATGAAGAGTTATGAGTGGCAATAATGACTAGCCTACAAACACGGACACGCTATTAGAGCAGCAAATGATTCAATTTAATATGAATACAAATGCCGGTCGCCAGCAGCCACCCCCCGGTTGCGATAGTAATCACGTTACCAGTATGTGACAAAAGACGGCGAACGGCGGCGTCTTCATCGAGTGGACGCGATCACAATGTCCGATGCGTGAGGTGGGGAAACACTCACTATTGTATGGCGGGAAAAAGGAGGCCCAGCTGCATTATTGAATTGCGGTGGTGGAGTGGGCGGAGGGAAAGAGAGGTAGAACGTTCTGAATGAAAAAGCCTCCGAGTCTGGTGAGTCACGCATGGAGACAAATAGAGCATTGAGCAGGAGGGTGGGTGGGGGTGTTACATTTTTGGAGGTACAGGTACATCCGTGCCGCCTCAGGCCACGTGCTGCTACTTAAAAAAAAAAAAAAATCAGTCGGAGCTATTTATTTACATCTCCTCCACATTTTCTTGATATATATATATATATATATATATATATATATATATATATATATATATATATATATATATATGTAAATATACATTATATATATATATATATCCATATATATATATATATATATATATATATATATATATATATATATATATATATAAAGCAAATGTGGAGGAGCTATAAATAAATAGCATAATAATTTATTTATATCTCCTCCACATTTACTTGATTGCTTGGAGATGTAAATAAATAGCTCCGACGGATGTGTTCCCTGTAAAATTGTTACCTTGGGACACACTTCTATCACAATTCTCAACCAATCTTTCTCATCTTCGTGGCATACTATTATGCACTTCTTTCATGTCTGAATCTCCACCATGTCAATTTTTGAATCAACTTACCTGTTGAAATGTAAATTACGTCCGGCGTTCCGGCTGTCTTCGAAGCAGCGTACGCCACTTAACAGCTTATTTTTGACTGACACTTCACAAATACAAACTAGTGGAGAAGAAGGCTAAAATCTTCATTCAAGTCATTTACCCTGTCTTTGTAATCTTTCTTCATTGGTCAAATGACATGAAAGACCATCCGACCAATGGACCGGGCAGTCTATTCGTCTATGATGGACGCCCGTTTTGCTGACGTTAGAAGGTGAGAAAAAAAAAAAGGCAGAATAAGCATAGAGGGACGTGGATTTCCGTCTGACTGTGTAATCACAAATAACCTGGTAAAGTCCAAACAGACCTCCCAGTCCTTATTGACGGCCGCCTGTTTTGCTGAAGAGAGACGGAAATGCAACCCAAACGGCATTGACTGTATATTGACAGCAAGTGGCGCTATGCGCCAAAGAGAGAAGCATGTGTTAGTCTGTTGACCCACCGTCATCCAAACCAAATGGTAATTTTCAGGCCCACACTCCATTTCACAACGTGGCAGGGCACAAGGTGCACCAAAAGGTCTTTGCCAACCGATAAAAGACAGAAGATGAAGATGATGAAGAAAACATATTCGAAGATAAAAAACATTCATTTATTGTAATTTCTTCTTTATTTCGGTTTGCAAGTAGTAGGAATCATTTTAATCTACCAGGATCGTACCGTTGGAAACAATGTGACACGGGAATCTGGTTAAGATAAGTAAAACTTTACCATTTTAATGGCTGGATGGATGGATGGATGAATGGATTGATTTTTCATCTGTTGGACCTTTTTTTCCGGATTGACAATTGACAGACTGGCGGACCTTTGATGTTTACTGATGGAAGTGTGGTTAAAATAACATGACGGACCAACCGACAGACAATTTCAGTTTGGTTCGGTTTGAAAAATAGACGTATTGACGGATAACAGGACGGGGTGCCCAGGCTGCTGACAGATGACGTACAGTCAATTTTAAGTAAAATGCCCACCTCTGCCATTGACTGTATTTTAACAATAATGAAAGTAGATTTATGTTGTCTTTGGTTATCTGTGAATTTTTCTGGTAGTAAACACTATTTACTGTCTGATATATGCCCAAATTGACATTGGACAAAATGCCCATGTAATTACTTTGTAATAGCATTAGATAACCAGCTAAGCGGGCTGAGTGCTTGTTTTTTTTGGAAAGGCAGAATTGTTTTTAGTGGCTGACAAACAAGCTCTTTTCAACAAATTGAGCTAGTTGTGTCATTGTCTGACTTTTGAGTCTGTTTTTTGACTTAAGTTGCATTTTTTTCCTTGTATTCCTTTGCCTGTCTCTCGTTAGGTTATTGAGTCCACCTGTGCTTGTCATCCCGGTCCCTGGTGTTAGGTAATCAGCTCCCTCCTAACCTCTGTGTCTTGTCCAGGTGTTCCTCATTGTATCGTCAACTTGCCTGTATTTAGTTCCCCGTTTTCGTTCAGCCCTGGTTGGTTCGTTGTCATTTGTCAATGGTCATCAATCTGTTAACCCAAGTCCTGTCCTTGTGTTTGTTTCTTTTTTATCCTTGTTGTTTTGGAATCATTCCAGTGCCTTGTGGACTTTTTGTTTCTTTTAATTAAATACCTTATATTGCACTTGATTTTTGCCTCCTGCTTTAGGGTCTCCTCCACGCATTTTGTGATAATTTGTCTTTTTTTTTTTGTTGTTGTTCATTTTTGCTGTTGAAGCAATAAAGTCTAAACTTTCGGGATACAGTTTTAAATTTGTCTCGCAATGTAAGTGTAGTGGAGCATGTTGCTGCCTTCTACTTTTGGCAAACTACTCTGTAGCTCATATTTGTATTTTTGCTGCTTCGCCTGGTATACATGCAAGTCCATTTACCCATAAGTAGGACTTATCCCTTGCCGCTTGTGTAATACAGCTTATTTTAGTCATGGATAAGGACTACTTTTTTTTTTTTTAAGTATTTATATAACAAACAGACTGCGGTTAGAAAACTCTTGCAGCTAACACTGCACTACCTGTTGAGATGACGTTGCTGCTTTAATGCCCCCATTTTTATTCTCTGCTGGAAGCACAGTAAAGAACTGCAGGGCTGTATTTTACAGAGCGTTCTACAAAGTTGTGCACTTTTCAAATGACTTGTAATGTTTAAAAAGGTGACGCGCGGCACATGCGAGGGAGAAAACGATACGGCGCCGGTGTGACTCGGGAAGCTTCGGCCACTTGTTTGGATAGATAGCAATTTACGGCTCTCCAAGATATATAAGTGATAAATGGGTTAGAATTACTTTGTGCTCACCCATCTCTCTCTCACACACACTCTCTCTCTCCTTCCTTGTGATCGTGACTGCACTGACAAAAGCCCTCATCTGGGGAAGTTGCTCGCTCTCCATGTGCAGACACCCCAGTTGCCGGGGAAACCGGTCTAAAGTTGCGAGCAAGAGGCAGCGGCGGCGCGGGCCTCTGCAGTGCAGCAGAAGAAAAAAACAACAGCACGAGCCTCGTCGTTTCGGTCACATGCACAGAGGAGCTGGTCACGGTGCTCATGAGGGTCTCGCTCACCTGGAGGAGATAAACACATACACGCACTCCACTATGCACGCGTGGGCGGACTACTGTTCCTCATCAACAAGTTGCTCGCAAGTAAGAGTGAGGGGAACGCCTCCGCTAAATGCTTGATGTCCAACTTGTAGCTGGAGTGGAGAGATTGCCCTCAAATAAAAGCTGTGACAAATTAACTCTATTTTCCGCATTTAAACCGAATTGTACATTTCAAATAGAAGCAGCGGAAGAGAGTCTCACTCAGCTTTGCTGTGAAATTCAGGACCGCAAATCACTGTAATAATGAACAGACCACTGAAGATGGCGATATTGCATTGCTTCGAACTTCAGATCAGCACAGCTTTTGAGCAGAAGATAAAGATAAGGGGGTGAATCTCAACTTGTCATGTCGATTATGTTGAGGAGAAATGCCAACACGTTGGAAGCCGGACAAGCTTAGGCACCTCACACTCGAACAGATTTTGTATAAGTATGACAACACACTGTGTCTTCAGTTGTAGAAAGTGTGTCACAATCGGGAGAAACGATGTCTGCTTTGTGAAACCATCCCGTATTCTCCTTCTGATTACTCAAGAACAGAAAAAGATAGACACAAAGTTGTTTGTGGTGAAATAAGATAGTCTACTCTTTATTTCTGTATGTTCTGTACTTATGTTAGAACACAATTATAATATTCTGTGCGTCTTAAAAGATCTGTCAAAATGCTCTAAAATGGCTGCCAATATGGGGAATTTTGCTTTGAAAACGTCACAAAAGATAGATTTCAAATCCTAACTACAAGTTTTCCCCTTCAAAGTAATACCCCTTGGACAAAGCAATGGGGAGCTGGAGCCCTGCTGCTTTACCCCCTGGTGCTCTTGAAAGGGCTAAATCTTCGTCAAAAAAGACGTTGGAAAGAATTACAGATCCAAGCACTCAGTTGACAGAAATGTAAAAAGCCTTTAGTACTCAAACATAACAAAAAACAAACCGCATTGGCCCACGGGCTTTTATTAGGATGTCACAAACAATATTTTGCAGTCTAACACACTTTATCAACCTTCTTTCCATGCCCTTATGCACCCCTGGAAGGATTCTTCCTGGATCCTTCGCTGCTCTATCTTCAACGGCCATCTTGATGTTGCTCACATCTTCCAAAAGGGTCTTCTTGATAAGCCCATTGAGCTCAGGAAAGAGGAAAATCACACAAAGACGTTTGGCTTAGTAGAGAGGTTGCCACAACGCGGCGATTTTCTTTGTGGTCAGAAAGTGTCAGATATTCTGGCCACTGTGTGTAGGTGATGAAAACAAAGCAAAGAGGCATAATACTTGATCGTCTTGGAGGTTTGTAATTTTGTTTTTGGAATATCTTTGGTGACATCAGTCATGGAACTTTTCCGACACACTGTTTCAACAAGCTGAGTCACAACAATCACTGCTCTACATGGACAGCCTTATACAAACAGATAAAAGGTGGAAACAAACCAGGTCAACTGAACAAAAAAGTTGGAAACATGACACATGTTATACTAAAACAAAAGCAACCGCGTTGCTACAGGTTGATTTTGAGTTGCAGAAGTGATTTAATCGAATACTGAGGTGAATTCGGCACACACCAACCTGGGCTGCAGTGTGCAGAATAAATGAATGAGCAACTAAAAGAGTCTGCCAGATTGCCACTTATTATTAGCGTTATTGTGCTGCCGCGCAATTCCTGTTGTCAGGCATCGCAGCCTTTGATGAATTTATCGCTACGAGACTTGCAAATTGCCAACGCACAAATCTAGCTTGTCTCGCTTTAACGGGCCCTATAAAAGGCGTCACTGTTTCTCAATTTGACGGCGGTGTCGCGTCATAGAATCATATTTGATTGGTCGTGTTCGGCAGCCTCGCGTGTGCGTGTGTGTGTGTGTGTGGGGGTGTGTGTGCGCCGAGTGGAAAAGTGCTCCTGCTGAAGTGAATGCCGTGTGAGTGTTACGGTCCTTTGTAGCCATGAAGAATCTAAATGTTCTACTTAGCATTTCCACAGGTTTGAATGTTAACTCGCTCTCTTTCTCACTGTGAAAGAAAAACGTCAACCACAATCCATTCCGGGAGGCTGTCTTATAAATCCTTTCCTCAGAAAATAGTTTCTTTCATTGGAAAAAAAAAATAAAAACGTGAAGGTTAAAAGCTGCAAGTCACAATAAAACTTTAGTTGTTAGCTACATATGGCATGTCAAGGCTACTTGTGGCATATTAAAAGTTATCCATTTTCTATACCACTCAAATCAGGGTCTCCGGTATGTGGAGCCTATCCCGTCGGATACCCTAGATTAGTCGTCAGTCGCTCACAAGACATACACAGTATTGAGACAGACAACTATTCACAATCACACAGTCACTGAGTGTGAAGTGAATCCAAACGGCCCGCAGGGAAGTCAGACAAATGTACACCATTGGTGACCTTCAGTGTTTTATATTGAGGTTATGCAAGGCATAAAAGGCTTTAAAGCTTTGTGTGGCATAACACACTTGTGTATGTGGCCTTGGCAGCATGGAGAAAAGAACTCAAGATAGTTACTCTTGATGCATCCATCCATCCATTTGAGTGTGGAAACTAGATGTGTAAATGGTACTTGTGCATCCCTCTATGTGCGCCATAGGTCTATCTAGCGCATATTGGGGGGTGTTGAAGCACCCCTAAAGTAAATCAATGCACCTCCAAAACTGGAGTGATCTAAAGGCTTTATTTATGGCATGTCTTTTTTTTTTTTTAACTAGCTAGAAGAAGTAAAGAAAAGCATGCAGTACATGGTAGAGGCCCTTTTCACCAGGAAGTAACATACCTCAATGTGGTAATAGCTCAAACAATTTCCGACGGACCCGTTCCCATACCTCAGTCTTAACGAGGGTACATGAAATGCGCGGGGGGCGGGGCAATTGCGATTATCATCCGATTATCAACCGATATGAAGATTGCTTCCCAGAGAGATGGAACACTGGCAGTAATTTACATTTCAGTAGGTAAGTTGTTTAAAAAATAGATGTGGTGGAAATTCAAACATAGTTAACATAAACACTGAGGGACTGGCTAATGAATTGACTTTTCTATTGCTCCGATTAATGGCACAGTCTTGTTCCTTTGACGCTGAAATTGATTTTTTTTTTCTTCAATGCTTCTGATTGTTTGAACACCTAATTTGTAGGTTCCACACCAAAAAGTTCATGCTTCTCTTCCATGAGGGTGCAAGATATGAATCTTCCATTCATCCTAATCCAGGTGCACATTGGACATGTCGCCATTCAATTACATGGCACATATAGACGACCATTCACATTTACATCAGTGAACAATTTAGAGTTTTTAATGAACCAAACATTTCATGTATATTGTGATGTGGGAGGTGACACAAGATCGGGGAGAAGGTGCAAACACCACAAGGGAAAACAGAAGCCCAAGTCCAAATCTCGAAATATAGATGTGCTAACTACGATCCTGCCATGCTACCTGGATATGAATCATATCTGTTACTATTCACACTCCTGCCTCGCTTTTCACAATAGCCATTGTCAGCAATGGTTTCATATGTGAACAAACATTTGGGAGTTACTGTAAGCCCCACGGGGAAAAGGAGAAGCAAAAATAGTCATAAACGGAGGAGTCATCATTTCTGGTGTCAGCAGTGTGTCCACAGCAGTCGGTGCACAAGAGCCTATTACAAAGCAGTGGGGGGAGAAGAAATGCATAAGTTACAGTGGCTATAGAGGCGTTTTAGACTCCTCTCCTCATCAACTCCTCATCCTCTCCCTCTCTCCTCATGAGGCTGTATAATGCTGACGGGCAGAATGAGAGCAGAAGGAAGCTCGGAAAATGAGAGGAGGGAGAGCGAGGGTGAGGGACTGAAGGGAAGGAGGGGAGGCTGGCTCGTCTGCCAATCACAAGCAAAGCCCCATCATCATTTACAGTGAGACAAAAAAAGACGTGTGGTGGGGAAAACGTCACATGGATGTGAAGGGAAAATGAATAATATGAAATCTCAGTTACGTGTAAGTTAAGTGGGTCTCTGTCAGCAACTGCTATTTAGCGCCTCATGGACCCTCTGGAGCTGTCACTGACACGAGCGCCGCCTTGAATATTTTAGCCAAAGAATTGATACTTTGTTAGGCAAGCGTCTGACGTATGCCTCTCACCTTTTTCCATCTCGTTCCTTCAGTTTACCTGGCATGTGTGGTTTTGAAACGTGGGTGGAGATGAGAGAAATCCCACGCAAGCGCCGGGGAACATGAAAAAAATACACTGGATGGCTGGAACTGAGAATCGAACGCCGAGGGCCAATTTTGGTAGACCGGCGCCCGTGCGCTCGGCGTAAATACGGCCAGAACTTCATTTTCGTGCCAGCGCAAGTCAAGTCTAGCTTCTTTGGGGCTATGTTGCGCCCAATTTGGGTGTTTTGGCCCCCCAAGTCATCCGACAATTTGGTAACAAAGCAGTCTGCGCTCAGCGTAAAAACGGGCACTTTGTCAGTTTCGTGCCAGGGCAATGCGCGAATTCAGCGTGTTTGTGAATTTGGTAGACACGTT
The DNA here is from genome assembly GCF_054856515.1 of Filicampus tigris. Classification (NCBI taxonomy): domain Eukaryota; kingdom Metazoa; phylum Chordata; class Actinopteri; order Syngnathiformes; family Syngnathidae; genus Filicampus; species Filicampus tigris. The sequence continues at coordinate 22,441,546 of NC_141220.1, read as the reverse complement.
ACACCTCACTGGGCATTTCTGCCTCACCTCCCAGCGCATCTGTAAAGCACAGGGGGTATGTAATCGAGGCGCAGGATGACAGATATTGCACTCTGCGGATGTGTGTGGTGCACGTCGCCGGATTTCATTCATAAATATGACACCAGCGTGGGACATTCCCTTTGAATCATTGTAGTACTCACTTGTGCCCAGAATGAAATTAGAGCCCCGAATCTCAGAAGTGTTAGCTATGCTAAGTTATGCAAGCATCTGCTAAGAATATTAAGCAAAAATTGTACTTGGCAGCCAGATCATGACTGATTCAAAATTAGCCCCCAAAAAAATGTTGAGATTGCATGTTCTCCCTGTGTTTGGTTTTTTTTCTGGGTACTCTGGCTTCTTCCCACATTCAAAAAACATTCAGTTTGTTGAAGTATTTAAATTGTCCAGAAGAGTGACTGACTGTCAAAGAAGACTACCGAGAAGAAGTAAAAGTCACCGCAAGTTTCCGTGCCGTTGTAGGTGGGCATTTGATGTCAGCCTCCCACCTTTTCTGACACTCTGTCTCATTGTAATATCATCATGCAGAAGGGAGGATGAGGAAAAAAATTTGTGGGATGAAATGACAAAACTAGTTGTTGGAAGATAAGATGATGGGCGCTTTAATTAACGGATCACAGGTGTAAGATACGTATCAGCACTTCTTGTAAGGCATCACTTGAAAACTTCTGTTCTTGATAAAGTCCACGTCTCCTTCGTGTGTCTGGCAAGATCTAAGGTAAGAACAAAAGGTCACCATTATGGGAATTGAGGGAGGAAGAAAATTCAGTGAGCTTATTTATGAAGACTTCCTTCATGAATGTGTTAGTCCAGAAGCATTAAAATTCAGAAGAAATCCTGAATCTGGAGTCCTGATTGATAAACCAGTACAACCTGACGCATAGTCTCTATGCTAGTTTATCACAAAGGTTTTTATTGGGAGGTTGAGGTCAGGGTTCAGTTCAGTTCTTCAAACTAAAGACATCTCGAAAAAATCTTCTCCGAACATCTCCCACAAACTTGGAATTCCTTTATTGGTAAGGAACCTTCCCACTGCATATTACTTGCTACCGCCCGAACACTCTAACAAAAACAAACCAAAAAAAAAGGATGACATTTGTGTCCTCCAATGTTACATTGAGAATTAAAGTTTCCTGTATTTGCTTATCATAAGGAGACACGCTTATCCAAGAGGGGACTGAAGGCAGCAAGAAAAGTGCAACAAAGTGGAAACTCCGGATTACAATATCTCAGCACGAATGAGGGGAGGAGAATGAAGGTCTATTTTATTTACATATCATCAGGAGACTATTATATCTAGAAAGGAGAATGACTGCAGTATGACAACTCTCCACTGCAGCAAACGTAGAGACTATGTAGTTTAATAATGCAATGTCCTGAGCTTCAAGGGAAGCTAACGTTAGCATGTGTTTTTATCTTTCAATTTTGAGCATTGTTTTCTCATGTTACGATAAGAATTAGGGTCTCTGGCCACCAGGAGACGATCTTATCCAAAAGGAGACTGTGGACAGGAAGAAAAGAGACTGCTGCAGAAAAGTGGAGACTATGGAGCAAAATGCCTCAGCAGAGGAGAAGAATGAGGGTCTCTTATATTTTCTTCCTGCAGGGAGATTGAGGGCAGTAAGAAAGCAGTCCGTTGCAACAAAGTGTAGGCTGTGGATCCTAAAATTGATGCACCCAGAGTTACAGGGAAAGCTAACGTTAGCATCCCTTTTTTATATTTTCATCTGTGTTTCTTCAAAGGTTACAATGAATATGTCCTCTATATTTACTCCTGCTAGAGACTGAGGACTGCAAGAAAATGCCATTGAGTAGAGGAGAGCAAGAGTCTCATGTAATGAGGCAATTTGATCAAAGAGGAGACTGAGGGCAGCAAGGAAGCATCTGCTGCAGCCAAGCGGAGACTGTGGAGTACAATAATACTGCAGTGTCCTGAGCACATGCGACCAAACCGTCCCTGTTTGACGCATGCGAACAACTTTTAGCAGCTGCAGTCTCTCTGCCAAAGGCGAGGAGCCGACCTTGACCTTTTCCTGCCTATTAACATCTGCTGCTCCCTCCATTAACGACGGGCGAGCAAGGTAGTTTGGAGGAAGATGGAGGTGCGTGCATGTGTAAGTGAGTACAAGGGAAGGGAATCGGTCTGCCTTAATGTGCGTGCGTGTGTCCTCCTCCTGCTAATCGGCGGTGTTCACTCTGTTGGAGTCCAAAGTGAACAACGTTGCCTTCAGGGGCAGAGTCATCTATTCAAGCTGATGAGCGCTGCATTGTTCCCGCAGTATACGATGCAGTTCATCCCCTGGACAGACCGACTAACTAATATGCTGGCACATTTGCTCAATCTGGCAGCAGTTACTTAGAATCTCAATCGCATGTTTTTTTTTCTCGCATAATGGAGACAGCGGGAAGAATACATCTTTTTACCATACCGTCACTCTAAACTAATTGCACCATTGGCGGCGGTGAGTTGCAGACCTGCACCTTCAGTGGGTATTCAAGTGACGGAATCCACCTTTTAATAACATCATCATGCCACAAAATAATGTATGGTGGGCCGCTCGCGAAACGGTTCTCCCTGTCATGTCACTGCATCGCGGCTATGACAGTCGGTCAAAATGTATCTTTGCACGAAAGCGGTCCATGGTGCAAAAAAAGATTGGGCACCGGGCCGCTGTCCAATTAAGCTAGCTAATCACAGGGTTTCATGTTGCAAGCCAGAGATGGGCAATTCATTTTTCCAAGACGCCAACTCAACTCAGTTGTATTAAATATCAATTTGATTAATGAATTGTATTCTTTTACTCATCTGGAATTGTGTAGCCCTGGTAAATGTTGTTGTAATTAGAAAAAAAAGAAAACTGAAAAAATGTTGCCCTAAAGAGGGAGTCAACACCCAAATTGTCTTTACAAGAATATGTTCTATGCAGGCCCACCAGTCGAAACATGGCATTCTGATTAATATTGCATTTGTGGAATACGAGTTAATCAGTAAAATACACTCGTTTTTGTCCATCTCAGAGGTCAGCCGTTTTGCTACTTGCTATCGACTGAAAATGACATCACAGTTGCTCAGTGCTCGGGTAACGATCAATCACGGCTCACCTGCTTTTTGAAGCTGAGCCATGATTGGTATGGTATGGTATGATTGCCATTTTATTTTGACTTCATAAAAGATGCAGAAACTATGGACAGGGTGGATGTGACCTGTGGCCTTACTTTGCCCAGATGTCCAGTAAGTCTCCGCTGGTGCTAATTTTAGAACCACATTAAATTTTAACGCGCACCCCTGGCAATAAGTTTGTTTGTTCTATAAGTGTAGGAGTACATGTATGCATTTGTGTGTGCTATACATTGAACGATTCAGCTGTAGCCTGCAGGCGCTGTCAAGCTGGCGCTAAATGGCAACACACCAGTGTACAGTTATTACACACATGCACACACAATTCAAAAGGGGCTGGGTGGTATCAGGCTCCTAAATTGGATTGAGTCAACAAAATCATCCATTTGGTTCGTAGCAGGATTGATACCAGCGGGAGTGCTAACACGCTTACAAGTGAGCGGCCCAAAGCCCCCTGAGATGGCTGACAAAATAATGGGAAAACCTTTAGAAATATGATAAGGCCATGTCCACACTCATACAAGTACTCTTAACCTTACTCTTACATACTGTTCCTTTTCCATGTTCTCATAGGATAACCAAGAAGAATATCCGCGTAATAATTTTCGATCGATGTCACATTCTTGGGGGTGTTGTACTACTACTCTCACTGTTTTGAGATTCCTGCATGACCCGTCAAAGACCAACAGGTGCATGTTTCTTTAAAGAACTGTATAAATATGATGGGCACACAAACAGTTCTTCAGATACGTTTTCACAATTTCAACATTCCCCATTTTTTTCCTGGTTCATTTTAGTATGGGTCAAATTTGACCAGGAAAGCCTCATTTTACACAACCTTTGGAGCTCCTCCACATTTTTTTGTTAATATTTTAATTTTTGTGTACTTTTCCAGAAGTGGGAAAAGTCATCAAATTTCAGGGTAAAAGAGTGACCGCCACGTTCGTCGTATTTCTCTTGTTTTCAAATGCCAAAACGGGTCAAATTTGGCTCCAGCAGCATCCGAGGCTTAAACACATGCAGAGGAATCACAAAGGGTGAACACAATAGAAATTATTCGTAATAATTTTCCCACTGCTGTCAATAGCAATATCACCCTGTCAATTTAGCATCACCCATATGTGTAGTTTACTTCATATTGGGGCACGATTGGACAAATTCCCAGGATGGAGTTTAAAATGGTTGTTTCAAACCAAAATGACCAACTTCCTGTTCAGTCTTCTACTCGTGGCCTTGAGACGTTTTCATGTGTCCTACTATGATAGACATGATTGATCGATGAAACTGGTGTCGGGCAAATGTTTCCAACCTTCCAGGGGGCATCACTGATTGAGTTTTGAGACATTAAGTTAAATGTCCATATAGACACCTAGTGACAAGAAAGAAATGAGACCGCAGCAGCCACACTCGTGACTCAATGCAAATTCGGTAACTGCTTGTGTTTCGTGACATCTTGCCGCCATTTTGGTACAAAATTGTTGATGTCTCTCACTCTGTCGCCCTTGTGTAGCACTCGTTTCTTTGTCACACCTTGTAAACAGTGTAAACAACTCTGACAAGGTTTTAGACCTACAAAAATTAACTCCATTGTGTGACACCCAATGCTGTGTACCTTGTATCCACTTATCTAAACCTGTTGTCTTTTTACACAAAATTTCCTTGAAGCCAATTTTATTTTCATCAATAGCAAACATTTCAGTGCTGTCTTTAAACATACTTGAAGCTCCACATGACAAAGTAAGCTCCTGTTTCTTTTTTAGGCTTCTAAATTGTCTAAAATGACACTTGGCAATTTCCATATTAGTTTTCACAGGCTTTAGCATTTCCTCCTTATGTGGCCGCAACTCATGCCAGGACCCGACAGTGGGTGTAAAATCCTGCTAGAGAAGTACAGGTGCATACAAAAAAAAAATCATTCAGTTTTACTGCTTGACATAGCTACACACACAAAAAAATCCTTTACTTTATGATTAACACCCCCTTCATTTATTTTTTTTTCTTATCGAGCCAGCATGCAAGTCAGTGTCAATCCAAAATGTTTTCAGGTGGGATAATGAGAGTTATCAGGGGCGGTTCTGGCTCATGCCTGGTTCAATAACCACCCTCCGGTTCAGTGTTGATTTTATGCCGTTGGAAATTTCCGCTTTCTTTCTTTCTTTCCTTCTTTTTTTCCAACTGAGCAATATTTGACAGCAGGGGCGGCGGAGGATGCCGACCTGAGATAACACTGATATTCTCCACGATGAATGAGCAGGTCCTCATCTCATTTGTTTTGGTTCTGCAGCATAAAACCCTTAATTTACAATAAACTCTTCCCCACATCTTCTGCTGTGAGTGATTTTGTGTCGAGGGGGACAAAAAGAGGGAGTTTGGGGGTTTTTCATCAGCAGTAACTCAACATGACTCCTATAAAGCCGAGGGTGAACAAGAGACAGTAAAATAAACCTGCAAACAAGGCAAAAGAGCACTTGCGATTCACTTGGTAGCTGCAGAAGTACTTAGACAGCACACGGAGAATTCGCAAGACACCCCAGACCACTCACCTCACCATCACGAGATCCAATACCCAAAGTCCTCCGAATATATTCTTATTGCACACAAAACAACCTTTTATTGACGTTGTATCGGAATATAATTCATCCACGGTCTGATGAAATGGAAGCGCATAAAGAGAGTAAGAGTATGTTGGCGATGCAGGGGGCTATTACTGCACATCAAGACAAGCTGGTGTTTGGACAAGCACATGTGTTTGGAATGTGTGAGTGTGTATGCTGCCAATGTTGGAATTTGAATAGCAGGAGTCTCTGAGCTGAACCATATTCAAAGATTCAATTCAAGGGTGGCCGCAGCGAATCATTATCTTTCGCTTCTTCCCGTTTCTGCAAGTCTCCATCACCACATCCACAAATCTCCTCTTTGGTTTTCCTCTTTCCCCTACCTGGTAGCTCCATTTCTAACCTTCTAGCCAATATATTTACTGTCCCCCCTCTGTACACATCTGAATATCCCCACCTGGCCTCTCTAACGTTACGTTCTAACCTTGTAGTCATGATGCCCCACTGATAAGCTCGTTCCGTCCTTGTCACTCCCAAAGAGAATGCCACTATGCCACTTTCAGATCTGTGTCCTGTCTTCTGGCCATTGCTGCCATCTCTAAACCATACAACAGAGTTGGAGAGATTTTCCCTCCACTAGTTTTGTCTACACTAGATTGGTCCTCAAATAACTGTCTCAGTGTGCTCTACTGGCTTTGACCTCTACAAGTTTTGTCTTCTAGCTTTTTCCTCTTCTAGTTTTGTCGTCTACTTTTTTCCTCTGCTTGTTTTGTCTTCTACTAGCTCTTTGCTCTACAACGTTTGGCCTCTACTTTTATATTCTACCAGCATTGTCCCAGTATCCATAAATGGCATTGTCCTTTACAAGTTTTGTCTCTTGACTAACTTTTGCTTCTACTAGTTTTGTTTTGGTCCCTAAAATTTTTTTTTTACTTTGCTAGTTTTGTCAAAGTCCCCTGTATTTGCGTTTTCCCTTTACTAGTTTTGTCATCTCCCAACTTTTCCTTGACTTATTTTATCCTCCACTCACTTGTTCTCTAAATGTTTTGTCCCCTACTACCTTTTTCCTCTTCTTATTTGGTCTTCTGCTAGCTTTGTCATCTACTAGTTTTGCCCAGTCTGTGCTGCCCCTTTGATAAGCTAATTGTCGTTAAAAAAAAAAAAAAAAAAAAAAGAACCTCAGCTTCTTCAACTCCATCACTTTCAATTCTGTCTCCTATATTTTGGTCATTGCTACTATCTCCGAACCATAAAACATGGCTGGTCTCATTACTGTCCTATAAACCTTTACCTTAAATTTAGCTGGTGCTCCTGTCACACTTCCCTCCACCTTTCTCCCCCCATCCTGCCTGTACCGTCTTCTTCATCTCTCTTTTATACTCCCCATTGCTTTGAGTATGCTCTCTAAATTTAACATGCAAACCTGCCCACAGGTTGACACCACATAAACACACATAATCTGCCTTTCCTACACTAAAAATACTCCAGCACCCAAGCATTATTACCATGGCGATGGAAAGTCTTATCTCTGTCTGCCCACCCAGGCGAAGATTTTTCTCCCTGTGTCTCGTCATGTAATAAATTGCCGTTTGGACGATTCTGGAGAATATTGCTTAAATCCACTTGCGGCATTAAGGTAATGACACAATGTATTCGGAAAATAATTTGTCTCTGAAGTGGTGCCGTTGGCCTGATTTTCCAGACTAATTCAAACAGACCCGAGCAAGCTGGTCCCCTGAGAAACCTGGCCAGATGAGAGCATGAACGACAGAGTTAGCCTCCGTGACACTTTGTGCCGCATTAGTCACTGCTAAAGACTCCTGCTCTGCTGCACAGGCACACCAATATTACATGGAGTCAGAATGTTTGCCATTTTCTCATCCTTTTGACACAATACATCTGGCATCTGACACTGCTTACCCATGTCGGTTTGAAACATGCTTCTTAACACAGGGTATCTCTGCAGGTTTTAGGAAATCATAGTTGAGGACTTTTTTTTAACCCCTACAGAACATACTGTTCAGATTAAATTTTTCCTGAAGCACATTTTCTGTAACTATTGGCTATGCTTGGTAGGATATTCACACAAATAAGAAACCTTTCACCAAAATGTTAAAACATCATAGTTCTCTTGCAAAAGCAAATACGTCTTGCTTAACCCGTCCAACCTTCGTAAAAATCTATCGCGGTTCATACTTGTCAAACTTCTGTAATCACACAGGGATCCAAATTTCAAGTATTTTTATTCAAGGGTTTTACTGGATTTACTGTAAGCATCAAAATCAAAGTAAGCATCAAAATAAACACAAAATAGTATTTTATCCTTTTTTGTAATTGGTCGGGATCCCCGGAAACACAATCACAAAACTCATGCCTTATGACATGAAAAATGTATTTTAAAAGTGACGATAGCAGTTGATAGATTTTGCAGGAGAATGACAAGCTAAATTCATGGACCTTTACTTCCCTGCACCCTAATGAATGGCAGGGTCAGTAATGTAGTGGTTCATGTTATAGCCTCTCGACATTAGCACCGGAGATCTCCATTGCTGCTACCAAATCCTCACACCAAGGGACTTTACTGTATCTAGGACAGTCCTTGAACCCTTACATAAAAGAACCTCGATCTTGACAAGTCATATTAAATCCCAATTCGAACTGTAATGTTTCACTTGCTCTTTGTTAGTTGAAAGCAAATCAGCTTGTACAATGCCGACGTCTGGTTCAGCACCCATTAGGCTCATGAAAGTGTTGGTTGAAATTGCAAGCGTGGCCATGTCCTGACTCTAATTCCAGTGTCAAGGGGGCAGGTTCAAAATATAGAGTTATCCGATCTGCCCATCTGTGGTGGACCGAGAAAACTCAGCAGCTTGTGCTCTCTGTGCCAAAGACCAATATGCCCGGATCACAGCGACAAGCTGCTACTTTGCTGTGAATGTGTGCACTGAGGAACACGAGAGGACGTAGACAAGTGTTTGCCCAGTCAACAGTTGGCGACTTCTGTGCCGACTCACTATATGGGTGATAGTGTAGCAAACTGTCTTTTGGATCTGACAACAGGAGAACACAAAGGTTCTTATCACTACTATTTAGTATAGTCTCAGAATATAGACCTTTTCATAATGTTTTTTTTAAGCAATGGACACAAAGGTACACCCAGAATGTGAGTGAGTACCTCCGACCGGAACTAAAAACGATTAAAAAAGGTTGTATGTTTGGGGTTTCACCATTTGAATTTCCCCCAAAAGTTGAGTTTAATTTTTCCAATATCCTTCAAAAGAATCTGAATGAATCGAGCGTAGCCTGTGGGTGAGGGAGATAAATCAAGTGGACGTTATAAATTAAACAGAGAAGACTGCAAGACTGCCTGGAGTAGCAATATTTCAAGGGACAGACGATGGACTGAACCTGGATCATCAGGAAGACATTTTCTCACAGGTATGTAAAAAGTACTTGGTTGGGGTTAAGTTGTTCAGCAAAACATAATGGCTAGCTTGCTAGTAGACAACAGTGTGCTAGCCATTTCATTCAGTCTGTGCCATTAATCGGAGCAACAGAAAAGTCAATTAGTCAGCGTCACAGTGATCTTGTTAATTATGTCTGAGTTTCCACCAAAATTTATTTTGAATAGGTTTACCTGTTAAAATGCACATCACGGCCAGCCTTCAATATATGGTAACAATTCGCACATTCAAACTAAAGCTGCAGATAAGAAGGCCAAAATCATCATTCACGAAATTTACTTTGTCTTCTCAATCACTTTGCCTTAGTCAAATGCCATAGAAGGGTTTGTCTACTAGGGATGTCATGGGAAAAAGCTCCGTCTCTTACTACTCGGAGGCACAAGCGACCAATCCCTTCTGATCACAAAACAAATGAGAATATGAACCAAAAATATATATACTTGACTCACTCTCTTGTACTGGACAGGTGACATCATACTGTAGAACCTAAGTGGGGAAAGATGGAGCTTCAGAAATCATAATGCGGTGCAGACGCACATGAATGACGCCTGAGCTCGGTATTCCCAAATCCCTATCCACTGCACCATTCGCTCTTTTCATGGTATTATCCATCCTCACTCCCTGAGAAGCTCGAGAGGGGATTCGCGGGTATTTTACAGAGGAACTAAGGCAAGGCTCTGTTAAAAAAAAAAAAAAAGAAGAAAAATGAAGAGGTCTTGCTTTTTGACAGAGCCAATGAAGCAATTCAGATTCAGCATATAACTCATCTGAAATTTGAAAATATTAAATTAGAAGGAAGGTAATCGTGGAATGTTGCAGATAGATGTAGAAAAATGACAAAACTAACATTGACGATAGTGACCATGAACACTGATTAGCAGCAAGCAAAACCAGTTGACTGTTTCATGCAGCCAGCGTGGATTAGGCTCCAGTGACTCCAGGCTCCTGGTTCTCAAAAATGTGGACAAGTTTTCCCATGCAATAAATTGAACACCTTACTATTACCTGTATTATTATTGAACAAATTTAACAATGTACTTATATTTTTAAAGAAATGTAACAACTAACGTTTTTGTTTTTTTTAATTATATACTTTTTTTTAACCAATTTCCTACAACTGTCTCCACCTCAGATGTGACGCTGAATTAGTAGTAGAAATTTGATGGATGGATGGATGGATGGATGGAAAACTGGCAGTATGGTGGATTCATTGTTAACACGTCTGTCCTACAGCTCTTAGGATTGGGGTTCGAATCTTGTCTCATCTTTCTAGATTTTCTCCTATTGTGGGTGGGTTTGCAACATAACTCCCAGTATAAACAGACTTAATGTGCTAGACTCGAATGCCCCAAGTCCTTAGGTTAGTTAGAGTGCAATAATCACTCCAAGTTTGACAAATATCTGAAAATGTGTGCAAGTGGAGATGATGTAAGCCTGCACAGATTGAGTTTAAAATGAACCGTCACGGAGGTGGCAGGGGACCTAGACGGACAAGGTGGATCAAGGCCGACGCCTATGTGGTCCTTGGCTTTATGAGGAGCTACGGTTAACATTTGAATATGAAAAGAACAGAAGGCTAAAGCAATTAGCTCACTCGAGTTGACAGAATTGCAAAAGGGTGTTCAGGAGTGATAAAGTAGAGAGCTTGTGCAGAAGCTTGAACAACTGGCAACATAATGACACAGCAGTCGGGTGAGGTAAAAACATACAATTACTTCATTACAATACTTAAGTAGATTCACATAATGTACCTGTGTAATTATATGTCAGGCACCCTTTTACTTTAATGATATATTTTAAAATGGATAGCTGTACTTTCTACTCCTTCTCAAAAACAGGCCTGTTCCTTTTTCCGACCTTTGTGGATAACAACATGATATAAAAAGGACAAACAGAGAGAAGTAACTGCAGTTCAGATCTTGATTGATGGAGATCTTGGGGTCTTATAAGTCAGAAAAAAAACAGAGATAGCAGCGACATGGAGAAACATATTCGTAGTTTTAGAGTGTTTTTTGATGTTGTCAGTTCTGAGAATTGATTGATTGGCTAAAGTATTCAAAAACAAATCTCTGAATTCACTTGTAAGAGTCTTTAAATCGACTTATTTTACCAGTCTTTGTTTAAAAAACAAGTATCTGTTCTTTTACTTAAAGTGGAAGTCAACCCAAACATATTTTCTTCAAGAATATGTTCTATGCAAGCCCACAAGTTGAAATAAGGCATTCTGATTTATATTGCATTTGTGGAATAAGAGTTAATCTATTCGCTTTTAGCCATCTCTGGGGGCGGTCATTTTGTAATTTCTGTCGACTGAAAATGACATCACAACTACTCCGGGCGTAGGTAACAACCAATCATGGCTGACCTGTTTTCTGAAGCTGAGCCGTGATTGGTCGTTACCTAAGCCTTGAGTAGTTGTGATGTCATTTTAAGTCGAAGGAAATGAGAAAATGGCCGCCCCCTGAGATGCCTAAAAACGGATGGATTTTGCTGCTTAACTCATATTCCACAAACACAATATGAATCAGAATGCCGTGTTAAAACTAGTGGGCCTGCTGGGAACATATTCTTGAGAAAAATATGTTTGGGTTGAGTTCCACTTTAAGTACAGCATTGTAAGTGCTTGACACTAGCAAATATACTTTATAAATCTCTTGGTGTGAAAGAAAGAAATGCATTCAGTAAGTAGCATGAAATCCGTGCTTACTCTTCTTACCTCGCCATTTGTCCATTTGCAAGCAGCAACAAAAGAAACAACATACAGTAGCTGTGTTGTGTAGGCGGTTACACAATCTGAATGTATTCATGTAGTACGTAGTACGGTGTCTTAATTATGTTTCATGTACACTGTACTGAACTCAAGCCTGCATTCTAATAGCATCCTGCCATTTGTTGGGTTCCCAGGGCGACCAAACTACTTCATCGCAGGTTGTCAACGGCTTCATTTAGGCAAAGAGCTTTGTATTGTATTGGATTATTGTTTAATAGAATAAACCCAAATGCTCAATTAACATTGTTTGTTTGTCTCGCTGAACTGCAAAAAGGCCTTAATGAGAAGTAGGCTATTATTAGACTCAAGTCTGTGCTGTGCTTTCTAGCTCTTCTACCAGGGCATGTGATCACATTCGAGTAAAATGCTTGCACATCTCGCATCTGCTCCCATTTGCTGTGCCAATTTGTTTGCTGAAGCAAATCCATCACTGCTGAATATTAGAAAATATTCCAGCACTTCAAGGTTATGATCCCCCGTCTATGACACTTACTTTCATACATGTGCAGAGTGGTGATGTTTTTATTTAACACAACAAGGAGAAGTAACCCAACAGCAGAGTCTACCTAATTCGAATTGATGTGGTTTTGTAGATTTTAAAAATGTGTAAATAATGCATGTTGTTGTCAGGAAGGTCATTCCCAAACAACCGTGTTTTTTTTGCTTTGCTTTCCAGCTCATCAAACATGGATTCTTGATAAATATATTTTCGGTGTGTCTAAAGCGCAGGAGAAAATATGTTAAACCTCTGCACCGCCTCTTACACTCTTGACTTCTATTTTTAATTGGAAACGCGTAAAGGTTAAGCCAAGAGAAAGGAAATCTGTACATTTACCCCCCCAATTTATCAGTGGCCACGCATCAATAATCTAATTATTAGGAGATGCTGAATTCAGAACATAGTGGAGCTTCTATTTCACAATGCAATTTCTAGTGCCCAATACCAATTCAATGGCAATGAAGTGTGTCGGATATATTTTAAACCCTGACTACAAAGTTGTTTCTCCTTCAATGTTATCACCCTGGAGGATATAACTTCAGCTCTCTGGACGCGCTGAACTTTTTTTCCACACGCTTTTACATACATATGCTCTGTGTGAGGTTGTCAAGCAATGACTAGAGTGAGTGATGATGAGACCAGACTTGCTACAGAGTCATCAAAGGTGATGAGTCACGGACATTTGAGTACGACCCAGAGACCAAATATAAGAGCCTTCATTTGAAGAGTCCAATGTTGCGAAAGCGAGACAGCTCAAGTGCAAAGTCCTGTTCATTTAATTCTTCAATTTGAGCCTTATCATTCACTGCAAGTTCTTTCCACAGGGCGAGACGATCAACTAGCACATTTACAAAGAAAAGTAAAGGCAGAAGTAGCAGGACAAATCACACTGCCCTGAGCATCCGCCACTTCCTAGTCATAAACATTGCCCCCTGTACTGGAGCACACTTCATTCTCACCCAAAATGACTCTGTGGGATTTTGCCCCCCATTTTCCAAGATCAAGGGGGGAATCAAGGGGGCCCGCTTTGAAGACGTGGACCTCATCAAGATGGCCGTGTAATGACGGAGTTGCAAAGGACTCCGGAAGAATCCCTCCAGGAATGCATAAAGGCATGGCAGATAAGGGTGGAAAATTATGTTTGGGGGATTAGTTCAAAGTGAAAAACTTGTAGTTTAGATTTAAATATAAATTTTGTGACACCAGTTCTCATTTTATTCTGACACACCGTATGTGTCCAATTTTTCTGACCGTGTATTTCAATGTACATTTCTAGTGACACAATCCGTGTGTCATTTGTTTTTTTTTCCGTTTTCAATTGGCAATCGAAAAACAAAGTCAAACTGATTACTGGTATGGTTCACCTGTGCCCGTGCAGCAGCCGATATCCAATATGTATCAAGTTTTTATCATTATTCTGAAAAGCCCCGATTCTGATCTGAAAATATCCCATTTCAATGCATGCTCTTCTCTTCACAATGCTATGTCTCATTGTGCCTCAGAGCAAAATACTGGAATTGTGTCACTTGAACTCAGTCCAGACTAAGACTTCCGAGTCACCATATGTGTCGGCACTTGTTGTCAAGGCTAAAGGCGTAGTGGAACGGATCACCATGTTTGACCAAAGAGGTTCAATTTTCTGTTGTCTGGTCTTTATTTAGGTTTTTGCTACACCGTTGTTAGCTTGACAGCCTCGCAGTCGGTACGATGGACCATAACATCCTCCTGCACCGTCAGTTGTTGGACTCTCTGACACCATCTTCAAGTAGTAGTTCCAGTCATACCTCATGGGTAAAGCTAAATATGTCTCCATGGGGAGCTCGAGATCTCTGGGGGTACCACAGGGGTCAGTCCTGGGGCCAGTTCTCTTCACCTTCCATATGTTGTCTACGGACTAGATCATCGGAAAACACAGTGAGTGTCTACTACCAGTGTTATGCTGACGACACTAATGCATACCTTAAAGTGGACCCCTCAACCACAACATTAGCTCTCTATGCCTCCCTGGAGGCATGAATTACAAAACAATTTCTTACAGCTAAACAGCACCAATACTGAAAGAGTGAAACTATCCAAATCGGTACTTCACGTCAAACCCAGTCCTCCCCCATCACACGTCTTACTATTTCTGGCCATAACATTTCCCTGTCTTCCTCCGTCACAAATATGAGTAGCAACTTGACTTTCATCTCTCCTTCAACACCCACATTTTCCATCTCACCCAAGTTTCCTTCCTCTTCCACAAATATATTGCAAAGTCTGCATTTCACTCTTCCTACCTTTTGCTGAGAGACTGGTCAATGCCTTCATCTCCTCCAAGCTGGACTATGGCAACTTGGTTTTCATTGGGGTCTCAGGGAGGTGCCTGCAGATTCTCCAACACATCCAAAACAGTGCTGTCAGGATGCTGAAGAATTTGAAAATAAAACCACATTTCACCCATACTTCATACTCTTCACTGTCTGTCCTGTACCAAATCCAGTCTCTGCTGACTCACCCAACCAGTTACTGTATTTCAGAGTTAATGGAAAAAAAAAAGTTTATTCATTGTCAAGATAAAGGGGGTGTTTTATTTTTTTTTTAACAGATTAATAGGAGACTAAGGCTAGATTTAGAATAGATTAACTTCAGTAATCACTTTAAAGTTATTGGTAAAATATTGCCAAGGTTTTATGATGCCAAGAGTATTGACTATTTACTTCAAATATACCGGTAATCCATCCATCCATCCACCCATTTTCTATAACATTTGGCCTCATTAGTGTCACGGGTGACCTGGAGCCTATCCCAGATGACTTAGAGTGACAGACACAGTGGACTGGTCACCAGCCAATCACAATGCACATACCGTTTGGAGAAACAACATTTACACTCATTTTTACACCCCCGCACAATTCAGTCTTTAATGAATTCAATATGCAAGTTTTGTGAATGTGGAAGGAAGTACCCGAAGAACACAAGCTCCACTTCGGAGCCTAGATTCCAACCCTCGAACTGTGAGGCTGCTGTGCTAGCCGCTCGACCACCCTGCTGCTCCAAATACGGAATGTCATTGGGAAATGATGTGATTCAAATGAAATGATGTTTTGATTTCTTCCTTAGCCTCACCATCTTGAAGTAAAGTGAATGAATCCATGGCACAACACAGCATGAATGAGCATACAGTTCTTTTCCTTTCTACTGGCTTTTGAAATCAAGGACCTGCACATAAATATGAATGCAGAACATTCTGCCAGGGTCACAGTAGGCTCCCTATTCAAGCAGCTCTGTGTCTACCACTATGTCCTCAACAGCCAATCACAGCTGCTTTGAAATCCAGGGAAACCATAGCAACCCTAAAGGCCTTGGATGTTATTGGCAGGGTCAAAGGCATAACAGGAAAAATGAGACGGAAATCAAGTTTAAAGCAGAAAAAATGAGCTGAATGATTTCGTACAACTGCCAAGCTGTAGAAGTTTGACAAGTTCGCAACTGGATGGTTTGATTCTGCCAACAAAGTTGTTGTGGAAAGCCGCGGTCGGCATCCTCCCGACTCTGAGCTTTATTTGGCATCCTAGTTAAATGTTGCACATTGAGTCAATTAAGTCATCTTCAATATCCAAATTGAAGGAGAAGAAAATAAACCATGGTAATTCTAATAAAAGTTTTTGTAGAGTATGAATTGTATTGACTAGTCACAGCAACAGACACCTTATATGATATATACAGCCATGGAAAAGATTGTGTGACCACCATGTTTTCTTCAATTTCTTGCTCATTTTAATGTCTGGTGCCACTAAAAGTGTATCAAGTAAGTGACACAAAAGAAAACACGAAATGCCTAAATGCACCATTTTTGGCAATACAGTACAATGCTCAAATCAGGGGATGTCATTAATATTTGTCAACCGTGGGCATGTGAAGCCTGTTGAGACGTTTCTGTGATTAAGGGCTATCTAAATAAAGTTGACTTGACTTAACAACCTCATTGAAATGTATGTATGAACTTGTGAAGTGATTTTGGTTATTGTCAAGGAAATCTTTGGAAAATGTCTCCATCAGCTCTTAAATTCAACACTCTTGAGCTCTTTTTGTTGTCATGAGTACAGTATATTGGTCCAAACAAATGTACCTTTAGTTGTAATGGGCATTTAAAATAAACAGGAAACTGAAGAAACACGGTTGTTTTCATTTTTTTTTTTTTTTTTTTTTACATGGCTTTATATATATTGTCTGTTTAGCGGAAAACCCCTATGTCCAAATATGGTAAATTCATATTTTTATAAACATAGATACAAATGGTCTGTCCCCTCAATTAGCCAATTGAAAACGGTGAAAATAGCATAAGAAAATAGACTGCCGCTCTTGAATGCAACTCATACATGAGAAGTGTACAGAGAAGAATGTGTACAGCATGAGGAAGATAACTGTTTAAATATTACTGTAACTCTAATTGAACCAGGAAATGTAATTGTCCATTGATTGATCAAACAACTGTTGTGAATTTTGCAATTCAGCTCCTTGTTAGGGAACAGAATGTTGTGGAAAAAAATAGTGAAATATTGATCAGTTGGACATGTGCATTAAAAACTTTACCCAAGTTCACCTACACAGGTGATTTTAGGTTCATTCTGAAATTCCACCCGTAAGCCAAATACTGAATCTCACACTTTCTGTTCAATGTATTTTTCACTAAAATGAGTTTGCTTACAAGTGCAAAGCCCTGTAGTTACGCGCACTTGCCGTGCTCACTCGTACGAAAACTAGTCTGAAATCATAAATGAGTGAACAAACCCCTCATTCGTACCCTGCCTAAGCACTTAACTGAAAAAAAAAAGACTTTCCTGAGCCCTCCTTTGACTATGCAATCAGATTTGATTTCGCAACACATCTTTCCTTATGTAGCTGCGTAGCAAGTGTTTGTGCAAACTCCTACCTCCCGAGGCAGTGAGTGGGAGAGGTTAAATAAAAAACTGGAAACACACACAACAATGGAGACAGAAAAGTGACAAAGACACAGACCTCCAGGAACAATGTCCAGCTGCCACTCTTTATTTAGAGTTGCACTGATCCAATCAGAACACATTGTCCTAAATTACAGGGACAATTACCTGTACTGCGTGGGTGTGTGCGTGCATGTGCCTCAAAGCTGCATGATGGCAATGTCAGGCCTCACAATACTGCCCAAGTACAATATACTGTATTCATAATTTATACCAAGAGAAGTGATGATTAAGAAATAAACAACTACATCAGAGCAGATGCTTGTGAAAAATAACACCATGCAGCTGTAAGACGTTAAGTATGAGAATAATTTGGCAGTATGTTTTTTTTTTTTTTTTTTTTAGGTTATTTTATACATAAACTAAAACATGGCTATGTATCCGTGGGTCATATTTTTTAAATCCATTCTTATTGCTCTCATTGCTCACCAGAAAAAAATAGCAAAACATTATCAGAACTCCCCACGCTCCGCGGGGCCTATTGTGGGTGGTGCTAAGTGGTTGTGACGAGGCAAGTTGCCAGCCCAAAGTTGAAAGAAAAAAAATAAGCGTCCAAAAGACAGTAAACGTGTGGGTTGCATTTTCCCTCATGGACGCAGCACTTCATCACAAGTGGTTTGGCCTTGGCGGAGGTCGGCGCTCAACTGAGTGGCATTCTATTTATACTGTACATGGTCATTACACAGCATCGCTCCAGTGAAAAATCTAATGAGTTTCGAGAATGAATGAAAATGTGCCCAACCACTTTATAATTGCTGGGAAAATATTCATCTGCAATATGAGACTTCACATTTGATCACGTTTCCTCTGAAACTCTCATGAGAGCAAATTGATATGCTAATTGAAATCAGACAACATCATAGTGGGTTTTTGCCTGCGTACTCCAGCTTCCAACCATAGTCCATAAACATGCATATTACATTTATTGAAAAACTCTAACGAGTCCAATAGGTGTGAGTGTGACTGGTTGATTGCAGACGGTTGGATGGGATTGGCTCCAGCTCACGTGACCCCAATGAGGAGAAGCATTACATTAAATGGATGCATGGAGATCGCTCTCCAAATGTTCGGAATTCCTATTTCCATGCCAGTGATGTATTGAGCAGATGAATGCTTGCCAGTGGAGTTGCGCCATAGCGGAAGATTTGTGTGGCTGAAAATATGCCCAACCACTTTGTAATTGCTGGAAATAGAGCTGTTCAAATACAAAATGATATTTCACATTTGATTCCATTTCCTTCAATGACAAGAAAATTCTATGAGAAGAAATTGATATGATATTCAAATTGTAATTTGAAAATATCATAGAATTGAAGACCCACAAAAACACACACATTTGATAGATAAGAAAACATAACACTGACTTTGGGAGAATGCAAGTACAGTAGCCTCTTGGATTATAACATCTGCCTCACATTTTTGGGATTCAGAGTTTGAATCTCGACTTTGGCCTTCCTGTGTAGGCTGAGTTGGCATGTTCTCCCTTTGCATGCGTCGATTCTCTTCGGGCACTCCGGCTTCCTCCCACATCCCTGAAAGATGCTTCTTTGGGTAATTGAAGACTCTAAATCAGGGGTCTCAACCTTACATGGAGGCCGCTGGAAATATTGTATAATCTAGGTGTATCGACTATAAGGATACGCAAAAAAGGAGTTCAAGTATGAAAAAAAAGTACAACTAATCTAATCTTCTCAATCTTTATTAATAACAGTTCAGACCATGATTAGGTCTCCGGAATGTGGATAAGATTGGTGACCCGGTCCTCTCTCTTTCATACTCCTCAGCAGAGTATTATAATGAGTTGAGTAATGACATCTGATTTCTTGAGCACTGCAACTTTCTGTGCATTCAAGACATGCTGGGTGCCCCTTTACACAACAAAACAAAAATCTGTCTTCTGTTATTCTTGAAATTCACTCCTCTCGTTGCCAACCCTATCTCCACAGCAGGTTTTAAAAAATACATGCAAGAACAGGTGACACAATATCTTTTCCTTCCCCTTGGTGTCACTTCAGAGTTACGTTTTCCTAAAGCTGTCATGAGCCTGAGCTATGGTAGTGATCAAAAAAAACAAAAACAAAGACACAAAAAGGCCCAGGGCAAGAACATGCGTGGACCGCATTGACGTTAAACATCCATCCATCCATCCATTATCGATACCGCTTATCCTCACAAGGGTCGCGGGGCATGCTGGAGCCTATCCCAGCTGTCTTCGGGCAGTAGGCGGGGGACATCCTGAAATGGTTGCCAGCCAATCGCAGGGCACACAGAGACAAACAACCGCACTCACAATCACACCTAGGGCCAATTTAGAGCGTCCAATCAACCTACCAAGCATGTTTTTGGAATGTGGGAGGAAACCGGAGTACCCGGAGAAAACCCACGCAGGCACGGGGAGAACATGCAAACTCCACACAGGGAGGCCGGAGCCGGGATCGAACCCACACTGTGAGGCAGACATGCTAACCAGTCGACTGCCGTGCCGCCCGACGTTAAACATTCGTGTCAAATAGGGCGGCGCGAAATATCATCTTGCGGGTTACCAATGGCCCCCAAGCCATTTGAGCCTCCTATTCTAAATTGTCCATAGTTGCAAATATGAGTGGAATCATTGTTTGTCTGCCCTGCGATTGGCTGGCGACCAGTCCAGGGTGTTCCCTGCCCAAACGTAAGCAATGAAAGGCTGCATATAAAATAGATGGCTGGAGTTTGAGAGGATCACATCTGGTGTGCCAAGCTTCTGATATGTCAGGTCACTTATGATGAAATATCACTTAGACACACATAAATTATGTTTGTGTCTGGCAAATGACAAAAAGAAGAGAATCAGTGTCACTGAAACACCAATTAAACAGTCTGGAGGCTTGCATCATTAATTCCACTGACCTTTTTTCCATATAAGATAGCGCTTTCTCCTCTCCCACATTAAAATAGAATTGGTCATTAAAAAAAAAAAAAAAAAAAAATGAAGGTAACAGCTGCACGGAGGGAGATGAGATGTAGAGAGCAGCGTGCGGTCACGTGTAGGCTGACTAATCAAGCAGCGAAAACAAAAGGGCTAAGAGAATTGGTGTCTAGACTATTTCTTAATAGCAGCGCGACCATGAATCATTTCTTACTCTCCCTTTGTGGCCGTGGAAAAGCATCAGTCACCAGGGAAACTTTGGCAGACTTACTGTTTGCCTGGTACTGCTGGAGACTTCATTAACAGATATGGATCTTGAGGCTCAAGGACCCGCTTGCAACAAACCCTTTAGCTCAAACAACGGCAGCCACAGCATGTCATCGCCGCTCGCTCCTGTTGGCTTTTTTTCCTCCCCGTCTCTGCAGATCCTATCGAGCTGGAGTGAGACAAACTACTGTATGTGCTGCCACTTCATTCTTTTCATCTCTGCCATGCCTCGCTAATATGGATAACATAAGCCTCCGACAGGCTGCTCTAAATGATGTCTTTGGCGGGAAGTTCTCACGCATTGGCTCGTCATTTGTAGCGCCGGCTTCAGGGAGGAGAGGTAAATATGTTTTTAAAGCAATCCATACCAGGGGGACCGTTCGTTGATTGCTTGATTTAATTCATCATTGCCCATTAACAACACAACGGTGCCAAAACAACAGATTACAAATGATAATAATCTTAATGGGCCTATTTTCTGATGAACATTTTTTTTCATTCGGTAAATCAAACACTGCTGTGCCGCTACAAAGAGGGGCACGCAATCGATAATACGGGCAAATTTGAGCATTTTTCTCCCCTTGTGATCAAAGTCAGAAAGCTGCTAACCGGATGTCTCTGTTTTCCTAAGCTATTATCCTGTGCTGCGTGAGTGTTTTTTCCCTACCAAATCTGCTGTTGAAATGGTCACGACAGACTATATGTTAAACCTACTAAATAATTTTGATTGCAAATCTTTCATCAGTGATGGCTGTATCAGCATCATAAGTAAATGGCTTTACTAACGCCGTTACTTTTAACAGTATGAGTAATCTAAATAATTCATTTTTCAATCATGATAATGCTGTTACTGCCAAGGAATACGGCACGATACTCTGTTTGGACCATTTGTATGAGACAACTGGAAGTATAGAGATGTCTTTTCTGTAAACAAAATTAAAGGAAAGAATGTATACTTCAAACACACATCACGCCATGAACAATAGTGCTTTCCCACCTCAGTGTCGAGGAATTCCAGTATGCTGAAACATTTTCCAATTGCACATAGTTCTATGAAAAAGACATTGTAACGCAATCAAAAAAATGCAAAATGCATTTTTCAGACTGAGCTTCAACTGCTCGCCAGGTCTGCTGCTCTACAGTATGAAACTGGCCCATGATCAAAAATCCGGACTCTTCGGCATATTTGAAGGTTTTTCAAAAAAGAAAACTTACCTGGGTAACTATTTACCAGAGCTGGGCATTTTACCCAAAATTGAGCATTCTTCATTCATCATCCGTCTGCAGTGTGGGTGCCTTTCCATCGCCTTTTTGTCCGGGAGGAAAAAAATAGTACCCCTCTATAGGCCGGTCCGACTCTAATTTTAAACAGCTGTCTGTCAGAGAGTCCGACTAAACTTTCACTCAAATTTTCACGAATGGCAGATTAAATAAAGGTGTTTCCGTCTATGCTTAATCCATCTATTTAAAAATTGTTCCCATCATTCGTCAACCGTCAGCAAAATGGGCGTTCATCGGCGACGGATAGGCGGAATGCCCAGCTCTGCTACTTACATTAGTTATTGAGTGACCGAAAAGTCAACAATGAGTCGGATCACGCAGGAAGGTGTTACTTCAAAAGAAAACGCAAGCCACAGCAAAATGCGACTATGTCTGCCTTACTGCTAAATGCTTAGGATATCATTAGCTCAAACTGGAGGAAACTAGAGGAAGGATTTACAGTATATCTTTATGTTGCATGGGAGAACACTAGACATTGCCGGAGAGCGGTGGCACGTGTAACCCAACGCTCATTCTTTTAACCCTTTTCATTGGCACGGACGTCAATCATGTATATTGACTTGAGCTATACAGCGATGGTAGCTCTTTTTTTTTTATGGTGAAAAAAATATGTTACTGCAGTGGCGCACATCAAAAGTGGTGTAATATCTTATAATTTTCAAGACCATTATAGCCAATTAGAGGCCTAAAGAAAATCTGGCAAAGGCACAAGAGCAGCCATGGTGAAACAACTTAATCATTGAATATAAGTGACTCACGTAGTGACAACAAACAGTTGCAGGTATGCAATAAAAATACCAGGTTTCATGTAGACACACAAAGGCCGAAGGCATACGTTACCACTGTCCCATGGCCACATTGTATGACCACTTGAGGACGATTTTGACTTTTAGAGAACCTGGAAAAGTAGGCAGCGGGAGGACAAGTGTGTGTGTGAGTGTGAGTAAGCGTGAGTGCCATAGAAAACTTTTTTCTACTGAAATGGGATGGAATGAAGCCCCAGTTGAATAAGTAAGCCATACAACATCCCTTTCACCACCGCGGTTAAAGTCACTGGACCGAGAGCTGTGTTACGATTACTTGTTTCCGAGCTGAGGACGGTGACAGTGACGACACACGTAAAAGGTAACAGTGTGCAAAGCTCTCATCTATATATTCCAATGTCTAATAAAGGCGCCGGCCAGATATCTCAAAGCTCATATGGACACATAAAAACACCAAAAAGCTGTATGGGGGCAGTATCTGCAAAATTGACTGAGTTCCTTATTTCTAAGACCTGGGAATGATGGTGAAACAAATCTATTAGGAGGAAGAAAACTAAAGACTTAAGTTAAATTAACATCGTTGTGAGTCTATTGTTTTATTATTTTCATTTTTAAATAAGCAGGTAATTCTTTGTTAAAGATGGATTTTCTACGGAAGTGGTAGTATTTAGAACATTGTCCTATTTAAGTAAGACTTCAAAAGATAGCTACTTTTAATTGATTGAACATATAAACACAACACAGACTATGTTTTTGTTGTATTTTCTACCTATATAGAAGAGGCATTATTTATGTTTGGGCTGCACAATATATTAAAAAATGTATTGTCATAAAATGGCACATGCAGTGCAGAATGCAAAAGACGTGCAAAAAAATCATATGGAATTGTTAATCTAATTTGGACCAATCAGATGCAACCGTAAATGTGCATTGCCATACAATAGGAGAGAAATATTTTGGGGCATTACTAACATTAAAGAAATTAATTGGATAAGAATACATTCATATTCGTATCTTAAGGCTGGGCCGAGTGTCCTCTTTTTTTTTTTGGGGGGGGGGGGGGTCAAAATATGGTCACCCGAGCAGATAGTGAACAATTGTTCAAAAAACAGTCTTCAAATTGTTTAATGCTAAAAAGCGATCTGAAACACCACAATGGATTCATGACCCATGTGGCAGTAATGTAACACATGTACACCCTTAATTTAACAAAACCCGTAGGCATATAATCTTTATCCTTTGTGAAAAACAACTAACGTTACTGGATCTTACTGAGCACACACACAGCACTACAACAGGTGGAACTTTTTTCTGAAACGTCACAACTATAGATTACAACGCATGGTAAAATCCGTATTGCACAATCTTTTATTGGTCAAACTTTTTTTCAAATCAGCATCCAAGACATTTTTTGAAAGCAGCATCGAAAATATGTTTGTTGTGTTTTTTGGGGGAGGCTGAGAGGGATTATTAATCTATGGAAATGGCATTAATCTGGAATTAATGGCATTTCCATTCATTTCCATAGGGAACGATGCGTCAAGATTTGGAGTAATGACTGAAATTAACTCTTAATTCCAGGCACTATTGTACTTTGATTTTTTTTTCAGATTTCAATGAAAAACTTAACTGAAGTTTGATACTCAATTGTGCAATATCAATCTTATCAGGTGTTTTTCCTCATATTTTCCACAAAAAGGTCCACCTGTACACTGACACTACCTGCTGTGCTTTCAGAAAACACTTACAGTAACTAACAACCCATGTGTCATCCTGACATAACCTGCTCCCATTCAATCCATACGACAGACTGTTACATAATTACTGTCCCTGTTTTTGCTGAACCAGATGTATAGTCACGCCTATTAATAGCACCTGTTCCCTGGATAATTTACCGGGTAGTTGGATTTTGCACAAAATGAATGTGCTGTAATAAGTACAAAATATATGTATGTTTTGGGTACCTTAATTGGCCTATATTTTCCCCCATCAATTTATTTCCTATCCCGGTACATACTAACTATCAGATATAACATGCAAACTCACACAGGAGAGCCAGAATTGAGATTCGAACCGAGAACCTCTGAACAGTGAGGCAGATGCGCTGGCCATTTTGTCAATGAATCAATTTTCAGCATAAAATGTAATCCATTAAGTCAAACATAAGCACTAAAGTCACACTTTTGTACAAAAAACATGTACAGAAACTAATACATATGTAGGAAATTATTTGTTAAAGGAATGGTAATTTCTATTATGAAATGTATTTCCTATAACCAAAAATAAACACTATGAAGTTATGTATTTGTTTGTACAAAACGACTGACCTATAACTAATTATTACGTTTTTAATTAGTTCAAAGTACAAAACGTACATATTTTTAAGTACTTGAATCAGCCTTTTTTGCCTTATTTATATAATGTATGCCCCAACCTTTAAAATAAACAATAGGAATTTTTTAATTAAGTATGCATTTTGTTAATTTTGTAGAAAATTAATGCTACAAGTTGCATGTTTTGGACTTACTTGAATTAGCGTTTTTTTTTTTGGTTCGTTTTTTTCCTGAATTAACTTTCTAGTAAAGGCATTTGTGCTATGAATCCATTAAACAATATTTTGGTGGAAAACAACACTTGGTCCACAGCACAAGCACCACCTGTTAGCCTATTTTATGATTTGTCTTTCGAATACCTCACTCGCACCCAAACACTAATGTCACTGGGGAAAAAGCCTTGTTTGGAAAACAATATCTTTTTTGCTTGTATGTCAAACTTCTCATTAAAATCTCATCAGACCATGTTGATTACGAGGAAGGTCAAGGAACAAAATGCGAATGCGGAGATGATGGCTAACCTTTGTGATTAGCGACAGAGCCCCCAGCCTGGAGCTGTTGAGTGGAGCCTTGCTGTTCCTGCCAACTCATCATGCTCTATAATCATCGCAGGGCTCGGACTCTAATTTCTGCAAATAGCCACAGCTGGAATTTTTTTTTTTTTTTTTTTTTTTTAACATTTTATAAATGATTAGCTATCTGCAGGGTTTGAATAGTGCTTGTGAACACTCTGCAGTATGTATATATAAATTGATTGGAATTTATGTGAATGAATGAACATAAGTCCAAACCATACATTGAAAACATAATAATAATAATAATATGTCTACTTCCCATTGTTAGGACAAGTTTAGCTTGCATTCTTTATAGCAGATGCTAATGAGATGATGTTGAAAAGACACTAAATTATACAGTGGAACCTGCAGATGTAAGGAAAAGAAACCCACAAACTGTACAACTGTGGGATACATGTATTTTTTTTCTGCTCAGTCAGTGGAAAACGATTAATGTTTGAAGAAGTGGAGGAATCAAAGACCAACAGCCTATCTGACCTGCATAGAGCCCCACTGTGGGGTATAATGCAGCATTGTACACCAGTTACTTAAAGACCCATTCATGCAGACACCAAGTAAATGCATAGGAGCGTAAGATGGGTGGTTTGAGGGGAGATTTACAATCCGGTCCCTTCTTTTTACGATTAAACAAATCACACACAAAAGACTTGGGGTTAATGTGTTTCCGTTTAAAGAAATACAAATCAAAATGTTTTATTTTTTTCATAGCCTCTGTTTGTCTCTCCATAAAAATAGTGTTCCTCAAAATAAACTGGTAAAACAAAGTCACTGTAGTCCATGGAAAAAGCCCCGGATACCAGACAGACATTCATTGTGTTTAACGGCAATCTTTTTTTTTTTTTTCTTTCCCAAAACCAGAATGGGCTTGCAAAGCCCTGTATCATTGCACCGCATGTCAGTTCCGCTAAAGAATTAGCATCAGAATGAGCCCTTGCAGAGACAAGTCAGGCAACTGCTGTAATGCATTACTAAATTAGCCCTAAACACTACACAAGCCATTAAGAAGCAAAACCTAAAAGGGAGAGAAACAACACAACAGAATGCAACCCAGAAACAGAACAAAGTATTTGCAACAACTGCTATTAGTCTGCACGTCATGATCGAATTAACATGTTTAGATTGAAAAAAACAACGGTCAAAGCATGACATCAGCAAACACAGGGTTAAATCTTAGCTGCAGAAAATGTACTGCAGTCCAAAAGCATTTGTCTCTTGGCTACTGAGCAGCACACGCTCGAACTGTGCCATCGCTATCCTTACAAAAATGCTCAAATCTAAACACATTTGACTTGTGTGTCCTCTTTTTCCCTCCTTCTTCGGGAAATACCGATTTATTGCATATCGTATTTGGCACAGGATAAATGAAGCTTGCTTCTGTGTGGCTGTGATCAGAAACCATACATAAACACTCATCTTTTACTGCATCCTAAATATGGTCCAAAACCTCCTTTTCCGCACTAGCGAGTATCACCCTCATTTACTAAAAGCATTCTTGAAACAGAGGTCACCTGTTATTAGAAAATAGTGTCAAATTTCTTTCTTTTCTAATAGAATCTGCATGTCATACCATGTCCTGATAGTCTCATGTACGTATATAGATATATAGATTTGTATTCTTTTCAGTGATATACTTATGTATAGGCATGTACAAGAAACAAGAAGTGTCTCTGCTTTGCACTTCTGTACAAAAGAAAGGTACCATGTTTTTTCTTTGTGCATTCTACGACATGGACAAAAGTTTGGGGCAGAGTCAGAGACAAACCCACGGGGAACATTATTCAGATTTGGGTCTCCTGAACCTTCTCTTTTCCATGAGTAGTCTTAATGATATAAGGATCCGCTATGGTGCTGATGTGGCTGTGATGCTTCCTAGCTGAACGATGCAGAGTGTTGTTCTGGGTCCAATGGGCTGCGTAGGCCCCTTGGCGAGAGGACGACACAAAGCCAGGCTTAAAGGTGTTGCTGTTGTGTTCCACTAAGGTAGGCAATACCAACCCCGTCTCCTCCGAGCCACTAGATCCAGAAGAGGGCGGAACTGGAGGAACTTCCTCCTCCATTTGTATGATCTCTATGGTCCTGGCTGCGGCCACTGTGCTCCTCTGTTGATGCCGCTTACGCAACTTATAGAATGCGATTAACATGGCCGCTGCCAACAAGGTCACCGCAACAAAACAGCCAATGATGATTTTTGTGGTTTTCATTATTTCATCCAGGCTTGCAGCAGGCCCGCTGGGGATTCTGGCAGTGGGGATAGACACCTGCCTTGGGGTTTGCGTGTTTTGGAACAGCACGGTAGGGGTGGAGATGAAGACAGGTTTGAAGACAGAAGGCGAGGCTGGGGAAGTGGGCTTGGGTTTGGGGGTTTCTTCCACCGTCGGCTCCAATACCTCCACGGTTACGGTAGTAAAATAGGACAGATTTGATGTATTGAGTTCGGCGTTACTGACGTTTAGGTAAGCCGAGGCGTTTGAATTCCCTGCCATGTTGCTCACCATGCAAGTGTAGACGCCTGTATCTGACGGCAGAACATTGGAAAAGTTTAGGGTTCCGTCATTAAGCACGGATATCCGTGGGTGAATCGAACCGTGTGTCAGTACTGTCCCGCTGGGGAGAAGCCATCTAACAGAGCTCATGGCAGCTGTGCGACACTTCAGTTCTGCCACCCTCGCCGCCGAGATGTTCAGATCTCTTGGAGCGTCGAGTATGAATGGTGCCGAGCACTGAAACGTGGTCTGGTCCACCTCCACCAGGTATCTCCCTCTCATGTGGCCCGGGATATGACAGCGTCCACAGCAGGTGGAATTGGTGGGAATGTACTCTCTAAGCCACCAGGAGAGCCACACTACATCACAGTCACATTTCCAAGGGTTGTGGTGCAGATGTAGCTCCACTAAGTACTGTAGAGGTGTGAAGAGGTTATGGGGGAGAGATGACAAATTATTATGAGCCAAGTTCAACTCCACCAAAGCTTTGATGTCATCAAATGCATTCCTCTCAATGGTGGTGACGGCGGAGTTCATAATCCACAGTTTACGTAAATTCTTGAGGCCGTGGAAGGCGACAGGTTTGAGTTCAGGGAAAACATTCTCTGATATTTCAAGCTCCTCCAAACCCACGAGGGGCGAGAGATTGGGGAACTCCCTTAGGTTGCACAACCCCAAGTTGAGGTACTTGAGGTTCTGAAGACCCTCAAATGCCCCGTCGGAGATGTACTCCAACTTCCTCAGTTCTCCGAGATCTAGCCTCATTAGAGAGGGGACGCGATTGAAGGCGTAAGACGGGATGCTCTCGATGGGATTGTTCCTCAACCACAATTCTCTTAGCTTTGACAAGTACTCAAAAGCTCCACTGGGTATGACCGTCAGCCTATTGTCAAACAGCTCCAAAGTGTTAAGACTGGTCAGGCCATTGAAGGCCCCCACTTCAATCTGCCTGATAGCATTCCTGCCCAACTGCAGCACCTCCAAGTGATGCAGGTGCCTGAAGGTGTCAGCCTGTATGGTCTCTATGCTGTTTTCCATCAGGTTAAGGTACCTGGTGTTGGCTGGGATGTTAGGAGGAACCCGAACCAGGCCTCTGCGGGTACACACCACCTTGCTGAGCTGGTTGGTGCAGGAGCACATGCCTGGACAGTTCTGCGAGCTGGCTGAGCCCAGTGCTGGGCTGCTGGACTGGCACATACTGAGGGCAGGTACCATGAGGGAGAGCACGGCAAGCAGGGCTGTGTTCCAGGTAGGCTGCACACTAACCTGGCCCAAAGGACTCATGATGTGGAGGGCACATTATTCTGCATGGTGGGGGGAGATGGCACACACCAGAGTATGTATCACCCTAGCCTGGCTGGAGCAACTTGAGGCTCCTGAGTTCCATCGACAGTGCAGGTAGACGCTGCATCAAAATGGAATGCGCCAGAAGCAGAAATAAGAGAGAGGTGAAGAGAGATTAGGACAAGGGCTGAAAAGGGAAACACATCTAAATAAGCTTTGAAAGGAACAGTAAAGACTTACCTCATTAGTTTGGAAATCGTTTCCGTCTCATTGATTTATAACGTTCGTCCATGGGTCAGTGTGGCAGGATTTACTCATCTTGTTTTGCCTCTCAGAGTGAACGTGGTGTCCCTTGATTGGCTGAGGGTACAAAATGGCTCCTGGTTGTGAGGACTGAGCACTAATGGGGTACAGGTAAGGCCAAAAAGGCTTGCCAGGTACGTGGATCTCTGTTGCCCCAGATCACCCTCCCAGCCCAGAGTCTCTCAGATATAAAACGGATCCATGGTCAGTTTTACTGGGGTAGCGGAGGCGACGAAAAGTAAAAAATAAAAAATAAAATCACAGTCCGGCCGTCTCCTGATCCATGCTGGTCGCCTTGTTTGGTGGCGAGACCTCCCTCAGTGTGACTTTGCCAAGGGCTCCTCGGCTGGTGATTAGCCCTGTTGTGACAGAGACTGAGAAACAGAAAAAGGCTAAAGAACTCCGGGCACAATCATCCCCCTCATCCTCCTCCTCTCTTCCTCTTCTCCTTTTCCTCTGTGCTTCTCTTGCTTCCTCCCAGCATCGGGCTGGCCCGGTCAGAGCAGCTGCAGGCTGCCGTGTGCACAGTTAGCAGTAATCCGTCTATTCCTCCTCAGGGAGGGGGTGGTGGTGATGGTGGTGGGGAGAGATGGTAGTGGTAGTGCTGCAAGGTGGGTGGAGGTGGGGTGGTGTCAGTTGTAGAACGGGGCTGCGCTGCACTGCCGGAGCTTGGCAAAAGGCTGTTGAAGAGTGAGCGAGAACACGAGAGGGAGCGCTCTTGTCCTCAAGAGCAAAAAGAAAAAAAAAAAAAGACACAGAGAGAGGATGGAATTGTGACAAAGTCGGCTCCGTATCCGTAAACGGCGATCGTGGTCTCGTCCCTGCACTCGCCGGTCCTCCTTTTAGCTTGTCTCCTGCGGTCGTCTTGCTTAGTTGATAGTTTTCCTCCTCCGAGGCTGGCTGAGGTAGGAAGTTGTGTTAGTTGGCCATGTGTGTGGCTGGCTGGCTGGCTGGCTGGCTGGCTGGTGGACTGCTGCAGTAGCCCGACTAGAACAGTGAGAGAGAGAGAGAGAGAGAGAGAGAGAGAGAGAGAGAGAGAGAGAGAGAGAGAGAGAGAGAGAGAGAGAGAGAGAGAGAGAAAGAGAGAGAGAGCGGGAAAGAGAGAGAGAACTAGTGACAGATCAAGAGCAAGGGGAAGATAGAGTGCGCAAAAGAGATGCTATGGGAGGGAGATGGAGAGGAGGAGGCGGCAATGCGAGCGCTCAACAAGGCAGCCCTCCGTCACACACAGGCGGGCGGCAGCGGCATCCTAATCCCAGTCTTCTCTTCTTGTTTATGCTCCAATCTCTCTTTTTGCCCCCTCCTCTCCTCCTCCTCTCCCACCTCCATGTGTGTTGCAGGCAACTAAGATCTCTGCCCCCCTCCCTTTGTCCTTCAGTGGGAACGTGAATGTACTGCTGACGCACTCCTCTCAGCTGCTCAGGCTGCCTCAGAGCAGTGCGTTGGTTTGATGCAGTCTTCCTGTGTATTAACACATTCAAGCTACCCCCCCCTCCCCACCCACCATGTACCCCCTTCTTACATGCCTGTATTCCCTCCTCCCCTTACCTGTGCCAAGCTCCTCCTCCTAAGACTCCTCTACTTTCAAACTGGGAAAAAAAAAAAAATCCCAAATCCTCCCAGTCTAGAGGAAAAGGTTGAACTCTGGGTCGAGAGGTGTCTTTCTGCAGCAGTGCACCAGTTTTTTCCCACTACCCCTTGCTGGGCTCATGTATTTCTCCCTCATTCTTTTTTTTTTTTTTTTTTTTTTTATTCTTATTTTTTTTTTTCAAACGGATGCATCTGTGTATATAAAGCATGTGCCCGTGTTGGGTCGAGGTTAGGGTGGGGCGGAGTGGGGTCCATGACATCACAGAGGCGCAGAAATGCTGACTCGGCCGCTCGCTTTGGCTCTGTTGGGCAGTCTTCTCTTCAGGGAGAAGGAAGATGAAAGCACACTGTTATCTCTTCCAAAGATGAGAGAGACACGGTGAGTGAAAGGAGATGGAAGAAAGGAAAAAGAGGGCGAGAGATGGTGCTGAAGAGGACAACATGGACCTTGGTGAAATACAAATACAATATATTAGTCCAGGATCCAGTATAAGATCTATAAACTAAACTCACTCCATTGGTAATCAACCAAATATTTCTGCAATAGTTAATACGCAAGTATGTGGAAGCTCCGAAACCCCAATTAAAGTTGTTGTTCTTGTTATTAGATCCGCATTAGCTCTCGCAATCTACAAGAGCTAATCTTCCTCGGGTCCATACAAGTGAAAGGCAAAGAAATGCAAATACAATACAAATAGTTCTAATGTTTGTTTAATTATTGCTGTTATACTGTACATGAAAATGTCCTATTTAGTGTTTTCACGATTTTGACTTCGATACTATACCTGTACAAAATACCTTGATACTGGTACCGAAACGGTACCTCGACAAAGATCTCAAACAAAACTGACAAAAGAACTTTTAAAAAATGTGTTATTAATTCAAAATATAAGACAAAAGAAAAGATCATTTTAAACAGTGTTAAACACTTGCATAGATATGGGGGAGTGAAATACATGTATTACACTGTTTCTTTCTACACTCGATTATTCATATTTATAGGCTACATGTAAATGAATCGTTAATAAAAAACTAGTTCCCATTTATTTATTTATTCAAACGACACTAGTAGAAAATGTGCACAGGGGTTTATAGAGCCATTAGTGTGACATCTACTGTAATGCAGTATTGAGCAGGTTATGATGATTTTCATGGCTAGATATGCAGCTGTATAGCCTCTGTGCTTTTTGGACACAGAATTAACCAATTCTAATTTCAAGAACAACATTTTTTGTAAAATAAGGAGGTCAATGCCTGTATTTATGTTTTTATAAGCATAATGTATACATGTCAATATGTACATATATTTATTCACTATAGGCTTTTACATTACATGCCATATTTTACAACCTATTTAACTGCATTTTATGTCATCCATCGTTGATATTGACAATACATTTGTACCGTTACGGTCAAGCAAATATGTTCATTTAATTGATAATGACTCAATGTACTGTTGCTTTGAGTGTGTGTGGGGGTGTGTGCGCATGTGTGCGTGTCTACTCTTCTCTAGTCCGCTCCTAGCTAATTGAATGTCTCGTCAAATTATACAAATTGTGAACAAAATAATTCACACTCTACTTATTTTTGAGGGAAGTGTTGGAAATGCATCACAACCTGCTGGTCTTAACACTGGTGGTATAACGCTGGATACCGGTCAACAAGGTGCTTGGCCGGATTGGACGTGTTCCCACCTCAAGCCAATTTTTTTTTAAAAAGCCATACAGACGCGCTTTGTCATGTTGGTCGGCTTGCCATGGCTTTCGGCCGTGTAAGCAAAAAAGTTCCATATGACAGCGAAACGAGAAGCACAGGGGCAGCGAGCGGCGGGAAAGCGGGCGCTTCACTCACTGCTTGAGGCCACTTGAAGACGCTTCTGACATGTTGGTGGACAGGCGCCGTTGTCCTTATGTATACTTGCCCTTAAAAAAAGAGTTGATTTTTTTTTTTTTTTTAGATACCTGTGTAAAAAAAAAAAAATGATATCAAGCCTTTCTGGATTCCGAAAAATCACAGTACGGTAACTGGTACCGGTATCCCGTGCAACACTATCCTATATATGTTTCGTAAAAGACCACATTACTCTTTCATGATTGTTTACTAACATTCCCAAACAGTAAAAAGATGAAGGATAGATAGCTAGATTTAGAAAATTTCAAATTGATGCTGGATTGTCTCCCCTCAATTTCATGACAGGAGGTCTAATACATTTCTGGTGACCAGTGCAGAAGTGTCAATGTGAAGGGTTGTTTGTCTTGATGTGCCTTGTGATGGACTGGCTACCAGTCTAGGGTGTACCCCACTTCTCGCCTCAAGTCAGGCTGGATAGGCTCCTGAATAAGTGTGAGAGAAAATGAATGGCTGGATGAAGGTTCTAACACATTTGTTAAGCACTGTAGGTGAAATGAGCCTGTAGAGTCGACCATAAAAGGAATTATACTATTAATTATGAGGATGTCTGTACGTAGACGGAAAGTCACAATGAGGGATTGAGGAGTAAAAAGTACCAGTGAGATTGTAAGCGTCATTTGAATGCAGGAAATGAAAGAGCCTCCTTCTGGTTAATGATCATATTCACACACATGCACCACATCCATTTTTTTTTTCTTTTGCTGCTGGGAATTTGGCTCAACGCTACACATGGCCACCATTATAAATGTAACCCAGTCACTTCCACTTTTAATTAGAACTTGATTGATGGGAATGATATAAATACAGTGTGTTATTGGGAGATGTATGCCCTTTCTCCACATTGGACCATGCGGGAGGTTCAAATGGTATCAGTGCTAATTTATCACAGCCCAGAGTTGATAATATAGCAAAGCAACATTTGGTGTAGTATAATTATACATAGGATTAATATTAATGGGGGAGTTTGTCGTTCTAAAATCGCTAGGAAGTTCAATCAAGCCAGTGTTAGCCATGAATATACTGTTGGAGGCATGACTTATTCACAATTGAGTGTTACCGCAACACTACATTAATCGGTTTGAAGTTTTTTTTTTTTGGAATGCACAGTTAAATAGTATTCGAAAAGAGGTGCTGAATGTACCTGTCATGTTACTAAGTAATTTCTGAATCCCATCAACTTCCTGACCCCCTTTCGCTTCTGCTTCTGTTAGCTAATCTTATGCCCAATTGTTAGCAAGCTAACAAGACAGTGGGAGGCTTCTCCACACCACTTATGATATCAAGTGAAAAGTTCAATGTCACCTTAAAAAAAACAAAGGAGAATGAATTGTTTGTTCATTAAATGATCACATTTACTAAAGGGCTATGTTTTTCCAATGTGTTTAATAACTATACATATAATTGAAAAGAATAATTTAATAAATTACTTGCATAAACAAAATAATGAAAACAATCAAATAGTGTTTATATGCAGTCAATATATAACTCTTCCCAATACGATGCAGTGTAGCTGCAAACAACAACAATAATAAAGAACAAGTTAAATTAAGTCGTTTCTGTCTTTCAAAACTGAGCATTATCATGACATTTTTGACACTGTTCCTATATTGGATTGCATTTACTGTATGTTAAGAGTAGTGAATGTATATGCTGCTGCTGTATATGCCAAGCTGTCTCGGGCTCACAGCTAGTGTGCATAGGATAGGATGATATTTATTATCCCTGAGGGAAATTTGTTTTGGACGCTACAACATTGCTGCACTTACATTCATTTTATCACAACAGGAGATGTCTGCAAACATTATATCACAACAGACAGAAGACAACAGAAACCTCAGGCACAATCCATAAAAGGAGCATTGAGATACTTTTGGACTATCAATATAACTAAAACAAAAAGAAAAAAAAGACAGAAAAAACAGGTGTTACACAGCACAGCCTGTATAGTAAGAACCAAATTAGCCTTGGAATAAAATAGTGGCGGCCATAAGAACAGACAATCCAGTAAAGCATAAACCACAGGCACTATAATAACAAAATTCTGTCGATTAAAACCAGTAAAACTGAGTTAATGATGTTCCAAACATGTTCCAGATCAGGTAAGATGTAAAGCCTCTGTGACCAAGAATAATAATGTGTGCAGTTTTTTTTTTACTGGCAAAAAAAAAAAGATGATGCCTTTGATTTAAAAACAATAGCGGCCACCCCTTTGTTGCCAGACATTATTCATGGGAAATACAATTGTGTGAGCAACAAAGGGAATTCAATATTTGTTTAACGAATGAAGGAACCACTTTCGGAGGAATACAAAACCAAAAAAAAACAAAAAAAACGATGATTGACAGATGAAAAAAGAGTGTACAAACAACTGTGTCATTCGAGGTAACAAATAGGGGCTTGAAGAGGATTTAAATATTTTCCATAAGAGGGGGCGGGGAAGTTTGACAGCAGGTGACGTGCAGGGAGGGGAGACAACTGTTAGTTAAAGTGGTGAAAGCAGGTTTGGCCACATAATTGATGGCCCATGGGTGTAGCTGCACTGCTAATGCTATTACAGGGGGCATGAGCACGGAAAGGTCAGTTAGCACACTGAATATATGACTTTTCCCGCCTGCTGCGCTTCTGGCTCCCCTCCACCTCCTCTCTCTACTGTTTACCGCAGTATTGTTCTTTCTCACTTTCTCATTTGGCTATCAGTCACGGATCCATAGTTGAACTGTTGGAGAGAGATGAGCAGACACAGCTGGAATCCATTTCCTCCTTGGAATGTGTGAAATGGGATCAGGCAAAGAGTTACGCCGTGCTGGAAATTGATACAGTGACTATTAAATCAGCTTTATGGAATTACTTTGTAGTCTGACATTGCATTATGTGTGAGGGTGTGTCAATTCAGCGAGATTAATAATTCAAACAAATTTGCGGTGTGCTTCAAAAAGCCATTACAGCAAGTTTGGTGGGTTATCGCTCTGACTAATTTTCTGTGTGCTTTCAATTAATCGGCGAGTGACAGCGGTGAAAAATCTCTTGACATTGGACCACACGCTTACCGATCGTATTTCCAAAAAGCAAATACTGTTGTGCCTCACCATATCGAGGTTCACCCTTTGTCATCTCACGGTACAGTAACACAAACTAATGTTACTGCAGATGGGAGGAGTAAAGAGTAAGTAAAAGGCAGAGAATGTCCCAAATTTGGGATCATTTCACTCTTAAAAAAGAAGATAAAGTGCCATGTGTCGACTGCAAAACAGAAATGGCTGACACAACTACATCATGATCAGGTAAACAGGTAGCCAGGATTGAACCCACGACCTCTGAACTGTGAGGCGGACGTGCTAGCCAGTCGATCACCGTGCCGTCCAGTTTAATATTTAATATAATTGAATATTGTTTAATATTGCCTTCCCCTGATAGATAGATAGATAGATAGATAGATAGATAGATAGATAGATAGATAGATAGATAGATAGATAGATAGATAGATAGATAGATAGATAGATAGATAGATAGAAAATAAACTGTAATCCCCCACAGGTGGTCAAGGAAAGACAAGGACAGTCACCAGTGCACATTCAATCGCATTACTGAACAAGTGGTAACAAAATAAACACGTAACAGGGACATTCATGCACCAGATACAAGGCCAAGACTGACGCCCAGAGGCACTCAACACGCAATCTGGCTAACAGATTAGCCAGTTAATAGCCTCTCAACTATACACTCTCATTTGCTGACTTCTACGGCAGTCAAAAGGCCATTCCCCGCCGCCACTCAAAAAGCTCTGAATATTATCAATTATAGTAAAAAAAAAAGTTACATTTGATGTTAAAAGTGAATGGGTTGAAAAGCAAAAGAATCAAAAAGTCAGCACGATGGTTTGAACGTCTGCCCCACATTTCTCTCAGCTCAAGGAGTTTGCATGTGCATGCAGGAGTTTTCTCTGACTCCAACTTTCTTCCAAATTCTGCTTGCATTAGGGCCAATTGGGGTCAGTGGCCAACTGGAAGCAGTAGATGAAGCTGCTTTTGTTTCTGTGCCATGACCACCTGGATGAATGAGAATATTCACAGGCTTCTATGGTCGTAATTTTGTAATAACTCATTCTACGAGCCAATTTTAGTACTTTGTCAAATAAAGCAATTTTTATTGCTTTTGAATTCATGTCAAATTTAGGATTTTTGCTGCAGCCCCCCCCCCCACCCCCACCCTTAGTAAAGACAACATGTTTGCTCCATCACAAGCACATTTTTAAATGCTTTCTTTTGTATTGGTGTTCCAAGTTTTCCTAATGTTGCGTGCAGTGGGTGACAAAACGGATTTGCCAACTTTTTTCGCTGAAGAAAATGAATCATAAATCACTGTTAATACTTAGAGTAATTGATTGCATAAAAGTAGAACTACAATGTCCGCTTCCTTGATACATGGAAATGTGGAGGTCAGCGTTTGGGAATTGGCACAGAGAAAGATTTACTGTGTAACACTGATGTCAAAGGGCTTCATGCTGGCTGTACAGTACTTGCCTTCCTTCCTTGGATGCTTTGAGTCAATACAACAATGAGAATGAACGAGGGCTGAGGTTAGACCTTTATAGGTGAAAAGCCTCATGCTGCATGAAGCGGTCCAGGTCGATCAGGAAGAGCTGACATGCTGCCCTACCAAAGCTGAACCAACCGGCGTTGGACGGGTGGAAATATGGATTTATCCTCCATACTGTTGTTTCACTCTTCTGGGAGCACTTGCGATAAGATTTTAGAGTATGTCCGCTTCCATGTATGAAAAGATTTTAGAGTATACTTCCATATGTGAGACATCATAAAGAAGATAAAAACAAAAAATAAAAACAGCAGATCTTTGCCCATGGGTGAATAAAACTTTGTGTGGGGGCAGCATTGTTTAAATTAGCCAGACTCGAATTCTGAATGACTCACTGTAACACATTTTCTGACATTTCTTGGCAACTCGGATTTTGGTTAGGATGTCTTGGCTACACATTTCCTGTGTGGAGTTTGTCTTTTCTCCCTGTGTTACATGGGTTGTCTCAGGGTACACCATCACCCGCCCACATTATCACCAAAAACATGAATATCAGGTCAACAGAAGAAATTCAACTACATGTTAGTAAATTGTAAGTATGATCATAAGATGGTTGTTTGTCTAAATCTGTCCTACAATTGACAAGCTCCAGTTCTAGCGACCTGAATGAGGACAAGGGCTAAAGAAAATGGATGGATATGTAATATCACCCTTGATGGGAGGGCACTCCAGAGACTCACCTCTTTGGATACATGCCATTTAAAAGTCCATCCAACCATCCATTTTCTATACCGCTTCCTCTCGTCTGTTCCAATTCTTTGGCCCATATGTTAAATGTGCAAATCTGGCTTAGTGTCTGGGACGGAGCCATTTCGTTTGTGCAGCGCCCATCACTATAGACGTTCACCGCATGATACGACAGTCAGCTATCAGTCATTCTCAGTAACGCCTGAGCAGTTTGCTGCTCTTTCAAGAATCGCTCCATAATTTTACACACTCTAGTAACTTTTACAGACTCCGCCACAAATTTTGATGACTGCCCGGAAATATTCTTTGTGAAATGATTTAGGGTACAATGCTGAGAGCAGCCAAGCTCGCTGATCCGGCGGTCACAGAGGGCAAACGCATGTGCTACAGAGCAACAAGCGCCAATAGCCGGGACAAATTGTGCTACATTGGTAAAGTCAGCTCTGACGATCACAATCTCCCGCAGCATTGCCGTCGGGACCACCAAACGACATTAGTTACTGTTAGTTGCTGTTTCATCAATGCAGCTTCAACAACTGATCTAATTAGTGGCCGGTATTAGCCGCTGGCCTGCCTTAGCTACTGTTCGATGTCTCTCTAGCCGCTATAGGAGTGCATGCCGGGAGAAGTTTTCATTAACCCTCACTCACGGCTCCCTTTCCTCCCCAATCACGAGCTGACCATTTTAGGATGGCAGGAGGTGATTTATTTGCTGTCCTGGCTCAATCAGCAAGATCGACCCGCGATTTGAGCAGGGTTGACTCATGCCAGGATATACCCATTGCCTCTCTGTGGGCTCACCAATCTCACGCTGTTCACTTGGGTATCCACAAAGCACGACATGATGGCTATGAGATATTCATTTCAATTTGGTAACCATCGCAGACGAGACCTCTTTGTGCTTGGTCTGTTCAGATCAGCTGCCTTTGATTCAACCTTTGCAGATTACCGGAACTAATAGGAGAGGGTACACAGGGGATGGAAGAATGGGAGTACTCGAATTCAATTCAATCATTACATTGTTGATGACAATAACAAGCTGCTATGCCCACCAATGCAACTTAGATTTACATATTGGCTAAATTTTGCTGGTCCGTCAGTTAACTTCGTCACTTAGTCCACCAGATGTCCGTTGGCCCGTCAATCGGTCCCCAAAAAAGGGCGTGCGCCAGTGACAGACTAAAGGCTTCTTTATACTCTGGCGTCGGTGCGGGCGACAACTTCTGCATTGCATCACGTGACCAACGCAGAGTGCTTCGCGACATATTGGTGACATGTTTGTACATTTTCTAACTTTATTTCCTAAAATTTGGACAAACGGTTCAATGTTCAGAATAATCCATCCGTCCATTTTCTATGCTTGTTCTTTCGAGGGTCAAGGCAAGCTTAAGTCTGGGGCGCATATGAAGACAGACAAGCATTTAAACTCAGATTCACCCTGACGGAACCATGAACTCAGGCTGCCTACACAAAAGTCAGGTGAGTGCATTTCTCAGGACTTCTGTCAAGTCCAAATCGAGCCTCACGCTTTCACAAATCATGCAAATCCAACGTTCTCAATTAATAGTTTAATTAGAATGGTATCGGCTTTGTTCAGAGTTTTGAGTATTTTTTTAATTGTGTAAAAGGCAAAGGTGTGTTTAACCCAAAATATCTGATAATATCAGGGATATGGATCATTTTCAAAAGTGAAAAACACAATTAAAGTGGTGAACATTTTTAATTAATATTAATTAGTCCTTTTTCCACCTATTTGTGTCATTTTCATATTGAAGATAAACATATAAACATAAAACAAATGAGAAATTTACTTGAGGCAACATTTTGCCAGGGTATGAATAGTTTGTTTGTTTTTTGCCAGGGTATGAATCGTTTTTTTTGTTTTTTTGTTTTTTTTAAATGAGAGGGTAGAATGAATGTGCTGTGGTCCATATCGGATGGACACTTGTGATGTGATGACCGATGGAAATACCACGTGCATTTGAATTAATAATCAGGTAATCAACGTGAGAGACCAAACCCACTAGATAAAGAGTGACAGATTCTGTACAAAATGTACAAGTAACCAAACTTGTTCATCCATCAATCAATGACTCAATCACATCCTATGTTGTGTTGTTGTTCTAATCCTACTCACACAACCCGACAGCTGAGCCTTTTTGTTTTATCAATCCATTGTCCAAAAGTCACTTCTCGGCAGACAAACAAATCTAAATAGAAGCCTCCCAGCTCAATGGATTGCATTGATTGCGCTTCACTGAGGAGACAGGGACTTGGTTCTAGCAACACTAATAGCCTATGAATGGGCTCAGATCCTAATCCCACGCCTCTCAGGTTGGCCAGATGGAAGGAACGGACGATTCGCATGCTGTTTGTGCTGTTTCTTACCGAGAGCTTGATTGGAGCTACAATATGCAATGATTCAATGAACATCTTTGCTATACATTGCTATGTTAAACGGGAGCATCCCCTGTAAAACCACCCACAAACAGAGATGTCCAAAGTGCATTTACACACCATTTAGTTGGCCTGGGATGACTCATCCCTGCTGTTGATTTGAATTAGGGTAACCTTCACCTGTATCTTATCATTGCTGACAGGCGAAAACAATTCATACATTATCACTAATGGTCTAAAATTTTGAGGATAGGTTGAGAACCTTGTCTATACTATGTTTAATAGCTAATAAATATATATTTTTTCCCCTTGTAAAATTCTCATGCTGCACTCTGGATTTCAGCCCATTCCACTGCCACTTCTCCCCACCACCCCCATTCTCTTCTGCAGTGAGGAAGCAAGGTGGCAATGAGCAAAGGGAGGCCCTTTCTTTACCCATTCTGCATCGGTCAACCGGCCAACATGGAGGCAGCGGAGGCATGTTTAGTTTACTACATGATTCACACATTCTAGTTTTTTTTTCAACTAAAGGAATCGTTACTAATAAATGAAACACTAACATCAAATGTGCCTATCAATCTAATTGTCTACCGAATT
The DNA here is from genome assembly GCF_054856515.1 of Filicampus tigris. Lineage (NCBI taxonomy): Eukaryota > Metazoa > Chordata > Actinopteri > Syngnathiformes > Syngnathidae > Filicampus > Filicampus tigris. Next base: position 22,400,149 of record NC_141220.1, on the reverse strand, counting down.
ATACTGTATTTTTGACAATATTTATAATCAGCTCACAACAGTAGGGGGAGGCCGGGAGCGAATAATCCAATGATTCATGAATGTTGCTTTAATAGCTCTCGAAACACCATTAACTCCATTTCAGATTACGCCGTATTACCCCATAATCCCATTGTTTAAAAACAGTATTATCCACTTTTAGAGATGTAGGGGATGCTGATAACAGTGATTATTAAAGGTAAACAATATTACAGTAAACCTCCACCCCCTTCCTCCTGAAGGAATTAGTTCCAACAGGTTGCCGCCGTGTATTTATCCATTTTTCGTCTTCACGTCTGGTTGCTCCCAGTTAATAGCCAGTTATTTATATTTGTGTATCTCATTAGCACTATGATTGATTTTGGCGAGGTCGAAACAAGCCTGCCCTCGCTTCCTGGCCGCAAAGAAATTGTCTTTGATTTGGGTGCCCTTCATGGGAAGCCTTTTGGTACAACTAAACTCTGACTCATTTTAAAAGTGTGGGGGGGGGTTTTTCAGTGTGGTGCATCACAGGGTCTTCAAATAATGAGACTTATTACACCTCGGACTTCAACTACAACACCCCTACCTGTCACCTGCAGAAGTTCTCTGACGACTCTGCGATTGTCGGCCTCATCACAGGCGGAGATGATCGGGAGTACAGAGAACTTACTCAGGGTTTTGTGGACTGGTGCCAGCAGAACCGCCTCCTGATCAATGCGGGGAAATCCAAAGAAATGGTGGTGGATTTCGGTAGGCGCCAGCACTCTTCACCTGCACCAGTGAACATCCGGGGAACAGATGTTGAGAGAGTCTCAACTTACAAGTACCTGGGTGTTCATCTGAACAATAAACTGGACTGGTGCGACAACACAGACGCCCTCTATAGGAAGAGTCAGAGCAGACTCTTCCTACTCAGGAGACTGAGGTCTTTTGGGGTTCAGGGGACACTCCTCAGGAACTTTTATGACTCGGTGGTTGCATCGGTCATCTTCCAGGGAGTGGTCACCTGGGCAGGCGGCGTCTCGGCCCGGGACAAGAAGCGGCTGGACAAACTGGTCAAGAGGGCCGGCTCTGTCCTGGGCTGCTCCCTGGACTCTGTGGACTCGGTGGGGGACAGGAGGATGTTGGCCAAGCTGTCATCAATGCTGGGCAACCCGGACCACCCCCTCCAGGGCACCCTAACAGCACTCCATAGCACCTTCAGTGACAGACTGTTACACCCTCGCTGTGCAAAGGAGAGATTCCGCTGTTCCTTCTTGCCTGCTGCTGTCAGACTCTTTAACAAGAACATTGTGTAGTCTCTACAAACTGGCGGTCATTAGTGCAATTGTGCAGTCCTGCACCTGAGCTCGTATCGTGCAATACCCAATATTCCCCACTACTGTAATACCGTGCAATACTCAACATTCCCCACTACTGTTAGTCTAGTTTTATTTTTATCCAATGCTGTTCCTTACATTTCACTACAGCACTGCAGCACTGTCACTTAGAGTATTTTTTCCTCTGTACTATGTACAGGCCGAAATGAGTGTTCCTCATATTTTTTATGTAGATGTAGGTTGGTGTGTATACACATGTGTATATACACATGTTACTGCGTATATCTACATAGGTTTGATTCTAAATGTTTGCCGTCAATGTTATACATTAATGGCCACATTATGCCGCCGCCCCTGTGTGACCTATATCTTTGCTACTGTAACAATGAAAATTTCCCCACTGTGGGATCAATAAAGGCATTCTTATTCTTATTCTTATTCTTATTATTAAACAAACACCTTTACCACTCAGAATAGTTGAACCATTTACAGAAACGAAAGGTTTTCAAATGAAAATATTCCAAAATTAAACTTTTTTTTTTTTTTTTTTTTCTGACAGGCCCAACCACTCATCCGGCTATACTGGTGATGTGATGTATGAGAGCTAGTGTGTTGGCTGGACTCCCTCACCTCTCATATGCAAATATCAGTCCCCCTCCCCATCCAGCGATGTGATTGGCTTGCCATTATTAATATTCTACCAGCGTGTGACTTCCTTTAGCCCTGAGTTACTGTGCCAACAGGCAGCACTAAAAAGGGACTTTGTCAATGTTTGATGTCTTGTGAAGTGATGCTGTGTGTGTGTGCGTGTGTGCTATTGCGGCCATATAATAAAATTTAAAGAAGGTAAGACAAACTTGGAATAAAATTGCAATGTCAGTAATGTTACATCAAAAACGGAAGGACAAAAAAAAAGATTATTTCATGACTGCAGTGACAATGTGGTTGTAAAACACTGCAGATTATTTTAGAATGGCAAATGTGTACGTACAGTAGTTGGCCAAGTGACATCTGGTGCTGATTGAGACTGAATGAATGGATGCATGAACAGTGCTTAAAAAGATGGAAAATCACAGTACTGTTGAACCCTGTAAGATGTATCCTCTTGCAGATGTATGGAATAACTATTTTAAAAAAAATTGATTATGTAATGCCATTTATTGTGTGTTGTGATAATGCACTGACTGAGTCGATGATTTGTTTAAAATGTATGAAATATAAGTTTGTACAATTTCAAGGTCTGGGTTTTCTCACCAAATTCAAAATGGATTTTTCACATTTTGGTGCAGGTCTTCGTATATTAAGTATTCAATCATTCTTTTGAAATAAAATTAGTAAAGAGAATAAGTTCATTCATTAGTCAATTTCTTTATGAATTTTTGTGTAGAACAAATTGAAGAGGAACTGGGCAGTACAGTAGCCTCGTGATTAGCACATCTGCTTCACAGTATCTCCCATATTTCAAAAACATGTAAGGTAATTGAAGACAAAATTGCCCATAGGTGTGAATGCGAGAGTGAATGGTTGTTTGTCTATATGTGCTCTATGATTGGCTGTCCGCTACTTCTCGCCCATCGTCACCTAAGACAGGCTCCATCTTTCTTGTAACGCTGAAGAAGAAAAACGGTATAGAAAATACTGCAGGATAAATTCTGCTTCCGTATTAGCAAAATAAAAACTACATAACAAAAAAAAAAAAGCTAAATTAACAAATGTTAATTCATCCAATGAACATCCAAATGAGCGTTTCTGGCAGAGTGATGTCAGAGTGAAAACAGCAAAAGATTTTGGTGGAATTTTACAGTGAAAAGAAGAATGCCGGAGAAAATGGAGGAATCCGTAGATACCTGAAAAATCTGCTTGGCTGCTGCTTGGTTACTTAACACCACTGGTCACATCTCACTCTGAACAGGCAGTTTGAAACAGTCCTAGTGAACAACTAAAACCCATGATGAGCTAAATCCAAGACTGTGACGTCTAAGTGCGTGTTTGGCTTATGGAAGCTGTCAAGGCACAATCTCCACCTATTGCTTTTCATCCATTTAAGCCTGGGACACTGCCAGAACTGCCTGGGTTTGTAAACAACAAACGACTTGAATCATACGAGTCAAACCCGGCCGGGTAAAAAGGGATACGGTGGCTGGTCTAAACTAGCTGTGACATATCCGCCCGTGGCCTGCCTTCAGTCGGTCGGAGGCCGTCACTCTTAAGTCGCTCTGTCACTGCTACGTTTCATCAGTGACAGCACGGGCCCAGCGCTCTCAACACACATCAGAAGGTCTGTCATGACAAGGGCTGCTTTCTTCTTTGCGTGAGTGTGTACGTGTGTATGTGAAGGCAGTCAATCCCCTAAACTTGAGCCAGTGACCCTCGATAATACATTTCCTTTTGGCAGCGCAGTCCTGGATTTCCCTCCCTGGGAGCGGCAGCGTTTT